>NC_090444.1:162888846-163188846 GCF_031143425.1 Pleurodeles waltl
ATCCCAATCAATTATTTGGTTCACCTAAATGAAAAGCACAACAACTACATTCTCAGTACAGAAACATATAATAGATGTTGCCCATACACAAAATGTGTAGCAAGTAGGGGGTGCAAGCTGACCCGTGTTCCTACCATGTATAAGTGGTGAATTCTCCCATATGGGTAGTGCTTTCAGTAATCATACGATCAGGGCCATCAAACCTTTCTGATCTGTGAGTGCTGCGCTGCAATTCATTGGGTCCTGTGGTCCCTCTTTGAACTAAGTAAGCTGGGAGCTGGTCATGTGACTAGAAGTAAACAGTCATTGGATAGTAGAGTGGAACCAAGGGGGAAGACAACATTTGCCACTTATTACATAAATGTAATGCACCCTATATATAAATGAATGTACATAAAATGTTGGATTAGTCCATGCCAGGTGCAAGTAAAGGCAATCCTTCTATATAGCAGATACTAAATCGTGACATTAAAAAAAATGTTTAATCAAATGTTCCCATCAAATAGACCCAATTATGCTATATCTGCCTTGTTCTTGTGAAAAAAAGTAGGAACACAATTGTTTTACAGTATTTAAAAGTCTTTGTAGTGTATGTATAATTACAAGAGTACACCTTAGTCCATGTGTCGGGGGAGGTGGAAGCTGTGTTGGTGCAATAGTTCCATGAAAAGCATAAAAAATATTTCAAAATATCACTTCTGATGATAATGACCTATCGAATTTATACACCACATAGGTTACTGGGGGATCCATGCCTGACCAAAATACTACGAATCCAGGGTGAGCAGTACTGTGTCCTCTCACCACCTGCCCCCTGAGGACCTGGAGGTAGGAAAAGAGAGCGGGAGAGAGCTTAAACTGCAGCTGGTCAAGTTGTTACTGGCTGCAGAAGAGAAAAAAGTTGAGAGAGAGAGAGCCCTGGCCCAGAAGAGGGCTGAGGCAGCGAGAGGCCTAGCCCTGGAAGGGATAAAGTTAGCTGCGCAGGAAAATAAACTTTTGTTGGCTCATAAAGTGAGTGTTAAAGAACTTGACCTAAAAATTAAGAAGTTCACAAATTCTACTGATAGTGGTGGCAGCAACAATACTGTGTTCAATGGAAACGGAAGGGTCCACATACCCAAACATCTGGTGCTTAGCTTTGAGGTAATAGGGTGATATGGAAAAGTGGTTTGCAGCCTATATAGGTAGCCCTGAGAATGCTTAGGGTCCCAGGGGAGTTTTGGGGCTTAGTCTGTGGAGGCACCTGCCAGCTATTGGGAGGGAAACCCTATTGACTTTGGAGGCGGCTGACCAGATGCCCTACACCTCAATAAAAACAACCCTTATAACAAAATGTTTGGTCTCAACCCAGAGGTATACCGCTTAAGGTTTTAGAACTGCCACAGACTGTTAGACTAGTCCATGAAGGTAATGACTGGTTTGGTGAAGGCAAGCAAAATGAGTAGTAATGAGGAGCTGTACAATCTGATTTTGAGATAGTACGTGCTCAATTATTGCTTTACAGAGTGACCCCAAAAAGAATGCTTTAAATTTGTCCCAGCAGGGTGAGGGTGGGGGTCCAAGGTGCCACACACTGGTACTAGCATAAGGTGAGGAGAAGGGGTTTCTGTTACACCTGGCATCCTTGGAGTGGTTTCTCCTAGCTTTTTGCCTTCTGACCCCCTGTTTTTCTGACTTCATCTTTGCTGGCTTTAGGATTCTGTGCACTATACCACTGCTAACCAGTGCTAAAGTGCAGGTGCTCTGTGCTCCAAAACATAGTGATACCCGCTTCTCCGCAATTGGCAAATTTAGTTTACTTGTAAGCCCATAGTAAAGTGCAATATATATGCCCAGGGCCTGTAAATTAAATGTTTCTGGAGGGCCTGCAAGCTTGATTGTGTCACCCACTAAGGTAGCCCTTTAAAAATCTCAGCCCTGCCATTGCAGAGCCTGTGTGGGCAGTTTTAAACTTCCATTTTGAGCTTGCAAGCGTTCCCACTTCAAATCTTCCTTTTTATTACATATACCTCAGCCCTAAGGTAGGCTCTGGTTAGCCACAAGGGCAGGGTGTGGTGTATTTCAAATGTTGGACATGCACTTTTAAGTTTAACATGTTATGGCAGTGAAAAACTATTACATTTGTTTCTCACTACTGGAAGGCTTATCTCGCCCATAAGTTAACACTGGGGATACGTTGAATCAACCTTTAAGTGTAACTTTCAATTGGGAAAAGATAGAAATTAGGAATTTGGTGTCTCTGGACTCACAATTTAAAATCGCATTTTACGGTGAAGTCGGATTTTAAGTGGTAAGTCTGAAAATACCACTTTTAGAAAGTTGGCATTTTCTTACTTTAAGCATTCTGTGCCTCTGCATTCATGTCTGGGGTGGTTGGAAGGTAGGCTTTGTGCATTGCTTCTAGACAGTCACACACAAAGGAAGCTGAGGTGTGGCATTTGTGTCTGATGGCCCATCACCAGGCTGAGAAGTCTTCCTGGGCTAGATGGGAGGGTGGAGCTAGCACACCTTAATAGGACTGTGCCTCTCCCCACATATAGGGCTGCATGACCCCAGTAGAATGTGTGGAGCCAGGGAAGGAAGGGCAGGGACCTTGTGCACTTCAATGGCCTGTTTGAAGTCTCCCCCACTTCAAAGGCTCACCTGGATGTAAGTACTGAACCCCAAACCCTACCAAATCAGTACATCCCTGGATCTGAAGGACATTCTGTCACAAAGAAGGACTGCTGTGCTGCAAGGAGGGACCGCAACTCTGCTCAACTGCTTTCCTTTGTTGGCCTGTTGCCTGCTGCCTCTTGCCTAGGAGTGAGAAGGACTGGTCTTTGCTCTCTACATGCTCTACAGAACCTAGTAACCCCAAAGACTTGCTTGCTTCCCTCCTGTGGCCTGGAAGTCGCAGGGCCATCAAAGATCTCCCCTCAACTCTGCTCAACTGCTGGACTCTGCAACTGTGAGTACTCCCTTGCCTGAGGTGACAATCCAGTTCTGGGCCTTAGAAGTGGGTTCTGCAGCTGCTTTCATCAAAAAGTGACGCATCGAAGCCGCTGTGCCGCTTTGAACCAATGCAGTGCCCTCTGATGCATTGCTGAGGTTCAACAATGATGCACCACTGATCTGATGACATTCCTGCGTGGCTCAATAATGATGCATCGCATTCATTTCAATGGAGCTCAACGCTGACAGGGGGCCTGACTGCAACGTTCAATGCTTCTGCTCGATTGCTCCAATTGGAACCGACACATTGTGTCCTCAACGCCTGCTCCATCCCAGGTACTTTTTCAGCGGGCTCTGTGTGAGTACTGTAGCCAGCCTGCCTTCCATCATGGTAGGCCTGAACTTGACATTTGCCTGAGTTTACCGCAACCTTAAGTAACATTTCAGTGCTGTTGACTTTAAGGCACTACATTGCAATTTATTCTTCAAAAATTAATATCTTGAGTTCTACTTAGTGGAGTTTTGTTGTTTTGGTCTTGTTTTACTCACATAAGTATTCTCCCTGTTTCTAAACTGGTGTGGAGTTTTTTTGTGATGTCTTTCACTGTGTTACTGTAATTAAGTATTGCACAAATACTTTACTTTACATATTGCCTTTTAAGTTAAGCCTGACTGTTCTGTACCTAGCTACCGAAAGGGTGAGCGCAGGTTAGTTTAAGGTGAGTATCTGCCTTACCCTAACTAGGATTGTGCATACCTCTGCCAACTTATAACAGTTTCCATGTTCCTTCTGAGAAGCAGAGGGACGGTCCTGGTGAGTTGTGGATCAGGGGCCACCTTTCCAATCCCAGTGCTTTGATTGTTCTCAGTTAGAACACAGACAGGGGGACCTTCTACTGGTAGGAACTCCACAGCATTAGTCAATATGGACTTAGAGGGAAGCAGTCCCTAGGAGCGAAAGGTACAACTAATGCCCTAGTTTCCCTTTGTTGGGAGATAAACTCAAGGGATAGACTTGTGATTGCTGAGAGTGTGAGTTGTCAAGTCCACTAGATCATAGTAATGAGATCCCTGTCACTGCTCTAAGGGGTACTGGTGTCAGCCAGGCCATGGTGGAAAGGGTGAGTAGGGTAACCCAGTCCCAGGAGTTTGACTTTGTCTGTCCTTTGGCTCTTGTGTCCCAGAGGCCAGATGGAGGTGCAGGAGGTAGAGACAGTCTATAGTGGGAGGATCAGTGGATCAAGGGTTGTCAACTCTGACAGAGGAGTACCACAAGGATGACTCTCATGAGGCGACTTCTAACTTGGAGGTGCTGTCTGTAGTGTTGCTGAGACAAAGAACAGGAGAACTGCACCAGGCAGACCCCTGCATGACACAGATAGAGTGTGTCAACCTTCAGAGGAATAGTGGTTCCCTCCTGAATGTTCTGGCATGCCAGGCACTTCTCTTGCCTCAGGGTACAGTTCCGGAGCTAAGAGACAAGTACCACAACACCACCCTTGAGCTGGTGGGAAGGAGAGTGGAAGTAGGACACCTAACACCCTGGGCTGGTGCCCCTCACTCTGAGAAACCTAAGAGGTCTGTGAAACCTCAGGAGCAAGTGTGGAACTCCTTGCTTGCCTCAAGGCTGAAGTTGAGGCTGCCCAGGGCCCCACCCCTTGGAGCCTCCACCTGGCAGTGGATGGCCTGGGCCTGGTTCTTGACACTGGCAGCTGGCAGTGGGTTCTGTTGGTTGTTATCCTCATGGGAAGAGTTTCCCTCGGGCTGGGGACATAAGTCTAGATCAATGGGTAAGATGTACCATGTCACCTTGTTGGCCATGGTGGTACTGCCTGTCAACTGGGATGCATCTATGAGTAAACTAAAGTTAGGATTTCATGGATGGGCTCCATAGATGGGGAGAAGAGTTTCCCATTCGTCAGCCTAGTGGCCCAGGAGTGTGGTCACAAAGGGATCTAACTAGGTTCAGATGTGCACAGAATTGCCCAGTTACCCTGCAGAAGAGGGCCATTGTCTATGTTCTATCGCCTGAGCATGGACACCCATCATGGTATTGATTAGTCTCCCCTAACTATTGGCTGGGGGGCACATGCTGGATCTATTCCTTTTTGCATGGTCACTCCAAATTTTAGACTTCCTCTGCCTTTCTTTGCTGAACCAGCTTTGTTGGCTTTTATGACTCTGTGCACATATTTCCTGCTAACAGTGGTAAAGTGTCTGTGATCATCCCTTAAAACATGGTAAACTTACTTTACACTTGATTTGATTTACTTGCAAGTCCCTACTATATGGTACTTCATGTACACAGGGCCTTTAAAGTAAATGATATTCGTGAGCAGCAATGCTCATTGTATCACCCACTAAAGTAGCCTTTTGAAACATGTTTCAGGCCTGCCCCTGCAGCCTGGTCACAGTTTTAAACTGCCCTTGTGATCTAATAAAGCAAACTTTTTGTCAGACCTAAACCTTCCTTTTAAATAATTATAAGTCACCCTAAGGTAGGTTCTAAAGACTCATAGGGCAGTGTGCACATAATTGAAAAAGTAGGCCACGTGTGTTTTTTACATGACCTGGCAGGGAAAAACTCCTAAAGTTGTTTTTCACCACTATGAGACTATCTCTTCCTTAGACTATCACTGAGTTACCTTATTCCATTTAATCAGCCCTTACTTCAGACTGGGAGAAGATAGAGAAATGTTGTTTGCGCTCAAATGAATAGTAATTGAAAATCATCTTTAATGGTAAAGTTAGATTTTCGATTATAATTTTGAAAATGCCACTTTTAGTATGTTGGCATTTTCCCGTCCAATATTTCTGAGGCATTTCTAGGAGTCTCCAGTTGCCTGAGCCTGTTAGAGGCTCCCCCATCAAGAATGTGTATTCAGCCCAGACACTGAACAATGAGACCTGAGTGTATCTGGCATTGGGTCTTCCTGGCAGGACGGCTGAGGAGGAGCTGTATGTACCCTGCCCTGATTACACGTCAAAGGACCTTGCATACAGCACACACAACAAATCTGGCATCAAGCCTTCCTTGCATTTCGCCATCCTGTTTTTGAGCCAAACATAGGAGAAGGGAAGAACTGACCACAAGACGTTTTTGGATTGGTTAGGAAATTTCTCCACACAAAGGCTGGTTCCAGGTATAAAGGTGGGACCTGCAGAACCTCTCATCAGAACACTCCTGGACCTGTGGGAGCTTCAGAGGACTGCTCTGCTGCTGAAAGGACTGCCCTGCTGCTACAAGGACTGCCCTGCTGTCTATTCATGTGTTACATAAATCATGATGTGCCTTTCAAGAGAGTCAACAGAGCACAACTTTGGCATACAATCAAAAGAAGGATTGATAATACCCAATAAATATAATCCTGGATTGACACAATCCTTCTTCCTGAGGGCAAAATGACCTAGAGTTTCAGAACTATCCCCAGTGATCACCCCTCCAAATTGACTAAAATAAACTGTATTTTGGTCTTATAGGTGAACCTTCCAACCCTCTGAAATCCAGTAGACTGATTCTCTCCTACACTGGGCAATGTGCAAATTATCAGTATATGTTGTGCAGGTGAATTAGTTTTGTTGGCTGCAATTCCGATGGATCTTCAGAGACTTATCAGGTAACTACAAATGTTAAATGAGGAAAACGTTATTGTTCATTTTGCAAAAATGAAAAAAATTATATTTCATAATCAACTGAAAAATTATCTTGGTACCTACTACATATACACTAAAACGCAACTCGTTAAGCAACATCCATGCCTAGGCATCAAATCCTAGTTGAAATTTGAATTTTGGCCTGTGTGCTACAGTCATCAGTAACTGAGGTTAGTAAGTGGTTTAAATAAGCGTCTGACGAATTATCAAGGAACATCAATTAGGGAAGCATTGATTACTCACAAAACTGATGAGTAAACCACATTTGCAGGATGAATAAAAATTAAACTTGACTTATAGATTGTTAAATGTGTATGGAATCTGTTGACCTTGGACTCTCCAAAGTCAGATTTACTTGGAATTGGGTCTAACATCACTTTTCTTGGTGAATCAATATTTTTAGTTTACTAAGACATGTCAAGGCAGCAGCAGGATCGTTTAAATATTGTCTATTTCTGATTCTTTAATACATGCCCTAATAATTATTTCCTGAAAACATAATCAACAAAGTTGTTAGGGCGTCTTACCTTAATAAGTAAACTTACAAGGGGACGCGAATTGTTCGATGAACCTTTTGCCTCGCAATTAAGATGTTCTTAACATAGATCCAGTACATAATCAATAATCAATACACAACAATCAATAATCATTAGTAATCAATAGATCAATAATCAATGGAGTTAGAAATTGTCACGCACCATGACCTTTCATCATGAATAACCACACCTTTGGTAAAAGTTTAAAATGTTTATTCCCTATATTAACAATGCTAAAGTCATGTGGATTAATCTTGAAATCAGATGAAACACATACAGAAATAATACTGGTATTCCAAAGCAGCGGAAGAAACATAATCTAATCAAAGCTTGAACTATAACACGTTCTAATGGTATGGTGCAAATCAATAATAAAGTCAGCTGCCCCAATGTGATAACATACATGAAGATCAGCAGAGAAATTCACCAAGCACTGTCCCTGTTATCATAAGTCATTACTGAGAATCCTTAACTAACATCAAATTAGCATCAGCATGTTGGACTTCATGCAAAACAATTTAGTTACACAAATTTGGAAAAACATCTAACTATGGTCGAGCCATAGACAAAACAGCACAGTTGGTACCTAGAAAGAAAAAGCAAATATGCATAATATTCACAGTTCAGGATAAACCTATCCTCAGAGTGGATCAGCAAAGCAGAGTCAGTCTTTGTCCTCCGGACATCAGTTGATCAGTAAGGCATCAGCATTCAGGATATGAATTTAAAGTGCAAAGTCTTTAACCATTAAAGTTAAGCATTTCTCTTGTAAAGACGCATAAGAAAATAGTAACCTCTCGGACAGGAAGAAAATGGGGTCTTCTCTCAGAGCAGTGTCGTTAAGTCAAAGTTACCTAAACTAACTCCCAAATCCCTATTGGTCAGTTAATCATATGTTCGCACTCTGTTCAATAAAACTAAAATCCCAAATCTATAAATTCTAATATTTCTCCATTGACATGTTGTTGATTGGTTCGTCTTGTGATGTCCTCATCATCCGGCTTGTCAGGTAACAATATTGTTGCAGCTCCCACTCCAGTCAGTATCTTCATTGTCCCTGTCCGGGGAAAGTCAGTCTTACACACATTACACATAAACTGTTGCATTAGCAAGAACATCATCTCCTAGCAGTCAGTTCACAAGAGAAGCATCATTTAAAAAATACAATAGAAATTCACAGTTTAACTTTCTTGGTCAGCTATTTGATTAAATGCTAAGAAATACAACCTTTACATGAGGCCTGGCAAGTAGGCTAAGGCATTCCCTAAGTTTAGGCCTACAATTAATAAAGCTAAAGCCTACTTCATAACCCTTAATATAACCTGTTACTGCCTTAGTCCAACATATCTTGAACATTTCATAAGTATTAAATCATTGATTAGTACCTTTCATTAACATTGGTGGCCATTCTTCGTGATCACATTTTCAAATGTGTGCATTATTTTCTACGTTATTATATTTTCTACACAACGTATTATTCAAAATACATAAATACTCATTAATAATTTTTATTAAAACACCTGCGCTAGCAAAGCCACAGGATAACCTATGTAACACGAGGAAAGGTAAGTGGAAATTAATACTTAAATCAGCACTTAAGGAGTCATATTTTTATGACAGATTTGGCACAACCGGAAAGTAAACAGATTCATGGTATGTTATTGACACATACCATTTGCCCAGGCTGCCCAGCATAAACGTGTGGCAATGGCAAGAAGACTTTCTCCTGTTCTGTATGCCTATCATTTAATTAAAGGACTCAAGGACATCTCTAAGAATACTATACAGTGTCCACTAAAATAAAAAATACCTCTAGGGCATTTGGCAACAGATGTACAAAAGATGTACAAAAAACGGAGTCTGGAATCTCTTACCAAATCCATTTGCTTTTGTTCCTCCACCTATTAATAGGTCAGTTCGAGAAAACAGAATAGTTGTGGGTCAAATTTAAACCTACCTGGTGAAAATTGATGAGGTACGACACAAATTGCGGCCTGCTAAGATTTGTTGCCACCAGAGGGACAGTGGCCTGATGGAGTCAGCAGACTACCATGTATGTTTGCTGCTTTTAACTAAAGCAACCTTTTTTTTTAAACACTATTTTAAAAATAAAGAAGTTTAACTTAATTTTGTTAGGAGAAGGCAGTGGTCCACAGGACCACTCCCTACTCTTAAAAATGTTTTTGGCAACTTTCACAAAGGACTGCCTGCCACCAACAAGGCACAGCTAACAATGGGCCCTTATTTCATTTAGATTACTCAGGCTTTGCACAGCTTTCAGCAAGAGACTCCTAATTAGGCAATGGACAAGGGTTAAGCTCATACATTTTCTAAGCTGCCCCACAAGGTTCAGCTAAGAGTGAGCTCTGATTCCAAATAATATTCAGGTTTCATTCAACCTTCACGAAGAGGTGCCTGCTTAAATAATGGGCAAGGTTGAAGCTCTCTAGAGTGATTTTGGAATGTCATTATCTAAATGTACTATCCTGCTTAGAAATGTATAAGCTGGAGAGAAGGAAACAGGCTGAATCTAGACTTCCCATTGGCTGAAATGGTTTTGAAACGACTGTCTTTTGTGCAAAACAAATCCCTACGCATGTAGTACATCGATGTAAGCCTATGAGTGATTCATTGTATTTCCATAATTTCATGTATGTGTCTCAGCCAAAGAAAGAGTGGCCTGAAATCTGACATAGCACAACTACAGATGCCCCTTCTTGTCCCATGCCAAATGCAAGTACCTTCTCATATTTCTTTTCCATTGAATTGTAGCACTTACATTTTAATATTGTGATTATGGACACAGAACTACACATATGTGAATGCAAAGACAAAAGCAGGACTGGAGATCTCGGCATGGCATTGTTGTGTTCAACTACATTAATCTGAAAATGTAGCAGCTGTTAGGAAGTCTTCTTTTGTACTCAATTTGCTTGCAACTGGGAATTGTTGATGCTACAAGAGCAGGTGAAATGGTGCACAGCCTTCCACTGCATGAATGGTGTATAATCCTCCATCTGCACAGTATAAGGGGCTCATGTCACAGAGGAGTTCCATGGCCATATAGAGGAACGAAGCTAAAGCCAGTGACTTGCAATATCCTTTTAATGTATGGCAGAGAGTATTTTATTCCTTATAATGGTCGTATCAAAATGCTCATTTTTGTTTGGGAATGCTGAGGAAAGCTGCATTCTTTTTTTAAGTTTGAAGCACATAAAGCAATAGTTTTTGCAAGCATTTTGTCGAGATTGGATTATGCAAATGCAATTTACGCCAGTTTACCTGTGGTCTTGCTGCATGGACTTCAGGTGTTACAGAACGGAGTAGCCAGGTTGGTTTATAGGGTGCCTAGACACACACACACACCACCCTTCTATTAAAAGACTTTCACTGGCACTCAGTTAATCAAAAAATTATTTTGGGTCTTTATGAGCTTAAATAATTTTGTTCGGAAATGTATCTCATCCAAAATTAGGAAATATGTCCGTTACGCAATTTAAGGTCAGCTGCCTCTAATTTGCTAACTGTTCCCAGATACAGAAAGTGCAGCTCTGGAGGCCTCAGCTTCCCGTTTCCAGACTCTGCGAGTGGACATCTTTTGCCAACAACAGTTCGATCTCTGACAGATAACGTTTTCTTTAAGAAGAGCCTGAAGAACTTGCTTTCTAAACAAGGGTATGAGACTTACTGGTTCAGTTTATGACCCTCCTATAAGTTGATCATTCAGTGCCAAGAGAACTATGGTCGATGTGTTCTCTATAAGTATCTGTTATATTGCAACATAACATAAAACAACACATGGTTACCCAATCATCCTTCCCACAAACCACTTAAAATTTGGAGTCTTGCAAAAAGATATTAAAATCAGTTTAACAATAGTCAAAAGTAAAAGTGCTCTAGCTCAGAATGTAGAGAAACATGCAGAGAGATTTTATCTTTCCACTAATGACTTAGAGCATGAAAAACTGTAAACATTTTTCTTTCTGCTGAACACTATTCATCTTACGAAAACATAATAAAAAAAAGAAAAGTCAGTCCTCGTTTTCTTTGATTAAACTGTAAATGTAATTATACACTGTGACCTGCATTTCACCTTGTCAGCTTGCATTGGCTGGAGGCATTATAACACCAAATTTCACCTGTAATAAGTTATTACAGGTGACTAGAGAGATGCCACAACATGACTGCAAAAAGGAAATAGGAGGCAGCTCTTACTAGATTGCAGGGTCCCATGTATTACATCAATAATATAAATTAGGTCTTATTTCCTTACCGTTAGCTCAGATCGCTCCCATCCAACTCCATTGTGCTGTATTAGTAAAACTTTGTGGGAGGCAGATCCTTCTCCTACCTCGCAGCGTAGACCTGGAACACGCTACCAGTCCAGGCCCTTTCACTGATTCAATTCAAGAAGATCCTCAAGACTGATCGGCAACCCCATGACAGCGCCTTGAGACCCCATGGGTTATAAGCAGCGCTATACAAATTGCTGATTGATTGTGCTACAATTGTAGCTTAAAAAGAAAGTCACTTTAACCAGTCTATGGTATTTCCGTGTTTATTAAATCAAACATGTTCCGGTTTTGCACAAATCATCTGACCTTATGGTACAATGCAATTTCATTGGTGTCATTTAGAGGTTGGAGCTGAGACCATTTGGCTTGACCCTTGTGACAATTAACAGTGCCTTTGTGATCCAGGTGGCAAAATCAGGTCCAACAACAAAGACCTAGCTCTCCCTAAATGGTGCCTGTTGGAAATGGCCTCTCTGCAAGGTCACCCCCAAACCTTTTGCCTTCCTCCTTCTCTTTTTCTGACCTCATGTTTGCTGGCTTTAGCACTCTGCACACTTTACCACTGCAAATGAGTGCTAAAGTGCATATGCTATCTCCCTAAAACATGGTGACATTGGCTCATACCCAATTGGCATATGTAATTTACCTTTAAGTCCCTAGCAAAGTGCATTACATGTGCACAGGACCTGTAAATTAAATATTACTAGTGGGCCTGCAGCTCTGGCTGTGCAACCCACATACGTGGCCCTTAACCATGTCTCAGGCCTGCCACTGCAAGGCCTGTGTGTGCAGTCCTACTGCCACTTTAACTTGGCATTTAAAATTAATTGCCAAGGCTTAAACTACCCTTTTCTACATATCAGTCACCACTAAGGTAGGCCCTAGATAGCCCACAGGGCAGGGTGCTATGTAGGTAAAAAGAAGGACGGGAACATGTGTGTTCTATATGTCCTGCTAATGTAAAACTCCTAAATTTGTTTAACACTGCTGTGAGGCCTGCTCCGTTCATAGGATAGCAATAGGGCTCCCCTCATATACTGTTTGTGTGGTAGATTCTGATCTGAAAGGAGTAAACAGGTCACATTTAGTATGGCCAGAATGGTAATAGAAAATCCTGCTTAACGGTGAAGTTGGATTTAATATTACTATTCTAGAAATGCCGCTTTTAGAAAGTGAGCATTTCTCTACATTTACATCCTTCTGTGCCTTCCAATCCATGTCTGGCTAGGTAAGTTGACAACTCCCTTGTGCATTTCACTCAGACAACCCCAAACACAGGATGCTCAGTCACACCTGTACACATCTGCATACTGAATGGGTCTTCCTGGGCTGGGAGGGTGGAGGGCCTGACACATTTGAAAGGACAGTGGCCTGCCCTCACAATGGACTGACAAACCCCCTACTGGGACCCTGTTGCCTTGCTGCCCTGGGACTCTGCTGTGAAGTGCTCACCAAGGGCTTGGCTTGGGCTTACCTCCTTTTTTCTGAAGTCTCAGGGCAAAAAGACTTAGGGGGTCATTCTGACCTCGGCGGTAAAATGCCCTTACCGCCGGTCATAAGACCGCCATAACACCGCCGCGGCCGCGGTCAACCGCCACGGTCATTCTGACCCACAACGGCCAAACCTCCAAAAATCCGTCCTCCACTGCAGCCCGCCACATCAGCGGGCAGCGATAAACTGGAGATGACCAAACCTCCACCGTCACGCCAACAGAAATACGCCCATGACATTACGACCCACGAATCCACACGGCGGTCATTCAAACGCGGTATTCCATTGGCGGTACACACCGCCGCGGTCAGAATACACACACATCACCAAAACACAGCCACATTGGACAATTTGAAATACACACACCTGATACACATACACACACCACTCCTACACAATCAACCAACTATAAAACACACACCCACATCACCCACAAACCCCTGCGACCCTAATTACTGAGAGAAGGAGAGAGAGACACAGCAGACAATCCATAGCAAGACACACTGAGGCACACTACACCATCACACACACCACATAGTAGCACAAAGCACCACTCACCAACACACTCCTCATCACATACACCACCCCACACCTCACCCACACCACCCCATGGCACCCCAAAGGCACCCACGCTTTTCGGACCAAGAACTCCGGGTCATGGTGGAGGAAATCCTAAGAGTGGAACCCCAGCTCTTCGGCTCGCAGGTGCAGCACACCAGTATAGCCAGGAAGGCGGAGCTATGGCAGCGGATCGTGGACAGGGTCAACGCGGTGGGACAGCATCCCAGGAATAGGGAGGACATCCGCAAAAGATGGAACGACCTACGGGGGAAGGTCCGATCGATGGTCTCCAGGCACAACATCGCGGTCCAGAAGACTGGCGGCGGACCCCCACCCACCCCTCCCGAATTTACATCGTGGGAGCAAGAGGTCTTGACCATCCTGCATCCTCAGGGCCTCGCTGGAGTAGCCGGAGGAATGGACTCTGGTAAGTCCCATCTCAACTACTATATCCCCCCCACCCCACCAGCATGCCAACCCACACCCCCACCCTCACCCCTAACCCCCCAGCACACATCCTCCCTGACAATGTCTCACCAGCACAACCCACCCATCTCAACACCAACTCCTGCATGCCAACACAAATCATGGGCACCCATCACCTAAGCATGACCACTGCACTAACCCCTCCTCCCCACTAACTACCCTCACAACACCTCCCTCCAGGGAATGCCTGCACTGGGGGACAAGGGCACCCATAACACGCATGCTATTGCACACACAGAAACAATAACCAAACTCTCTTACCCCATGCAGGACCCGAACGACAACACACCAGCCAGGAGGGTCCAGAAGTGTCCATCCCACCACCGGAACAGGCCCACACTGAGGATAGCAGCTCTGTCGACAGTGAACCTGATGACCAGCCCGGACCATCGGGGACCTCTGGGCAGTCGGTTCCCCTCAGGCAGCCACAGGCCACACCAGACCCGACCCCCTCTGCCGACACCAGCACAGCTCCCACCCAGCGGGCCCATGCCTCTGTCTCTAGGACAGCTCAATCAGCGGTGTGTCTGCCACTACAGGACACCCAGGCTAACCCAACACCCCAACAACAACAGGGACCTGGGGGCAGTGGTAGCGGGCACACCGTCCAGGGGACAGAGGCCGGGGGAAACCGGGCAGCTCGGAGGGCTGCTGTGCGACAGGGGGGGGAGGAGAGGCCCAGGGAACCCACTCTCCAAGAGGCCCTCACCACCATCATGGGGGCATACCACCACTCCCAAGAGACGATGGCGACGGTACTGGCCAGGTTCACGGAGATCCAGGCACAGCAGGAGGAACGCTACATGGGGTTCAGGGAGGAGCTGAGAATCATCGGGACCGCAATGGGGACCATCGTCCTGGCCCTCAACAGGTTAGAAGAGGCGTTGCGGGACCATGTGGCACCACACAGGGCCCCTGTCACTAGCCCGGACCAGGAACAGCCTACCACCTCCGCCGGCGCTAGTGGACAGGAGGCCCCAACACCACGGCAGGCCACCAGAACCCCACCTCCTGCTGAAGAACAACCACCCCGTAAGAGGAGCCTGAGATACAAAAAAAAGACAGAGTAGGATGTCAAGACCCCTGCCAGCAGGACATACCCCCTGAACTCTTCCCACTGTTCCACATTGCCACCCTGTCCAACCATGAACTGCCTCTGCTCCATCCTTCCACAGGCAAAAGGACAATGCACCTGTGAGACTGAGAACTGGACTCTGCCATGGACATTACTCCACCCCCCACCCATCACCCTTATAATCACATGTACCAATATCTAGCCCTGTAAATAAATCACATATTGCACACAAATCAGTTTGGAGTCATGCTGTGTTATTAGCAAATGTATTACATATTACTGTTCAATATCTGTTCTGTCAATTAGTGATGACAACATACCAATGTCAATACGCTGTAGTTCATGGGCAAACCAAGCAGAAGTCAGGCACTGCGTCATACAGCACTGAGAAGGGAAGGGAAAATCAAAAATTACCCAAAAATATCTGGTGGGAACTACAGAAAGTACAGATGCAGGAGGCTAGAAGCAATTGGGAAATGGCGTGGGTGATTCTTACCTGGGTGTTACTGGAAATACTGTTGTATCACTCTGTCCCTATTGTCTGTGTCGTCCTCTGAGTCTTCCTCCTCTTCACTCTCCACAGGCTCCACGGCTTCTACAACACCACCATCTGGACCATCCTCCTGCAGGAAAGGCACCTGGCGTCGCAAAGCCAGGTTGTGAAGCATACAGCACGCCACGATGATATGGCACACCTTCTTTGGTGAGTACATTAGGGATCCACCTGTCATATGCAGGCACCTAAACCTGGCCTTCAGGAGGCCAAAGGTTCGCTCAATCACCCTCCTAGTACGCCCATGGGCCTCATTGTAGCGTTCCTCTGCCCTTGTCCGGGGATTCCTTACTGGGGTCAGTAGCCACGGCAGGTTGGGGCAACCAGAGTCACCTATTAGCCACACACGTTGTCTCTGTAGCTGCTCCATCACATAGGGGATGCTGCTATTTCGCATCACATACGCCTCATGCACTGACCCTGGGAACTTGGCATTTACATGGGAGATGTACTGGTCAGCCAAACAGACCACCTGGACATTCATCGAATGATAATTTTTTCTGTTTCGGTACACCTGCTCATCGTCTTTTGGGGGTACCAAAGCCACATGGGTCCCATCAATGGCACCAATGATGTTGGGGATATGTCCAAGGGCATAGAAATCACCCTTCACTGTAGGCAAGTCACCCTCCTCGGGGAAAATGATGTAGCTCCGCATGAGTTTCATCAGGGCAGACAACACTCTGCTCAAAATCTTAGAAAAAATAGGCTGAGACATTCCAGATGACATGGCCACTGTGGTCTGGAATGACCCACTGGCCAAAAAATGGAGGACTGACAAAACCTGCACCAGAGGGGGAATCCCTGTGGGTTGGCGGATGGGGGACATCAGGGCTGGCTCCAGCTGGGCACACAGTTCATGGATAGTGGCACGGTCAAGTCTGTATCGAAGTATTATATGGCGTTCTTCCATTGTCGACAGGTCCACCAGCGGTCGGTACACGCGAGGATTCCTCCTTCTCATCGCAAGTCCCAGCGGACGGTGCCTAGGAAGGACAACATGGAGCACAGAGTCAGCCAAACCACAGGTACGTACAGACAGCTTGCACAGTTAAAGAATGGTAATGGGTTGAAAGGCGTGTATGTGTGGCAATGCAAGGCCTAGGCCTGTGTGTCGCAGTCAAAATTAAGCCATGTAGGCCCTTGAAATGGCGGCTGCCTGACCTGTGAAGTGGGACAATGGGATGTGAGGTCAATGCGCTGGCGGGGCACACCGTGGCGGTAAGCGGTCGAAGACCGCGGCGCAAAGCCGCATTGGTTAACATTGAAGCCTATGGGTTTCAGGAGCCAATAACGAAGTGCGCCGGCGGTCGCGGTACGCACCGCCGCGGTACGCACCGCCGCGGGCGTGACCGCCATTTTCTATCTGCTTAATCACTCGAGACCTGATCATCCACAGGTGAGGACCTATACTGCAAGTGCTGCTGTGACCTCGGTCTGGAAGATTCAATGGCTGCTGCGACTGGGGAAAGGGCCCCTGCCTTCACGTCTGAAGAGTTGGACAAGCTTGTGGATGGGGTCCTCCCCCAGTATGCGCTACTCTACGGTCCTCCAGACCAACAAGTGAGTACACCGGGTGCACATGGAATGGGCTATGCCTGTGTGGATTGGGGTGGATGTAAGTTGGTGGGGTGGGGGGCGAATGAGGAGTGCAACGCCCGACAGATGAGAGCATGTGCCATATGGCAAAGTGGGTGGGGGGGGGCCAATTACATCTAACATGCAGGTCATTGATGATTTCCTCCTTTCCACCCTGTACATGTCTAATAGGGCAGCGCACATCAGAAGATCGAGATTTGGCGTGCCATCGCCAAGGAAGTCCGGACCTTGGGGGTCCACAACAGACGGGGCACCCACTGCCGCAAGAGGTGGGAGGACATCCGCCGCGGAACAAGGAAGACCGCAGAAACACTGCTGGGGATGGCCTCCCAACCTAGGAGGGGTGCCAGTCGCACCATGACCCCCCTGATGTCCCGGATCCTGGCGGTGGCCTACCCTGAATTGGATGGGCGCTTTAAGACATCACAGCAGACACAAGGGGGTGAGTATCAGCACATTCTCCTATCTTTCTGCGCAGTGGAGGCGTCTGGGTGGGGGAGGAGGGCTGTGGGTGACATTAGGCCAGGGCGCTTTCTGTAGTGTAGTCCTCTCCCTTAGGCATGGCCCTGTGCCCCCGGCCCCCACCTCTGTAGGGTGACAAGTACAGCCATTGAAGGTCCAGCATCTCCCATGTGCGCGTTTGACGTCTCTTGGCCTGTTGTCTTAGTCAGTAGTACTGAGTAGTGTACCCCGAATGCGCGGCTTAGTGCATTAGGCACCTGTGTCTGTCCTCTCCGCCAACGGTGTTGACATTGCATGCACTCAACCTGGTCTTCTTTTTTCTCCCCCCACCCTTTCTCTTCATCTTCCTGTGCATGTGTGCATTAGCATCATCAGGCGGAGGAGATATGGCATCGGAGCACGAGGGAGCTGCAGGACACAAGGCCCCGGTGGGCCCAGGAACAGACACCGAGGGCACCAGTGATCCGGAGGGCGAGGGGAGCACCACGACGGGGACCGCTGGTGAGAGCAGCGAAAGCGACACGTCCTCGGATGGGAGCTCCCTAGGGGTGGCGGCAACATCCGTGCCCCCCGCCTCTACAGGTACAGCCACCACCCAGCGCACCAGCCCTGCCCTCCCAGCAGCCCCTCAGTCTTCGCTCCGTGCCGGTTCGCCCAGGAAGGCGCGCGTCTCCTTCGCCCCAGGCACCTCAGCCCCTGCCCCTGTTGCCCCTGCTGCCCTCAGTGCGGAGCTCATTGACCTGGTAAGGACGCTCATTGTTGGGCAGACGACCCTTTTGAATGCCATCCAGGGTGTGCAAAGGGAGGTGCAACAGAGCAATGCGTACCTGGAGGGCATTCATTCGGGTCAGGCTGCCCATCAACGAGCGTTCACTGCTCTGGCCTCAGCACTGACGGCAGCCATTGTCCCTGTTTCCAGCCTCCCTCTTCTGACTGCCTCCAGCCTGTCTCTGTCTCCTGTTCCTCAGCCTATCCCATCCACACCATCAGACCAGCCTGCACACACCTCAACACCCAAGAGCAGCTCATCCAAACACAAGCACCACAGATCCCGCAAACACTCACCCGAGCAACACCCAGATGCAGACATGCCAACAGCCACTGCCACCCCTGTGTCCCCCTCCTCCTCGTCTCCCTCCTCCCTCCCTGTGACGTCTACACTCACACCTGCATGCACCCCAACATCAGCCAGTGCTTCCATCACCACCTCACCCTCCAGTACAGTCCACACTCGTGCAGTCACCACCCCCACTGCCATGTACACGTCCCCTGTGTCCTCTCCCACTGTGTCTGTCACCCCCTCTTCCAAGACACACAAACGCAGGCAGCCACCCACCCAACAGCCATCCACCTCACGACAGCCTACAGCACCAGCACCTTCACCCAATGACAGCACACCTGACTCTCCTACAACCACCTCCTCTACCTCCACTTCCATCTCCACTTCTCCTACCCTTTACCTTGGCCCTAAAAAACTTTTCCTGGCTAACCTTAACCTCTTTCCCCCCGATGACCTCCCCCATCCATCTTCAAAGAGTCCCAAGAGCACCGCAGCCACCACCAGCCCAGCTTCGGGTGTCACTGTTGTGCCTGGGTTCTGGAGCCCACCCTTTGCCAGCAGTGACACATCGATCAGCAGCAAGGACACGTCCAGCCCCCCCCCCCCGGCAAGAGGACCCGCAAAAACAAGGACCGCCGTGCGAGGACCGACAGGGCTGCCCCCAAGGAGCAATGTGCGGCCACTTCACCACCCACACCATCTAGGGGAGGCAAGGGCCCGAGAGCCCCATCAAAGGAGCGGAAGGGCAGCAGGAGCGCGGAGAAGGTGGACCCCACATGCCACATCCCAGCTGGGAAGGAGGACACTAAGGAGGCCAGGAGTCCGTCCCCGAAGGGTCCAGAAACGTCACGGTCCGAGGGCGACTGAGCAGGGAGTCGAGGCCAGGTCTGGCTCCCTTGACCTGCTGGATGAGCACCGCTGAACAGGGCCCGCGGTGCAGAAGAGCACCGCTGAACAGGGCCCCGCCGTGGAGAAGAGCACCGCTGAACAGGGCCTGCGGTGCAGAAGAGCACCGCTGAACAGGGCCCCGCCGTGGAGAAGAGCACCGCTGAACAGGGCCCCGCCGTGGAGAAGAGCACCGCTGAACAGGGCCCGCGGTGCAGAAGAGCACCGCTGAACAGGACCCGCCGTGGAGATAGGCACCGCTGAACCGGGCCCCGCCGTGGAGAAGAGCACCGCTGAACAGGGCCCCGCCGTGGAGAAGAGCACCGCTGAACAGGGCCCGCAGTGCAGAAGAGCACCGCTGAACAGGGCCCGCCGTGGAGATAGGCACCGCTGAACCGGGCCCGCCGTGGAGAAGAGCACCGCTGAACAGGGCCCCGCCGTGGAGAAGAGCACCGCTGAACAGGGCCCGCGGTGCAGAAGAGCACCGCTGAACAGGGCCCGCCGTGGAGATAGGCACCGCTGAACAGGGCCCCGCCGTGGAGAAGAGCACCGCTGAACAGGGCCCGCGGTGCAGAAGAGCACCGCTGAACAGGGCCCCGCAGTGGAGAAGAGCACCGCTGAACAGGGCCCCGCCGTCTCAAGCACCGCTCCGCTGGGCCCTTCCTCTCAAGCACCGCTCCGCTGGGCCCTTCCTCTCAAGCACCGCTCCGCTGGGCACCGCCGTCTCAAGCACCGCTCCGCTGGGCCCTTCCTCTCAAGCACCGCTCCGCTGGGCACCGCCGTCTCAAGCACCGCTCCGCTGGGCCCTTCCTCTGAGGCACCGCTCCGCTGGGCCCTTCCTCTCAAGCACCGCTCCGCTGGGCACCGCCGTCTCAAGCACCGCTCCGCTGGGCCCTTCCTCTCAAGCACCGCTCCGCTGGGCACCGCCGTCTCAAGCACCGCTCCGCTGGGCCCTTCCTCTGAGGCACCGCTCCGCTGGGCCCTTCCTCTCAAGCACCGCTCCGCTGGGCCCTTCCTCTGAGGCACCGCTCCGCTGGGCCCTTCCTCTCAAGCACCGCTCCGCTGGGCCCTTCCTCTCAAGCACCGCTCCGCTGGGCACCGCCGTCTCAAGCATCGCTCCGCTGGGCCCTTCCTCTGAGGCACCGCTCCGCTGGGCCCTTCCTCTCAAGCACCGCTCCGCTGGGCCCTTCCTCTCAAGCACCGCTCCGCTGGGCACCGCCGTCTCAAGCACCGCTCCGCTGGGCCCTTCCTCTCAAGCACCGCTCCGCTGGGCACCGCCGTCTCAAGCACCGCTCCGCTGGGCCCTTCCTCTGAGGCACCGCTCCGCTGGGCCCTTCCTCTCAAGCACCGCTCCGCTGGGCACCGCCGTCTCAAGCACCGCTCCACTGGGCCCTTCCTCTCAAGCACCGCTCCGCTGGCCACCGCCGTCTCAAGCACCGCTCCGCTGGGCCCTTCCTCTGAGGCACCGCTCCGCTGGGCCCTTCCTCTCAAGCACCGCTCCGCTGGGCCCTTCCTCTCAAGCACCGCTCCGCTGGGCACCGCCGTCTCAAGCACCGCTCCGCTGGGCCCTTCCTCTCAAGCACCGCTCCGCTGGGCACCGCCGTCTCAAGCACCGCTCCGCTGGGCCCTTCCTCTGAGGCACCGCTCTGCTGGGCACCGCCGTCTCAAGCACCGCTCCGCTGGGCCCTTCCTCTGAGGCACCGCTCCGCTGGGCACCGCCGTCTCAAGCACCGCTCCGCTGGGCCCTTCCTCTCAAGCACCGCTCCGCTGGGCCCTTCCTCTCAAGCACCGCTCCGCTGGGCCCTTCCTCTCAAGCACCTCTCCGCTGGGCACCGCCGTCTCAAGCACCGCTCCGCTGGGCCCTTCCTCTCAAGCACCGCTCCGCTGGGCACCGCCGTCTCAACCACCGCTCCGCTGGGCCCTTCCTCTCAAGCACCGCTCCGCTGGGCACCGCCGTCTCAAGCACCGCTCCGCTGGGCCCTTCCTCTGAGGCACCGCTCCGCTGGGCCCTTCCTCTCAAGCACCGCTCCGCTGGGCACCGCCGTCTCAAGCACCGTTTATGGTTCACTGTGCCCACCATGCCTCCTCCTTGACCAGTGGAGACTGTCATCCACCTGATGGACTGTGGCTTTGCACTCCCCAGGATGGTCCAGTGGGCAGCCCACCCACTGTAGAGACATTGAGAGACTGTGGCTTTGCACTCCCCAGGATGGTCCAGTGGGCAATCCACCCACTGCAGAGACTTGAGAGACTGTGGCTTTGCAC
The DNA here is from genome assembly GCF_031143425.1 of Pleurodeles waltl. NCBI lineage: Eukaryota > Metazoa > Chordata > Amphibia > Caudata > Salamandridae > Pleurodeles > Pleurodeles waltl. The sequence continues at coordinate 162,910,704 of NC_090444.1, forward strand.
TCCCCAGGATGGTCCAGTGGGCAGCCCACCCACTGTAGAGACATTGAGAGACTGTGGCTTTGCACTCCCCAGGATGGTCCAGTGGGCAATCCACCCACTGCAGAGACTTGAGAGACTGTGGCTTTGCACTCCCCAGGATGGTCCAGTGGGCAGCCCACCCACTGTAGAGACATTGAGAGACTGTGGCTTTGCACTCCCCAGGATGGTCCAGTGGGCAGCCCACCCACTGTAGAGACATTGAGAGACTGTGGCTTTGCACTCCCCAGGATGGTCCAGTGGGCAATCCACCCACTGCAGAGACTTGAGAGACTGTGGCTTTGCACTCCCCAGGATGGTCCAGTGGGCAGCCCACCCACTGTAGAGACATTGAGAGACTGTGGCTTTGCACTCCCCAGGATGGTCCAGTGGGCATGGTGGCTCCTCGTGGATCTGGCGTCGTGGACTCATGTGGCTGTGGTGCCCCCCCCTTCCCTTCCCCCTGAGGTGCCTGTAGTTTTTACATCTGATGCCCCTGCAGTGTTCTCTCCAAAGGACTCAGGTCTCCTGTGTGGGCTTTGCCCTTGTTTCTCAAGACTTTGGCCCACGGACATGCTGAATTCGTAGGATGTGCAGGACTTGGTACTTCAGTTATACACTGATGTGTATGTCATTAGTTTTGTTGTGAATATCTTTCATGGTTGTACGCTAATTTTCTGGAGCTTTTTGGTACATAAATATTTATTCCAAATATGATTATGTCCTAGCATTTTTCAGGGGTGTTTGGGTGGTGTCACTGTGACTTGGTGCTCTGCATTGGTGAGTACATAGTTGGTGGGGGGGGGGGGGGCGCATATGTGTGTGCCCGTAACCTTTCGTCCTCCCCCTCCCGTGTGTCGTAGGTGCAGTACTCACCGTTGTCATCTGCGCCGGACTTCGTACTCGTGGTAGATGAGAAGGTAGACGAGAGCAGGTAGGATGTTTAATTCGGGTTCCATGCTGTCCTCCTTCCTCCTGGAGTGCGTAGTGGTGAGCGCTTTCCCGTCCGTAGTCTGTTTCCGCCGTGTTTTTATCGGCGGTGCTCCCGCCCCGGAAAAGGTGGCGTATTGGTGAGTTGTAATAGTGTGGGCGGTACATTGTCTGCCGCCTGTCTGTTGGCGGTGACCGCCGCGCTGTTTGTTTGTACCGCCGTGGCGGTCGGAGTGTTAAGGTGGCTGTCTGTGTTGGCGGTTCCCGCCAGGCTCAGAATCCCATTTTTTTTACCGCCAGCCTGTTGGCGGGTTGGCCGCCGCTTTAACACCGACCGCCAGGGTTAGAATCACCCCCTTAATCTCTGCAAAGAACTCCTTGTGTGGTAAAAATCGACGCACAGCCTGCTGGAATCGATACACAGCCTGCTCTGCGGTGGGAGAATCACTGCACGCCTAACCGGAACGACGGAGCCCGGCTCCCTGAGTGGAGATCGATGCAGCGCCAGTGTTGCAACCAAAACTTCGATGCACGGGCATCTGGATTGATGCATCGCTGAGCCGGAATGACGCAGCCTGACTTCCTGCGGGAAGAATCAATCCAGCCCCTGCTGTGTGACTGAAATTTCTCTGCATCGCCCACTAGATGGAAGCAGATCCTGTGACTTCGTCCTGCATGCCCAATATTTCTCCGCATTGTCCCTGCTGCATCCAAATACCCTGCAAGCCGAAGAGGATCTAAGTCTGTGTGCCGGAAATCGATGAGAAGCCCTTGTTGCGTGGAAAAGAATTGTCGCATCGTCTGAGTGCACCCGGAGAAACCAAAGCCCACCTCCCCGTTTTCCACGCACTCGTCCTCTGTAGCCCCGTGCGGATAATTTAGATGCAAACCAGGTACTTTGTGCTTGCAAGAGACACTTATTGCTTTTTAAGAACTAAAGACTCTAATTATCATTACCAAAGTGATATTTCAACTTGTACTTATCAAATCTTGATCGTTTTGTACTTTCATTTAATCAAATAAATATTCTATTTGTTTCTAAACTTGTGTGGTGTAGTTTTCTGGTGTTTATACTGTGTTATTGCATGATTTATTGCACTAATACTTTACACATTGCCTTCTAAATTAAGCCTGACTGCTCAGTGCCAAGCTACCAGAGAGTGGGCACAGGATAATTTGGATTGTGTGTGACGTACCCTGACTAGAGAAAGGGTCCTTGCTTGGACAGGGGATAACCTGACTGCCAACCAAAGACCCCATTTTTAACAGTGCCTGTTCATTACCATTCTTGCTTTTTACACAGATTTTAATTATACTAATAGAGAATAATAGTTTAATCTTCAATATGGGTAAAATGGAAAATGGAGCATGTGGAGCTGAAACAGGACCTTTTCTGGCAGCTGAGATAAGTTAAAAATGTGTTTAAATGTATGTTGCATGCTTGTCTGCAGGTGGGACTGTGTTTACATGAGAGAGAGTGCATGTATGTGCGAGCACGTTTATGTATATGTGATGAACTGCTTCTTTCCAAGAAGACATAGTTGTTTGCACTGCACATTTTATCAGCCAATTGTACACAATGCACTTTGAGCCCTGTTCAAGGCTGTTATGTTCAGTACATGGTATATTAACTCATATTGCCACTCCAGAAGCTAAGGATTCAGTCCTCAGTTTCTAGACACATTAGCATGTGAAGCCTGTTCTTAGAATTCTGTATGGGTTATTATATAAACAACATATAGGCCTAAGGGGGCACAGGGCATTCCAGTCATGGCTTTCCTGGTATGTACACCATTCCACAGACAGATTTTCTGATCCTGACGCTGAATCTTCAGCTTCTTGAGAGAATTGCATCCAGACAACAGTCAGACCCTTGCTATCACACTCAAGTTTGAGGTCAGGGTTACTCCCTTAGATCAGGACAGGCAGAAGGGTTAACACCGCTATGCTCTCAGTCCTAGACATAGGGTGTAGGAAGGAATCTCTAGATTCTCTAGAACCATGGAAAATGGTTAGGTTGTTTACTCTCTTTGCACGCGGTATAATGATGATTACTTTACTACGCTTCATCTGTCTTATAATAGCAGCCCATGCTTTTTATACTAGGATGCAATTGCTTCAATAAATGCATTGAAATCCAGTTTGCATCTTGGGGTCTGCCTTAGCATGTGTGAGTCACTGAGTAACTGAGCAAATGGAGTATGTATGGTCTGTTTCCACGACTTACCTGAGGAGTCAGAGTGTCAGACTTAGTTTGCCACAAATCACCTTCTCGTTCCCAGGGTGAGTGATGCACTGCAGGTTAGCCATGAGTCAGGCCGACAGGCATTAACACGCAGACTTATTACCATAACAGGAACCACTCAACATGATGCTACCAACGTAGGTCAGGTACAAATTTAACGGATCTCCTGAGTGACTCTCTCTCACATGCCAAAGGTACCCTCATAACCTCTTATACAGCGACATCTGTGATATTAGGAAAATCCTCCTCAGCCAAATAGGTAGTACCTATCTTAGTCTCAAGGTTTTTCAAGCTTGAACCTTAAAAGTATTCCCCATTTGGTGTTTTTATCTCTGAATTTACTCTTTATAATATGACACAAACACAACCAGTGGTATTTCCAGTAAATTGCAGACAACCTGTCATACTATATTTACTTGTAAATAGGCTTGCTAATTGGAGTGGAAATGTTACAACTGTGGTAGAGGCACACAATGCATACAGAACAGAAAGTGTCTGTTTATGGATTACATTTCTTGTAGTTGATGCAAAGGCAAACACTTCTCATACATACACTGTAGCGAACGCAACTGCACAGTATAGAGATCATTAATATCTAGAAATACCATTAAAATATTAAGAATATCATAATTGGTTTCAAGGCACCCATCTACACTCTACTTACAACGTTAGATTGGGACCCCTCATTAATGACGTAGTTTCATGGCCACTTCTAGCTGCCTACACGCCATTTCCAAATATACAAAATTTACAGGCAGTGGATCTGTGTCCACTATACAATAATCTATTTAGAATATATAGATACTTAATAAAATTTGTAATGCAGACTTTAACACCACCCCAGCGAGGGCTGCTCCAGCTGCTCAACAATTGGCTACACCAGGATAAACCCAGTAACTATTAATGCAACTATGGGTAAGACTCCCACCAAACAATAAGAAATTCTGTTTTTGACTGCACAAAAAACAAACGAGCTAGAAGCGGGGTTTCCCCATATGGGATCCCAAGACAAACACAGAATTCTAACAATATGCTTGCCATTTGGGATGGTTCCCTCCATAGATGACTTTTCCACTTGGGGCACAGTATTTAGTGCAATTTACACCACAACACTTGGTATGCTGACTTTGGTAAATTTATTGGATGTGGTAAAACAAATTAAAAATGAACACTGGGTGGCCCCTGCCCTGGGTCTGTGGGTGCAATTAATGTGCAATTTTGACACAGTTTCCACAATCATTTGAAGTAACATTAAAGGGTTAAATGGAGGCAGCAGCATTAGAAATATGCCATAGGCGTTACTCTAATAGACCGGAACACAAGCTACCAAAAAGTATTGCTGAGACTTATTCTAGTATAGGTCAGGATAGTCTAGGGGCCAGACCAAATAAGCCACAGCTTAAAGCTAATTCCCCCAAAAAATATATCAAGCAAGTGTTGGAGGGTTCTAAAAAACACTGGAGCAAATAAAAATGTAATAAAGATAAAGTAAAACAGTGAGGAGAATCTACCCATTTGAAGACTTTGGAGAAACACTGCAATCTAAGAAATCCTGACAATTTAAAAAACCTCCTGACGGGTATCAGTATAGTGCTACACAGCCTTCTCGTACCTTTCAGAACTCATACAGCAAATGAAGCAAGAGAAATGGGAGGTCAGAACACAGAAACGAGAACGTGAAACCAAAAAAGGACTCACAGCGCTCCTCTGACATCACAATAAAAAAGGAAGAGAAACTTCCACAGCACAAACCTCAATTTGAAAACAAGAAGGTTGCAGCCCTTTTAGTTAACAATGCCTCACATATTGAAAACACTACAGAAGAACAGGATGAGTCTCCACCTTCAAACCGCAGGAAAGCAGTCAATACACTTCCACTGTCTGGGAAAGGTTTCCTACTCCGTTTTGTATCATGCTAAATCAGTCCAGGGCGTGGCTTGTTCAGTGTAATTGGTGGGGGGCTTGAGTGCAGGTGACCTACAGATTTCCCAGCAATCATGTTGGCATATAATGTCAAAATACATTATACGACAAGCAGGGCATATGAGAGGGACTTAAGGGACAGTGCAAAGGTAGAGGAATGCAGATTGGTAGGAATACTAAATGAGAGAAACACAACATTTTGTAAAATAACCAAACTTTTGAGGACTTTTTTAAAAAAAGTAGAGAGAGTGTGTGTGTTTTTGACAGTGTGTGCATGCAAAAATTCCAAAGGGAAATCCAACAGACACCTCACCATGCCCGAATGAAAGCACCTGTACCCAACTATTCATTAGAAAATACAATTATTAGGGGGTGTAACACCCCATACACCCCCCGAAACAACGCCTTTACTCAGAGTCAAGCTGTAAGGGTGAACATCATAAGAGATTTACACCAGTAGTTTTAGAATATCTTTTTCAGTATTTGTTGTTTTCCCTGTATAGTCTCCTATGTTGCTATGATCAAGAGGTTACTGATTCCTTAGAGCGCAGGCTTGATCTCTTGATATTTTCTTATACATGCTCTTTACTCCATGCTTCTAGCCCTAAAGCTGATTAGCTGCCTTTGCTGAAGCAGTGGTCTAGGGGTAGTCTAGCTGTGGCTAGGCTATTCAGCGCCTACCAATTTACCTAAAATAGCACTTTCTCACATGTAAATAAAGTTCTACAATTTTGCATCTTCAGAATACTATCTCAGAAGCCCTCTCTGTATTCTCAAAACCCTGCATGGAAAACTCCCCTATTCCTTTCATTGGAAAAACCTTCTCCTGACCTTCCATGCTCTGCATGTCTTCTCCCTCCAAGCACAGCCTATAAGTCACATGCATATTTGCCTCAGTATTTATTATTATATTCCTGCAAATTGCCCTTATTTCATTCCAAAATTTCAACAAAAGACCTGCCCAGTTTTGAAAACCATGCTTGCAACCTATCAATGCCTAACTTCTCTATTTAATCCATTAATCCCCTTAACCATCTGAATGAACTCACATATCACTCCCCCTCACTAATAGTCATACTTAACTCCTATATATTGAATTCAACACAAGTAAACTGAAATAATTGCATGGAATGACTTTCTTGAGAGCGCAAGACTAATCCCAATAACCAGTAACCACTAATCTTGGGTTCCGGAGAGGTGTGTTGCCCTGCATAACGCACTTCAATGCCTTGTCAAGGGTAGTAAGTGTTCAATAAATGCAAATACAACACAATACATGTGCTTTATCAATTAATACATCTAAACATGACTGCTCCTCTTTTTATTAAATCTTTTTCACCTCTCCTTATACGTATCAGCACATTTCTTGTTGTAGCATACACTCAGATAACCATTACATTATGCCAGTTTTTGATGTAAATATTTCAGATTCTTCAGTTTGTAGCTCTATATCATTTTCGTACAAACTCATAAGTCTTCATGTATGTAAACAAATTGTGTTATTGATTCAAGGGGATGATAACCCACTTAAAATAATAATCTTTGCCAGGGTGAAACATAAACGTCACTAAATAAACCTGTGCTTAAACCCCTGGGGCCCTATTACATATGGGGGAATATTTAAGAAAAGTGGCGCTGCACATGGTGTAGCACCACATTTCTGGCACCCCTTAGCGCCCCCCCCTAACGCCACCATGTGTGCGTCATATCTAAGATACAGTGCACAATGGCGGTAGTTAGGGAACTAGCGTCAACATTTTTGATGCTAGTTCTGAGCTTTGCAGAATTAGCGTGAAAAATGATGACGCTAAACCTGCAAAGGCCATTGAGGGACATTTTGAATAATGGTGGGCCTTCTTTTAATGCATGGTCTGAGCAGACGTTAAAAGTACCGAAGAAATGATGCAAAGAAATCTCTTAGGTTTCTTTGTGCCATTTTTTCAGCCCCCCTAGTGGGGGAACGCCCCCTCTGCATACGTTATGCCTGGCGCAGGCATAATGTAGCTCAACGGCTTACAAAGTGGTGCAATACATGCATTGCACCACTTTGTAAATATGGCACGGGGATTTTGGCCACATTAGCATAAAAAATTACGCTAATGTGGCACAAAGAGACGCTAGAGGTTCTTATATATGCCCCATAGTGCACAAACAGGGAAAGTGCACCCTATTACAGTGAATGTGCTGTCCTCAGGGCCGCTACAAGCCTCTGCTGCCCTGGGGCCAGCGCATTTAAGTGAAATAAGGAGCAGCTACTTAAAAGCTGCTTTGTGTTTTACTGTGCATGGGGCAACATGCCTGCACTTTAAAGAGGGATTACAGATCCATTTGCAGGCAGGTGCAGTGAGTGTTTGCACCTGCCTGCAAGGGAATGTCTGGGGAGTCCATAGGACCTCCTTTTCCCCTTCCAGAGGTCTGCTATCAGGGGACACAATGACAGTGTGCCTCATAATAGCTTCTTTACCTTTGTGCCAGCATCCATAATACCGTGCTGGGTGCAGATGTAAAGAGATTACTTCATTTGCATGGGGACACGTCTCCATGCAAATGATGGAAAGCCCTTTTGAGATATCGCTGGTGCTACATGTGTGTCGGCACTATCTGTATTAGCAAAGGGGCTCCACAAGTGTCTGTGGCTCCTTCTGTAACACCCCCGGAGCACTTTCTGTAATACAGCCCCTGGTAGCTTGGTACAAAAGCAGCCAGGCTTCACTGAGAGGCAATGTGTAGAGTATTTATGCAACACACAAACAGGAATAAAGTGATAACACAACAGAAGAAAAATCTCAACCCAATTTTTAAAAATAGAGTCAATTTTAATAAATAAAATTATACCAGAATGACAAAAGTAGAATCAGTAGAACCGGAGTTATACATTTTGAAAGTGTGAGGTAAAAATTGAATTAAATGGCATAATGCCTACTGCAAGTCTTTTGTCATGCAGGATGGGGACAGGTCACAAGTTCAGGCTGCTAGTGATCAAGCACAGGCTGCCTACAGGGCCAGGTTTTGTCCTGCTAGAAGACTTATCTACTGACTTTAATGCGAAGATGGTGTAACACGACTCTGCGAGTCTCTGCGTCACGCTGTGTTGTTTTCAGTGAGGTTTTCAGTCTGAAGCTGCATATCTTTGCGGGGTGCTGTATCACTCGCTGAAGGCCCTGGTGAAACATTTATTGTGGACCTGCGTGAAGTGGCTTTGCAGTGCTCTGCATCACTCTGTGTCGAGTCCGGTGAGGCTTTCAGTTGAGGGCTGTGTGTCTCTGCTGGTCCAGTGCCTTTTTCAGTTAAGCACTTTGACTTCAGACAAGGTTCCAGGACCTTGAGGGAAATACTTGGGGCTTAGGATGCACTCCACAGAGGCCAGAAGGGGGGACCTTGGTAGGGGCAGTTGGATCTGGTCAGCTGGAAAGAAGGAAAGGCCTCTGGAAGCTTTCTGTCTCCCTATATCGCAAAGAGGAGGTCAGCCAACGTACCATTAGTGTGAATTCTGGGGTCCTTGGTTTCAGGCAAGCAGGTCCAGTCTTCCTTCAGGATTCTGAGAGCAGGGCAGTCCTTCTTCTGATCTTCACAGGTTGAGGAGGTTTCTGATTCAAGTTCTGGGGATGTCACTTTTATGCCCAGTGCCAGCCTGGGGGATGCCCCCTTAGTTTGACACTAAACGGTTTCTTGGCAGTTTTCTTTCTTCTGGGTTTGGCTCCAGCATGGCTAATAAAACAAAGGTCAAGAAGGCCCAATTGAGAGCTACATCTGCCAGTTGCAGATTAGGCTTCTTCTGAAGTCAGGAAGGGCTGGGAAAAGCACCTACACTACCATTTGAAGTGCAATCAAGGCATGGGTACAGCTCCTGCCCATCCATCCAAAAAAGGCACATCTAGTTCAGGCAGGAAAATGCCAACTTTCTCAAAACAATTTCATTTCGAAAAAAGTAAATTCAAATCTGACTTTACCATTAAAGAGGATTATAGATTACAAATAAAATGAGAGGAAGAAGTATATTCCTAGCTGTTTTCAAATTTAACTTAGCACTTATTAAATGTAATAACATAAACCAGTGCTAGTCTATGGAAGCTCAGCCTTGCCACCATGAAAAAAGACTTTGGGGTTGTTTTCACATGCTTAAATAACGAGCATCCTATATCCACAGTAGCCCGAATGGCTTGTGCCTGCAGATAAGGCAACGAGGAGTGTTTTCACTTGGGAAATTGCACATTCAACTTGAATGAAATGTGTGGCTTAGCTTGTTCTCGGCAGGCACGCCATTACAGACCTGAAGTGTGCTTAGTCGAGAAAAACATTTCTAAAAGATTGTTCCGGTTTTGACGGCAACTGAAAGATAAAATGCATTAGATCAGGTCTAGCATTTTCTTATGGAGTCTGCAGATAAGTCGATTAAGGAAATTGTGAAAGCATGGAAATAGAAATGTGAATACCACACATTTTCAGCATCCTTAAGGTGGCTGAGTGTAATATTTCGAAGACAGGAAAGGCTGCTATGGTTCAGACCCAAGCACATTATTAAAATGTATGAAGCTGGAGGCAGTGTCACTTTGTTATTTTTAAAGGGGGAAGCGCATATTTCTGTGGACCTTGCTGGCCACCGTGGCTGAGCTTTTCCACAAGAGTAAGGGGTTCATTACGAGTCCTACAGTTTTTGGAGTAATAACGGTGAAGAAGGGATTCAGTATTTTCTGAGTGGGGGTGCTGTCCTTTGGTGATGCCACAGAAATATTATAGGAGTTATAAGAGTTACCAAAGTGTGAGTGATAACGTGGAATACCTAACGATCTCCAGGGGGTGCTGCCTGGAGTAATGCTGGAAAAAGTAGGATAGAATTGTTCAGATCCTTAAACATTTTTCCAAATACATTATTTTAAATATCAAAGGTTATAAGGATAGTTCTGAAGGGAAGAACTCAATTGTGTCCAAAACTTCAATATTTTCAGCGACACCTAAACTAGTAGTGTCTTGGAGCTTCAAAATGATGAACAAGCAGTTTTGACAGAGTATGTGACAGGTTGAGCCCTCAGATAAAGCTCTAAAAGACAAGTAACCCAATCCAGGTACTACCTATCTACAGATCAAGGTAACAGATCCCAATACTTTAAATATATTGAAGGGTTTAGCTTTAGGTAACTGAGAACTAATATAACGTAGTTACATTACTAAGTGCATTATTTGCTCTTTAATTATAGTGCCTGTGTTAGTTTAGTCAATATGCTTTAAAAAAAATTACCAAGCACTTTAGTCTATTTTTCACTATGCAAGAATGTAAAATTAGAATGATCTCGTTGTCAGGAGGTACTGGGAGGATGGATGCTGACCAAACGAGTCCTCTGTTTATCCAGAGCAGTGCCGTCTGGTTAGAGTGCAACCTGGCTAATGTTTAGGCCCCTTAGGGCCGGCTCCTGCTATGTCCAAGTGTGCCCACCCCCAGGACATAGCTGTTTGCTGCGGCTTGGCTGCAGCCCTGCAAAATCCAAAGTTTCATCTCTGTCCCCTGCAGGCATGCTGGGGACAGAGATGAAATGTTTCAGCAAGCACGGAGCTGCTGCCAAAGGAATGCTGAAGCATTGGCAGGTAGCCCACAAGGGCTTTTTTATAAAAAAATGAATAAAATATTAAAAAAGGATGGACCGCAGGGGGAGCCCCTGAGTGCTCTCATGCAGTACCACATAGCCCATAAAGGGCTTTGGAATAAAAATAAAAAAGAAAATAAATAAATAAAATTAAAAAGTAGGGACCGCAGGGGAGCCCTTGAGGGGTCCCTCGCAGTCCCCCAAAGACCACACAGGCCTAAAAGAAAAAAAAAGAAAATCCCCATAGCTCAGTGTTAAGGTTGCACTCAGTGTGAACGTTGCAGTAAAACTTTTGACGAAAAAAATGTGCATGATGGGGATGCAGGTCGGGATTCTTGTATTTTGGGACCAAGAATATTCTTAGGCCTCTAGGTATCTGGTCACAATCCAGATATTTTTGCAATGTTACTGCCTCCCACCATTTCTACTGCTCCTTTTTGGAGTATTTCCACAAATGGTCCCATAATTGTTTTTTTTATTTTTACATAGGGCATTATTTCCATGGTTACTTAAAGTATTAGCTGTCCTCTCCTGGGCCGTAGGATTCTCAAATAGCTTATCTGCCGCTTCACGTCTTTTGGTCTTCTTAACTGACGCCATTTTGCCATCTGTCGCTGACTGGCACCTAATAGTTCAGTCAGCTCCCTCTTATACAGGGTCCTCGCTTCAATCTTTAAGCCACTGTAAGTGTGTCTATCCGCTGCCCCACAAAGTCACAGCTTACCCGTGCAGAGTAAACAACTTGCTCACCTTGTTTTTGCACAGGTTTCCTCCTGCCTTCCGAGTTACTTGGAGCACATTGAGAAATTCTGCTTCATCCGACACAATCGGGGTGGGCAGAGGACATCAAAACACCTAAGAAAGAGATTGCATCGCTCTGTCCTTTGCCAACAGCGTGGCAGACAGAAACGGGGTCGCAACCCCCTTCATATAAATCAAACACATCGATCCGGCCGGGCGAAGCATCGTTTTGTGCCATAGAGGTGAATAATGAGTCTCCGTCACAAAACATTGTTGAAGTGAGGATTTTAATGGGTACAGCAAACCCAACACATTTCAGAAACAAAGTTTCCTTGTTCACAGGTAATTGACCCTTTAACTTTTCGTTTGTTAAATGCTAAGTGCACAACAAAACTAAGTGACATTGAAAATGGACTCTAAGTCAAAAACAATGAATTTAGATCAAACGATGTCGGCCATTTCAAACGGCTATTTTCACCAAATGGATGTATCAAATACATTATTACAATTACATGATAAATAAAACATGAAAAGCATAAGACAATTCTTGTTAATCATCATTATGGATTAAACTTTTAAGCCTAATGTTAGCTATTCCACATTTATACAATCAATGATCCAGATGGGCTATCTAAGAATGTATAATATCCAGGTTTGACAAAAACAGTGTCGATCATCTTTGAACAGCTATTGTGAGTAATTCGAATTTAACAAAATTATAGAATAAAGAAAAAAGGTATAGAATAAAGAAAAAATAAAACATTCAAATAACAGTTCTCTTTGAATATCATTGTATATTGAATAGTCAAACTCCAATGGCCTATTTTGCATTCAACATTTACGAGATCAAGCCCTAGTAGGCTGTCTGAATGAAATATAATAGCGGGTCTTAAAAGTAATTGTGTCAGCCATCTTTAAACAACTATAACCCTAAGGTAACTTTAACTTGTGCCTTCGCCATACACAGGTAATTACTCAACATATTATGTCATTGATGAGATCTTGTATGGAATCTTTGATATTATCACTTCAACATTTGCATTAAAATTAATGATAATTGAGAACGGTGCATGGCGAGGGCGCAAGTTATAGTCACCTTAGGGCGCGAGTTATAGTTACTTTAAAGAACTCTAACTATAACTGCTGAATTTGTATGGTTTTGTACGAGTAAATTCAGCACATAACTATAACATCCCTATAGCCTTTTTCAGTGAAAATATATATATATCTATATACACACACACACACACACACACATGCACAATCCACTCCGATACCGTCAAAGTAGAAAAGATGTGGGATCTCCAGTAGAAATTAAGCAAATTATATTTATTCAGAATACACAGAGGCAGGCACTCCAATGTATTTCGGCTGGCTACAGCCTTCCTCAAGGTGAATATTCCCCATTTCCCTTAGAAAATAAATACAATCCAATAATAGCCACTGAAGATAGACTATAACGCTTTATAGAGCGCAATTCATTTGGATCCAAAAATCCTCTTAACAACATCAGTACTCAAAATTTAAATAAATCTTAGTTCATAAACATTAAAACACAAATAATCAATAATCAAAACATTTGCAAATGTGTACACCTATATATGCGCATCATTCAGACACCATGATCAAGGGAAAAATTCACAGAGATTATTTGGAAAAATATATTACACAATTATGGGTCAGTGCCTTTAATCTTGACTCTCTACATGTGATGAACAGGCTAAAAATAATAATTATGATCACAAATATATTTGAATAACGTATAAATCATCCAAAAAATGAATATAACAATTATTAAACCATATATCATATGACCAACATGGGGAAGCTTAACAGAAAAACGATCAAATGAAAATTGGTCGCCGAAAAAGCAATCAATGCCCAGCTCTGCCAACACATCGAGGACACCAACATCCCAGACGTCTCCCAATCAGGATTCAGATCTAATCACAGCATGAGACCACCCATCTCACCACCACAGATTACATCCGCTCTATCCTCAACCGCAGCCCTCATACTATTAGACCTATTGACCACCTTTAACACAGTGTCCCACCGCACCCTATGTGCCAGACTCTACGCAGCAGGCATTCGCGGCAAGGCCCTTCAGTGGATCCACTCCTTCCTGACAGGCAGAACACAGAGAGTCAGACTCCTGCCACACCTGTCAGAACCTACGGAGATCAGCTGTGGAGTACCCCAAGGATCCTCGTTGAGTCCCACGCTGTTCAACATCTACATGGCCCTGCTCGCCCCAATCGTCAGAAACTACGTACTGAACATCATCTCCTACACTGACGACACTTAGCTGATCATCTCCTTGACTGAAAACCCCACAATGGCAAAGAAGAACTTCCAAGATAGGATGGAAACAGTCGCCACCTGGATGAAGGAGAGCTGCCTAAAGCTAAACTCTATGAAGATAGAGATCCTCATCCTGATCAGCCTGGAACAACTCCTGGTGGCCTTCAACACTTGGTAGCCCCCACCCTACAGACCACGCACATAACCTTGGCGTCGTCCTCGACTCAGCACTCAACATGACAAGACAGGTCAACTTCGTCGCCTACACCTGTTTCTACACCCTTTGACTCCTACGGAAGATCTTCAGATGGATCCCAAGTTACTGCCACAAAACCATGAAACACGCCTTGATCACAAGCAGACTGGACTACGGCAACACCCTCTCCCCTGGAACCACCAAGAAGAACCTGAGCAAACTACAACAAGTCCCGAATGCCTCCGGCAGACTCGTCCTGAACATACCCCATCAAGAACACATCACAGGACACCTGAAATATCTCCACTGGCTCCCCCTCGAGAAGAGGATCAACTTCAAACTCCTCATACACGCCTACAAGGCCCTCTACAACCTTGGACCCAGGTACCTTAACCACAGCATCACCTTTTATTTCCCTGGCAGAACTCTTTGCTCCTCCCAGCAGTCGCTTGCCACCGTACTCCACATAAAGAAGCCATAAAGAAAGAGGGAAATCGTTCACCTTGCAGCAAAATGTTCGAACACTTTACCTCTCCACCTCAGACTGTCGCCATAACTACCTCAATTTAGGAAGGACCTCAAGACCTAGCTCTTTGACTGAACCCTAAGGACATTCCCGGTAGTGCCTTGAGACCCTACGGGTGAGTAGTGCGCTCTGAAAAAGTCTGATTGATTGATTGATTGACATTCCATATATTTTCATCCTATCAAAGGATGCATTCATTTAGAGAAAACATATATGGATCATTTGACCCATTTCCCAAGGTACCAAAATCATAGCAATGAGGTAGGAAAGAATTAACCATCACACTACATGGTGAAAGCATATATATATGTATATATATACACACACACACACACACACATACACATAGGTATACATATGAGTATTTATATATATCTAGGAGAGGAGAATAGGATGATAAAAAGATTGCAAGCACGAGGTTATCCAAATAAGGTACTACGAATAGCCAGTGAGAAAGTAACCAAGACCAAAAGGGAAACTTTGTTGATAAAAAATAAGAAGAAAGAATGTAATCCCAGAGATGAGGATAATCACACCTTATAATGATGCAAGTCGAGCAATCAGGAGAATAGTGATGAAGCACTGGCATTTGGTTAAACATGATCCTATAAGTGGGAAGACTCTGGCCTCTTGTCCTCAATTTATGTATCAGAACGCAAAATAATTACGTGATATTTTGGTTCACAGTTATCTGGGTGGACAGGGTAATAAGAATATTGGATGGCTCAGTCAGCAGAAGGGTTTTTACAAATGTGGCAGGTGCAAGGCATGTAGAAACAGTAGGAATGTTAAGGCATACAAGACAGCTCTAGGTGAGATTAGAAGGATCAATAAAGCTATCTCCTGTGTTTTAGATTATTGTATTTATGTATTACAATGTCCCTGTGGTTTACAATATGTTGGCAGTACAATTGGTCCTGTAAAAAAGAGGATTTTGGAACGCTATAGAGCTATCAAGAACTATGACACCTCATACCCGGTTGCCAGACATTGGTCGAAGATGCACAATCGAGATGCCAATTGTTTGGTATATTTTAGAATTGATAAAATTGAGAGAAATATATGTGGAGGTGTGAGTTAACTGCATTCAAATTGCTGCATCCACAGTATTTCAAAATAATGTAATGCAGCCCACCTTTCACGCAAAGCTTCCCGCTTTATCAAGGATTCCTCAAAGCTCTCAGGGACTTCTATTTACTCCGTACTGCACCCCTAAAACTCCAACTTTCAAAAACACGCATCTGTGAGGTGCACACTCACATTAAGATCCTAAATCAACATTCTGCTCCTATTTCTGGCACGTTTCAGCCGGTTCAGCCGTGTTTGTCTCTTTACATCCAAACAGTAGAATGCTGTTTCCACACTGACGCCGTCAACTCTGTTCCAGGTCAGAAATTTCATATGCGGCTTCTTAATAAAGATATTTCCGCTGCAGATTTCATAAATGTTAGAAATGGGTTTTTTGGTTGGCAGTCAGGTTACCCTCTGTCCAAGCAAAAGCCCTCACTCTAGTCAGGGTAAGTCACACACTATCCAAGATTATCCTGTGCCCACCCTCTGGTAGCTTGTCACGAGCAGTCAGGCTTAACTTAGAAGGCAATGTGTAAAGTATTTGTGCAATAACTCATACAATACCACCATATAGCACCACAAAAATACACCACACAGTGTTTAGAAAAATATATAATATTTATCTGGATAATTGTAGGTCAAAAAGAATAAAGTTGCAATGGAAAATTGTAGAAATATCACAGGGAAGTGATATAAAGTGTCTTAAGTCTTTAGAATGCAATAAAGTGTCTTTCAAGCACAAAGTACCTGGTTTCTGGTGGAAAATCTCCTCAGAGGGCCACAGGCGGAGAGATGCGTGGAAAAAGGGGGTGTGCGTCGATTTCTCCTCAGCACACAAAGACTTGCGTCGTTCTTTTCCACGCGGGGAAGTCGGGCGTCGTTTTCCGGCGCGCAGACAGTCTCTTTTTGTGGATCGCGGGGATTACCAGATGTCCCGGGTCTGTGCGTGGATTCTCCTGCTGTTTTTCCGGCTGCGCGTCGTTCTGCGGGGCTGCGCGTCGAAGTTTCGATCTCACGGTCGGCGTCGCGTCGATTTCTCCTTGGAAGTCGGGCGCCGGTGTCCTTGCGAGGCCGTGCGTCGAAATTTTGGTCTCACGGCAGGCGTCGCGTCGATTTCTCCTTGGAAGTCGGGCGGCGTTGTCCTTGCGAGGCCGTGCGTCAAAGTTTCGCACTCACGGTAGGCGTCGCGTCGATTTCTCCTGGAAAGTCGGGCGGCTTTGTCCTGGCGAGGTTGTGCGTCGAAGTCTCGATCGTCCCGAGGGCGTCGCGTCGATCAGCGTCGGTGTGCGGCGTTTTTCTCGCCGCGAAACAAGCTGTGCGTCGAAATTTTCAGCGCACGGAGCGTCCCAGTGAAAGGAAGAAGTCTTTTTGGTCCTGAGACTTCAAGGAACAGGAGGCAAGCTCTATCCAAGCCCTTGGAGAGCACTTTCACAGCCAGACAAGAGTTCAGCAAGGCAGCAGGGCAACAGCAAGACAGCAGACCTTTGTAGAAAGCAGACAGGTGAGTCCTTTGAGCAGCCAGGCAGTTCTTCTTGGCAGGATGTAGTTTCTGGTTCAGGTTTCTTCTCCAGCAAGTGTCTGATGAGGTAGGGCAGAGGCCCTGTTTTATACCCAAATGTGCCTTTGAAGTGGGGGAGACTTCAAAGAGTGGCTAAGAAGTGCACCAGGTCCCCTTTCAGTTCAATCCTGTCTGCCAGGGTCCCAGTAGGGGGTGTGGCAGTCCTTTGTGTGAGGGTAGGCCCTCCACCCTCCCAGCCCAGGAAGACCCATTCAAAATGCAGATGTATGCAAGTGAGGCTGAGTACCCTGTGTTTGGGGTGTGTCTGAGTGAATGCACAAGGAGCTGTCAACTAAACCTAGCCAGACGTGGATTGTAAGGCACAGAAGGATTTAGGTGCAAAGAAATGCTCACTTCCTAAAAGTGGCATTTCTAGAATAGTAATATTAAATCCGACTTCACCAGTCAGTAGGATTTTGTATTACCATTCTGGCCATACTAAATATGACCTCCCTGCTCCTTTCAGATCAGCAGCTGCCACTTCAACAGTGTATGAGGGCAGCCCCAATGTTAGCCTATGAAGGGAGCAGGTCTCACAGCAGTGCAAAAACGAATTGAGGGTTTTTTACACTACCAGGACATATAACTACACAGGTACATGTCCTGCCTTTTACCTACACAGCACCCTGCTCTAGGGGATACCCAGGGCATACATTAAGGGTGACTTATATGTAGAAAAAGGGGAGCTCTATGCTTGGCAGGTACTTTTAAATGCCAAGTCGAGGTGGCAGTGAAACTGCCCACACAGGCCTAGCAATGGTAGGCCTGAGACAAGGAAAAGGGGCTACTTAAGTGGGTGGCACAATCCGTGCTGCAGGTCCACTAG
Source organism: Pleurodeles waltl (assembly GCF_031143425.1). Taxonomy (NCBI): domain Eukaryota; kingdom Metazoa; phylum Chordata; class Amphibia; order Caudata; family Salamandridae; genus Pleurodeles; species Pleurodeles waltl. Next base: position 162,928,618 of record NC_090444.1, read on the forward strand.
TAGCATTTAATCTATAGGCCCTAGGCACCTGGAGTGCACATTACTGGGGACTTATAAGTAGATTAAATAGTTCAATCAGGTATGATCCAAAGTTACCATGTTTACCGAGAGAGAGCATATGCACTTTAGCACTGGTTAGCAGTGGTAAAGTGCGCAGAGTCTAAAAACCAGCAAAAAACAGTATCCACAAAGTGGAGGGAGGCAGGCAAAAAGTTAGGGGTGACTACCCTAAGGCTGTCAGGTCTAACATGTGTCCCCCCCAGCTGAAAGTGGGGAGAGCTACCCGACCTCTTGGGAGCTCTCATCGCTAAGGCGGAAGTACCTGGAGAGACCATCAGCATTGGCGTGGTCAACCCCTGGGCGATGTTCCACCGTAAAGTCCATCCCCTGTAGGGAAATGGACCACCTCAAGAGTTTTGGATTCTCACCCCTCATCTGCATGAGCCATCTGAGGGGCCTGTGGTCTGTCTGAACTAGGAAGTGAGTCCCAAACAGGTAGGGTCTCAGCTTCTTCAGTGCCCAGACCACAGCAAAAGCTTCTCTTTCAATAGCACTCCACCTCTGTTCCCGTGGTAATAGTCTTCTGCTAATAAAGACTACCGGTTGATCTCTGCCCTCCTCATTTAGCTGTGCTAGAACTGCCCCTATGCCATGCTCTGAAGCGTCTGTCTGCACGATAAATTCCTGGGAGTAGTCAGGGGCCTTGAGCACGGGGGCCGTGCACATGGCTTCCTTCAGGGCGTCAAAGGCTTTCTGACAAGCCTCTGTCCAATTCACCAACCTAGGTTGCTTCTTGGACGTGAGTTCTGTCAAGGGGGACACAATGGTACCATAGCCCTTGACAAACCTGCGGTAGTATCCGGTGAGGCCTAAAAAGGCTCTCACCTCAGTCTGGGTTCGAGGTGGTTGCCAGGCCTTGATTGTTTCGATCTTGGCCTGGAGTGGCTGCACCTTGCCACCACCTACTAGGTGTCCCAAGTACACCACGGAACCCTGCCCAATCTGGCACTTACTAGCCTTGATGGTCAGGCCTGCCTGTTGCAGGGCCTGAAGCACCTCCTTGAGGTGGAGCAGGTGTTCCTCCCAGCTGGAACTGTAGACAGCTATGTCATCCAGGTAGGCTGCACAGAAGGCATCCTTGCCAGCCAGGACCCCGTTAACCAACCGTTGGAAGGTAGCGGGGGCATTTTTCAATCCAAACGGCATCACCCGGAACTGGTAATGGCCGTCAGGGGTGGAAAAGGCGGACCTTTCCTTAGCCCCCTCAGTCAGGGCGATCTGCCAGTACCCTGAAGTAAGATCAAACGTACTCAGGAACTTGGCAGCGCCTAGCCTGTCCACGAGCTCATCAGCTCGGGGGATGGGGTGAGCATCAGTCCGTGTGACTGAGTTGAGACCCCGGTAGTCCACGCAGAACCGGAGTTCTGGCTTCGCGCCTGGGGCAGTAGCCTTAGGGACCAACACCACTGGGCTGGCCCAGGGACTACTGGACTTCTCAATAACCCCTAGCGTCAACATCTTGGAGACCTCCTCCTTGATGCTGGCCTTCACCTTATCTGACAACCTGTAAATTTTGTTCTTCACAGGGAGACTGTCACCGGTGTCAATATCATGAACACAGAGGTGGGTCAGTCCAGGAGTAAGGGAGAAGAGGGGGGAGAACTGCTCCAACAGCTCATAGCAGTCTCCTTTCTGGTTTAGAGTCAGGGAGTCAGACAGAATGACCCCGCTTACGGACCCATCACCTTCTTGGGCAGAGAGGAGGTCAGGGAGAGGTTCACTCTCCTCTTCCATTCCTTCATCTGTGACCAGAAGCATGTTGATCTCCGACCTCTCAAAATGAGCTTTTAGTCGGTTCACGTGGAGCACCCTTAGGGGGCTCCTAGGGGTTTGGAGGTCCACTAGGTAAGTGGCCTCCCCTTTCCGCTCCTTTATTTCAAATGGGCCAGACCAGCGGTCCTGGAGAGCTCTGGGCTCTACTGGCTCCATTACCCACACTTTGTCTCCAGGTTGAAACTCTACCAGAGTGGCCTTCTGGTCATACCATTGTTTCATCACCTCTTGACTGGCCTCCAGGTTACTTTGGGCCTCTTTCCAGAAGCGGGTCATCTGATTGCGGAGGGCCAACATGTAGCTGACCACGTCCTGAGGGGGTGTCTTTGGAGCGTTCTCCAATCCCTCCTTGACAATGCTTAAGGGTCCCCTGACGGGGTACCCATAGAGAAGCTCAAAGGGACTGAACCCTACCCCCCTCTGGGGGACCTCTCTGTAAGCAAAGAGAAGGCATGGTAAGAGGACGTCCCATTTACGCCTCATGGCCTCAGGGAGGCCACCAATCATGCCTTTCAGGGTCTTGTTGAATCTCTCCACAAGCCCATTAGACTGGGGGGGATAGGGTGTGGTGAACTTGTAGGTTACACCACACGCATCCCACAGATGCTTCATGTACGCGGACATGAAGTTAGTGCCTCTGTCAGACACTATCTCCTTGGGGAATCCCACACGGGTAAATATCCCCATCAGGGTTCTGGCTACCACCGATGCAGTTACGGTCCTCAGAGGGATTGCCTCTGGGTACCGGGTGGCATGGTCCACCAAAACCAGGATAAACCTGTTGCCTAAGGCAGTTTTGGGGTCCAAGGGGCCAACAATGTCGACGCCCACCCTTTCAAAGGGGGTGCCAACGACAGGAAGTGGAATCAGGGGGGTTTTAACCCTCTTTCCTGCTTTACACTAGCCTGGCAGGTAGGACAAGCCCTGCAGAATTTGTCTGAGTGTGTCCTCATTTTGGGCCAGTGAAAGTGGGTGACAAGCCTGTTGAAGGTCTTGTCTTGTCCCAAATGTCCTGCCAGGGGAATGTCGTGAGCCAGACCCAGTAGGAAGGCTCGGTAACATTGGGGGACCACCAGCACACGTGCTGCCCCAAAGACCGGAACCCTAGGCTCACTGTAGAGGAGATCATTCTCCCAATATAGGTGGTGATTGCCAGAGGCGTCACCTGCTGCCTGGTTTAAGGCTTGTTTCCTCAACCCTTCTAGAGTGGGACACTCTTTCTGCGCCTTGCAGAATTCCTCCCTGGTGGGTCCACCCTCAACTTGCCAGCCAGCAAGCTCAGGTAAGTGACCTAGGGTGGCAATGTCTTCCCCAGTTGGCTCGGGAGTCTCCTCCTCAGGAGCCCCGTCAGCCACTGTGGGAACTTCTGGGGCCGGTTTCCCGCGCCCCTCGTCCCTCCTCTTGGCAGCTCTCTGGGCCATCGTTCCAGGCTCCAGATGCCCTTGACTTCCCTCTCGGTCAGCCATGGACCGGGTGGTCATGCAGACCCACTCAGGTAACCCTAACATCTCCAGGTGAGATCTGAGCTCTACTTCTTTCCAAGCAGTATGCTCTAGATCATTGCCTAACAGACAATCTACAGGCATGGCAGGACTCACAGCTACTTTCAGAGTACCAGAGACCCCCCCCACTCAAAGGGAACCCGAGCCACCGGTAGGTGACTCTCGCGATTGTCAGCGACTATGACCTGGTGGAATGTATTAGGGATTATCTGCTCTGTGGACACCAGCTGACTCTTGATAGTAGTCATACTGGCTCCTGTGTCACGCAGAGCCTCCACCTTCTGCCCATCAATGAGGACCCACTGCCGGTACTTGGAAGTATTTTTAGGCATGTGGACCTTGGACATCATTTCTCCTTCTCCCAGGGACACTAGGGAAATCTCTACCTGTCCCCCACAGCTATCTGGGTCCATCTCCCCCCGAGTGCTACACTAGTCAACCCAGGTGCCTGTCCGGTAGTGGACGGTGCCCTCTTGGGGCACTGTGGATCGCCTTTGTAGTGACCATATTGGTAACACTCCATGCATTTGGGGCTAGATTTTCCTGACTTGTCAAATGTCCCTGGCTTTTTCCCAAATTTGGAAAAGGAAGGGTTGCCACCCCCTCCCTGGGAATTCTTTTGGGGGCCTTTAGAGAGTTCCTTATCTGTAAGTTTATCTCCCCCCTCTTTCTTCTGTTGGGAACCCTGACCACCTTTGTGGGAGTCCCCCCCAGGTACCTTTTTGGACACTCTGGTACTAACCCAGAGGTCCGCCTCCTCAGCAAGTTTCCTGGGATCAGTCAGCTTACTATCCACTAGGTGCTGGCGCAAATCTGTATAAGTAACATTAAGCATATGCTCTCTCAGGATCAAGTCATATAAACCTTTATAATCTGCTACTTTGTTGCCCCGCACCCATCCATTCAGTGCCTTACTAGAGAAATCAAAGAAATCTACCCATGTTTGTGTGGTTTGTTTGGTGCTGTCCCTGAACCTCTGACGGTATCCCTCAGGGGTCAGCCCAAACTTGGCAAGTAAAGTGGCTTTCTGGAGTGGGTAGGTGTTTTGATCCGGTGGATCCAATGTGAGAAGTGTGTCCCTCCCCAATGGCGGCACATAACCCCACATAGCTACCCCCCATTGCCCTTCAGGAACCTCATGAGCCCTTAGTGCAACTTCATAAGCAGCTAACCATTTATCTATGTCATCTCCCACCACAAAACTGGGCACCACATTTTTGGGTATACGAACCTTCTTTTCTCCAGCAGGTCCTGTCTGTATGCTGCCACCATTATTGCTGGATTCAGACTGTCTTGCCTTGATCTCCAGCTCCTTGAGACTCAGTTCATGAGCCAACAATAGTTTCTTTTCAGCCAAAGCTCTTTCAGCTTCCACTTGTTTGGCTGCTCTTTCAGCTTCTGCTTGTTTGGCTGCCCTTTCAGCTTCTGCTTGAATCTGTTTGGCTGTTCTTTCAGCTTCAATCTGTTTGGCTGCTCTTTCAGCCTCAGCTTGTTTGGCTTCTCTTTCTGCCCTCCTCTCCTCCTGTTGCGCCTCAATTTTCAGTTTTGCCATTTGCAATTGGAACTCCCTTTCCTCTCTCCTTTCCTCTGCGGTCAGGCTTTGCATGGAGACACTGCTCCCTGGTCTGGAAGGGTGCACAATTGCAGTGGTAACACCATCCATAGATAGTGAAAATCCTTCTGAGGGGCCATTTTCTGGCTCCTCTTCCTCATCATCCTCTAAATGGGCTTCTGCCCAGGCCCTCAGCGCCACTTGAAAGTCCTCCTTTCTGGAGGCCCCTTGGGTGGGTACCCTTAATGCCCTGCAGAATCCTCTTAGTTGTTTGACCGTGTATGTATCCAACTGGACTAGGTCAAAGTCCCCTGTCTGAGACCCAGTCAGAGACATGTTGAGTGAGGATTTAGTTTTTGAAAATTGTCAGGAAAAAACGGATTTTCAAAAAGAGATAAAAACCAAGTTGACCTTCAACTGTGGGTAGGTAGTGAAATACTTAGCTACTGTATGTCACTGCACAAATACAAGTCCTATCCTCACCGCTGATCACCAATGTTAGAAATGGGGTTTTTGGTTGGCAGTCAGGTTACCCTCTGTCCAAGCAAAAGCCCTCACTCTAGTCAGGGTAAGTCACACACTATCCAAGATTATCCTGTGCCCACCCTCTGGTAGCTTGGCACGAGCAGTCAGGCTTAACTTAGAAGGCAATGTGTAAAGTATTTGTGCAATAACTCATACAATACCACCATATAGCACCACAAAAATACACCACACAGTGTTTAGAAAAATATATAATATTTATCTGGATAATTGTAGGTCAAAAAGAATAAAGTTGCAATGGAAAATTGTAGAAATATCACAGGGAAGTGATATAAAGTGTCTTAAGTCTTTAGAATGCAATAAAGTGTCTTTCAAGCACAAAGTACCTGGTTTCTGGTGGAAAATCTCCTCAGAGGGCCACAGGCGGAGAGATGCGTGGAAAAAGGGGGTGTGCGTCGATTTCTCCTCAGCACACAAAGACTTGCGTCGTTCTTTTCCACGCGGGGAAGTCGGGCGTCGTTTTCCGGCGCGCAGACAGTCTCTTTTTGTGGATCGCGGGGATTACCAGATGTCCCGGGTCTGTGCGTGGATTCTCCTGCTGTTTTTCCGGCTGCGCGTCGTTCTGCGGGGCTGCGCGTCGAAGTTTCGATCTCACGGTCGGCGTCGCGTCGATTTCTCCTTGGAAGTCGGGCGCCGGTGTCCTTGCGAGGCCGTGCGTCGAAATTTTGGTCTCACGGCAGGCGTCGCGTCGATTTCTCCTTGGAAGTCGGGCGGCGTTGTCCTTGCGAGGCCGTGCGTCAAAGTTTCGCACTCACGGTAGGCGTCGCGTCGATTTCTCCTGGAAAGTCGGGCGGCTTTGTCCTGGCGAGGTTGTGCGTCGAAGTCTCGATCGTCCCGAGGGCGTCGCGTCGATCAGCGTCGGTGTGCGGCGTTTTTCTCGCCGCGAAACAAGCTGTGCGTCGAAATTTTCGGCGCACGGAGCGTCCCAGTGAAAGGAAGAAGTCTTTTTGGTCCTGAGACTTCAAGGAACAGGAGGCAAGCTCTATCCAAGCCCTTGGAGAGCACTTTCACAGCCAGACAAGAGTTCAGCAAGGCAGCAGGGCAACAGCAAGACAGCAGTCCTTTGTAGAAAGCAGACAGGTGAGTCCTTTGAGCAGCCAGGCAGTTCTTCTTGGCAGGATGTAGTTTCTGGTTCAGGTTTCTTCTCCAGCAAGTGTCTGATGAGGTAGGGCAGAGGCCCTGTTTTATACCCAAATGTGCCTTTGAAGTGGGGGAGACTTCAAAGAGTGGCTAAGAAGTGCACCAGGTCCCCTTTCAGTTCAATCCTGTCTGCCAGGGTCCCAGTAGGGGGTGTGGCAGTCCTTTGTGTGAGGGTAGGCCCTCCACCCTCCCAGCCCAGGAAGACCCATTCAAAATGCAGATGTATGCAAGTGAGGCTGAGTACCCTGTGTTTGGGGTGTGTCTGAGTGAATGCACAATGAGCTGTCAACTAAACCTAGCCAGACGTGGATTGTAAGGCACAGAAGGATTTGGGTGCAAAGAAATGCTCACTTCCTAAAAGTGGCATTTCTAGAATAGTAATATTAAATCCGACTTCACCAGTCAGTAGGATTTTGTATTACCATTCTGGCCATACTAAATATGACCTCCCTGCTCCTTTCAGATCAGCAGCTGCCACTTCAACAGTGTATGAGGGCAGCCCCAATGTTAGCCTATGAAGGGAGCAGGTCTCACAGCAGTGCAAAAACGAATTGAGGATTTTTTACACTACCAGGACATATAACTACACAGGTACATGTCCTGCCTTTTACCTACACAGCACCCTGCTCTAGGGGATACCCAGGGCATACATTAAGGGTGACTTATATGTAGAAAAAGGGGAGCTCTATGCTTGGCAGGTACTTTTAAATGCCAAGTCGAGGTGGCAGTGAAACTGCCCACACAGGCCTAGCAATGGTAGGCCTGAGACAAGGAAAAGGGGCTACTTAAGTGGGTGGCACAATCCGTGCTGCAGGTCCACTAGTAGCATTTAATCTATAGGCCCTAGGCACCTGGAGTGCACATTACTGGGGACTTATAAGTAGATTAAATAGTTCAATCAGGTATGATCCAAAGTTACCATGTTTACCGAGAGAGAGCATATGCACTTTAGCACTGGTTAGCAGTGGTAAAGTGCGCAGAGTCTAAAAACCAGCAAAAAAACAGTATCCACAAAGTGGAGGGAGGCAGGCAAAAAGTTAGGGGTGACTACCCTAAGGCTGTCAGGTCTAACAATAAAGATGTCACATCTTCGACCCCCTGCGAATTAAGGGAAAGGTCCTTCCCTGGCGTGGGCACCGACGAAAGAGAGCGCGCCTCAATTGGACCTTTTGGGATTAATATATATATTTATATAAACACATGTATTCACTAAAAAAGGCTAAAGGGAAGTTATAGTTAGGTGAAAATGCCAGTTATTACATACAGCTTTACACTAACAAAATCACTGAAATGTACCGGCTGTAGTTATGTAATGTAACTGTAACTCGTGCCCTAGTAGGTATAACTTACATCCATACCATGAAGAGTTTTGTCATCAATGAAGTAATTTCAAATGTTGCAGTGATATTAACAATGATGTCATAGAACATGTAATGCGTGATGTAATATGTGAGGTCAGAAGCGGTGTATGGCAAGGGCGTGAGTTGTAGTTACTTTAAAGGCCAGGCCATGAGCACAGCCCCTACTGGTGCAAATCCCACTCGACCCCACTGCTCACAGACCGTGCACAGTGGAGCTTTGGCCACAGGTACTGGCTGAATATAAAGCTGAAAATAAAGGGTGTAATTTTAAGTAAGACAGGCCTACTGACTTTGTCAAAGGGTCAGAACACTGAAATATAAAAAGTGGCGCTATTGACTTTAGGAAAGGGTCAGGATTTCAAAATATATAAAACATATGTATTGTCTCGGTCAAAAAATCATCACTAATTATAATTAAATGCAAATGTTATTAATTCATGCAGCACAATGTTAAATAAACGTAACTGTCATACAAAAATTAAGTTTTATTTTAAAAAAATTACCATGTCTTTGAGTCTTTTGTAATATTTTTCAAGCAACAAAGTGCGGCTATAAAACCAAACACAAGGAGGTTCTGCACTCTTGTTGAAGAGCATAGAGGTCCAGCTATGAGTGCTTTAAAAAACATGCTAAAATCTCCTGCGGCCATGGATTTAATGACTTAGGAGACTTACTGTTTTTTAGCGTTGTTTGGGGGCTGCTTCTCTCCCTGCAGCCTCCAACAGCATTAGTAAAAATGTTGGTGATGCCCCTGCTTTTTTTAAGGCACCTCTAACAAGAAAATATGTAGTTTTATAAAGCCTTAGGGCCTTATGGGGCACTCCTTTCTTGGAGTTATGAATAATGAATGAGCAGCTTTGGCCTCTCATTTATTACTCACTTTTTTTTCTTTTTTTTTGTGGGTGTCCCGGCCTTATGGGTACTTTGGGTAGTATGGGTAGTTTTAACCCATATAATAACCCTTCCATATGGTCTGCCAGTTCCTTTAGATGACTCACTAACAAAAAAGGTCCTATACTCAAATCTATAAACAGGAAAGATAGACCACATATCCTGGAAAATGCACACATCTTATTGATCGATAAAGATCCCCAATCATGGAATGTTATGGGTAGATTTTTTCCCTGCTACATTCCAAGGTAAAATAACCAAGTTAGTAGCCTGCTTTGTACCATATCAGGCTTTCATTCCCTTTTCATATGGCTATATGGAAGTGTCCATGGGGAGCTGGATGTCATTATCTCTAACTGCACTTCTTGACTCAGAATAATTAACACTAGTTACATCATCGGGGCCAGTAGGGCAGATGTCTGCAGCTGTTCCTCAGTCCTATCTGCTAGTTAGCCTATGTGACTAAAGCCTGAATCTGCGTACATAGTTGGACTTTTCTTGGTCTGGGGTAGCCATATTTGAACTGAATTTATAAACGATCCAGTGTACTTGTGTGCATCAAGGATACTACACCCTCAACTAATGTCTTGTCTTTTAATAATAGCTTGATATAATGTGAATTAATGGACCCATGAGAGGAGGAGGTAAACTTTCTAGCTTTCAGGATGTCTGAACACATTAAAGCATAACATTTGTGTACATCCCATTTTCCAATGGATAACTTGAGTAATGAGAGAGTCTGCATTATCTCTACTGTGGGATTGGAGTCTGGGCACATTCACCATGAACACTCTACCTTCCCTGCTGTCACATATGGGATTTCCAGAATTGTTATCCAGCACACACTGATTTGTAGTTTCTGCCATGCTTTTCAAACTTGCTTTATGCAAAGGCCCCTTAGACAATATATTATTTGTTACAAATTAACATTTACCTGCCCCTAGAAGCTGCCTATACAGTACTTGCGATTTATTTTGAGGTATGAAATGGGTTCATTCATTACTGTACCATGCCTAAGATTTTCATGGGAGCACTTAAACATTATACACCTTCCCCTTCCTTTACCTCTGGCCACAAAAAAGAGAAATTCGTAGAGCATATTGTTTGGCCAACTTGTACTGCTACTTATGTTCTCCAATGCAACATTTAGTCTCTCTTAGCTGCCCTAGTTCGGCCTTCATCTTGCTTATGGTCCCTAGTATGGTCCGTATTAGAGTTTTTAGTTCAAGAATGTCATTCCTTAGCTCTTGTTCCAAATTAACATTAGCAGACCCTTTTGGAGGTGCTTAAATCGCTCGTTCCAGAGCTTGGGGATCTGTAAGCGGGTGAAGCTGTTGGCTCTCTTCATCTGCATTAAACACTGTAATCTGTTTTTGCATAGGACGTTAAATTCAAAGGGCAAGTCAGTCCAGAGGGAGGTGGGGGCATACAACAAAAATACTCATTAAGTCGCAACCCTCAATGGACTTCCCTGTAATGGAAGATATTCCAGTGCCACCATAATTAGATTCAGGTGCTGGTGTGAGGTTTGATTTACTTTTTTACTTCTAACAATTTTGTTATTTCAGGTTGTTTAGTGAAAGAAGGTTTTCCTTTATCCTTTCCTGGTTTAAGCATAAGCTCCACCTCCTCTATTAGCATGTCAATTTGATCTATTGTACAGTTCCCAGTCACCTTTGACATTTGCTTCTTTGGTTTGGACAACCACTGTAATGTCTCCACTGCCTTCTGTTTGCCCGTGGTAGTTAATTGAGACAAATGAAAAAAGAAAACCAGGCCTTAAATATGTAGCAATGCAGAACAAAGGAAAGCTATGATGTAGTTACAAAAGGAGCAGATTAGACAGAAAGAGGCCTGCCACACCAGAGACTGAGGGTAGAATAAAGTTTAGGTTGACAAATTTACTGACTCACTGAAGCTGACATATTCAACTCACAGGGCCAATGGAGGTGGCCCTGCTCTGCCTCTTCCTGGCGATGAAGGGTGAAGATGGACCTACTGTTGGCCTGGGCTTTGCCTAGGAGCTGCCCACAAACTTCCCACGCAGCAGCTGAAGACAATGCGCTTTACAGGACCAGCAGCTTTCAGGGCCCTCCTCCTCCTTAGTTCCTCAACCCTTCTAATACACAAAGGATTCTGGGACCAATAGTCTCTGCAATCCCAAATGGTGAGAGTGTCCCATAGTGGGTGAAGACAATGGCCCTCATTCTGACCCTGGCGGTCGGTGATAAGGCGGCGGCCAACCCGCCAACAGGCCGGCGGTCCAAAATATGCAATTCTGACCCTGGCGGGAACCGCCAACACAGCCCGCCGCATTAACACTCCGCCCGCCACGGCGGAACAAACAAACAGCGCGGCGGTCCCCGCCAACAGCCAGGCGGCAGACAATGTACCGCCCACCCTATCACAACCCACCAATCCGCCACCTTTTCCGGGGCGGGAGCACCGCCGATAAAAACACGGCGGAAACAGACTACGAACGGGAAAACGCTCACCTCCACATACTCCACGCGAGATTCCGGCAGTATGGAACCCGAGTTGCAGGTCATCCCCGCACTCCTATACCTGCTCCTGTACCAGGAGCATGCCCGGCGGCGCGGAAGACATCAGTGAGTACTGCACCTACGACACAGGGGAGGGAAAAGATTACCGGCACACACCCACCCACCCACACCCACTACAACACACACATCAATGCATTCCCACAGATCACTGTCACAACCCACAAACCCCCCCCTCCGAAATAATGCAAAGACCAAAAGAAGAGATCTTAAACGGGCAGATATAGTGAAAAATGGACAGCAGTAATCCAAATAAATAAATAAACTATGTACAAAATATATACATCTACTAAATGTAGTCCAACCACTGTCCGTGGACCACAGGGGTCCTGAGCAAAGGGGCAAGGCCCAGTCCCACGACAAGAACTCCACGGAGAGAACACTGCAGGGGCATCAGAAAGAAAAAAGGACAGGCACCTCAGGGGGAAGGGAAGGGGGGGCACCTCAGCCACTTGAGTACACGACGCCAGATCCACGAGGGGACTCCATGACCACTGGGCCATCCTGGGGAGTGCAATGCCACAGTCCAAACAGTCCATACAGTGGGTGGCCTGCCCACTGGGCTATCCTGGGGAGAGCAAAGCCACATTCCATACAGTCCATACAGTGGGTGGCCTGCCCACTGGGCCATCCTGGGGAGTGCAAAGCCACAGTCCAAACAGTCCATACAGTCGGTGGCCTGCCCACTGGGCCATCCTGGGGAGAGCAAAGCCACAGTCCAAACAGTCCATACAGTGGGTGGCCTGCCCACTGGGCCATCCTGGGGAGAGCAAAGCCACAGTCCATACAGTGGGTGGCCTGCCCACTGGGCCATCCTGGGGAGTGCAAAGCCACAGTCCACACAGTCCATACAGAGGGTGGCCTGCCCACTGGGCCATCCTGGGGAGTGCAAAGCCACAGTCCAAACAAGTCCATACAGTGGGTGGCCTGCCCACTGGGCCATCCTGGGGAGAGCAAAGCCACAGTCCAAACAGTCCATACAGTGGGTGGCCTGCCCACTGGGCCATCCTGGGGAGTGCAAAGCCACAGTCCATACAGTCCGTACAGTGGGTGGCCTGCCCACTGGGCCATCCTGGGGAGTGCAATGCCACAGTCCAAACAGTCCATAACATACTCCACTGCCACTGGAGGAGGCATGTTGGCTAGAGGACATCCTGCAGCCCTGCCCGAGACAGATCCTGCCCTGCCACGTCTGCCAAAGTGCCAGCGGTTCCTGGCTGGAAGGGCCCAGTTCAGCGGTTCTTGCCTTGAAGGGCCCAGTTCAGCGGTTCTTGCCTTGAAGGGCCCAGTTCAGCGGTCCTTGCCTTGAAGGGCCCAGTTCAGCGGTTCTTGCCTTGAAGGGCCCAGTTCAGCGGTCCTTGCCTTGAAGGGCCCAGTTCAGCGGTTCTTGCCTTGAAGGGCCCAGTTCAGCGGTTCTTGAGACGGCGGTCCACAGCGGAGCGGTGCTGGAGACGGCGGGGCCCAGTTCAGCGGTTCTTGCCTTGAAGGGCCCAGTTCAGCGGTTCTTGAGACGGCGGTCCCCAGCGGAGCGGTGCTGGAGACGGCGGGGCCCAGTTCAGCGGTTCTTGCCTTGAAGGGCCCAGTTCAGCGGTCCTTGCCTTGAAGGGCCCAGTTCAGCGGTTCTTGAGACGGCGGTCCCCAGCGGAGCGGTGCTGGAGACGGCGGGGCCCAGTTCAGCGGTCCTTGCCTTGAAGGGCCCAGTTCAGCGGTTCTTGAGACGGAGGTCCCCAGCGGAGCGGTGCTGGAGACGGCGGGGCCCAGTTCAGCGGTTCTTGCCTTGAAGGGCCCAGTTCAGCGGTCCTTGCCTTGAAGGGCCCAGTTCAGCGGTTCTTGAGACGACGGTCCCCAGCGGAGCGGTGCTGGAGACGGCGGGGCCCAGTTCAGCGGTCCTTGCCTTGAAGGGCCCAGTTCAGCGGTTCTTGAGACGGCGGTCCCCAGCGGAGCGGTGCTGGAGACGGCGGGGCCCAGTTCAGCGGTTCTTGCCTTGAAGGGCCCAGTTCAGCGGTCCTTGCCTTGAAGGGCCCAGTTCAGCGGTTCTTGAGACGGCGGTCCCCAGCGGAGCGGTGCTGGAGACGGCGGGGCCCAGTTCAGCGGTCCTTGCCTTGAAGGGCCCAGTTCAGCGGTTCTTGAGACGGCGGTCCCCAGCGGAGCGGTGCTGGAGACGGCGGGGCCCAGTTCAGCGGTTCTTGCCTTGAAGGGCCCAGTTCAGCGGTCCTTGCCTTGAAGGGCCCAGTTCAGCGGTTCTTGAGACGGCGGTCCCCAGCGGAGCGGTGCTGGAGACGGCGGGGCCCAGTTCAGCGGTCCTTGCCTTGAAGGGCCCAGTTCAGCGGTTCTTGAGACGGCGGTCCCCAGCGGAGCGGTGCTGGAGACGGCGGCCATTCTATGGCCAACTGCTCATTGCCTGGTGGTGCCCTCCTGGGCAGCGGGGATGGTGCTCCTTCAATGCCCACCTGGGCTGTGGGTGGTGGGGCCCTCCTGGGCAGCTGGGCTGGGTCCTCCCTGGGCAGCGGCTATGGGGGTGGTGGGCTCTCCCGGGGCAGCTGTGCCGGTTCCTCCCTGGGCAGCGGCTATGGGGGTTGCGGGCTCCTCCTGGGCAGCTGTGACGGGTCCTCCATGGGCAGCAGGCCTGCTGCCTGACTTCTCCGCCTTGCTGCCCTTGCCCTCCTTAGTCGGGAGTCTGTGGCCCTTTCCTCCCTTTGGAGCTGTGGCTGTTGACGGTGGCTGGCTAGTGTCCTGGGGGGATATAGAACCCGGGCTCCGCCGGCGGCCCTTCCGCCTTCTGCTCCTCTTCCCAGGGGGTGGGCTGGCTGTCCCCTTGCTGCTGGGCGAAGATCCAGACCTGCGGGCTGGTGGGCTCCAATACCCCTGCACCCTTGTCAAGGGGGCTGCAGGGCTGGTGGTGGCTGAGGTGCTCTTCTTACCCCGACGAGAAGGAGGGGGGGCTCAGGGTCAGGAAAGAAGGTAGCAGTAGAGAGATAGATTTTCCTGGGACAATGGATAGTGGTAGGTACAGTGGGTATGGGAGTGGAGGGAGAGGATGTGGTTGTAGGCGAGACAAGTTTGTTGTCTTTGGGTGCAGGTGCAGGAGCGGGAGGCTGTCGTGAGGTGGATGGCTGTTGGGTGGGTGGGTGGCTGCGTTTGTGTGGTGTGGAAGAGGGGGTGACAGACACAGTGGGAGAGGACACAGGGGACGTGTAAATGGCAGTGGGGGTGGTGACTGCACGTGTGCGGACTGTACTGGAGGGTGTGCTGGTGATGGAAACACTGGCTGATGGTGAGGTGAATGAAGGTGTGAGTGTAGACGTCACAGGGAGGGAGGAGGGAGACGAGGAGGTGGGGGTCACAGAGGTGGTAGTGACTGTTGGCATGTCTGCATCGGAATGTTGCTTGTGTGAATGTCTGCGTGATCTGTGGTGCTTATGTTTGGATGAGCTGCTCTTGGGTGTTGAGGTGTGTGCAGGCTGGTCTGATGGTGTGGGTGGGACAGGCAGAGGAACAGGAGACTGGGAGGAGGGAGTTAGTAGAGGGAGGCAGGAGACAGGGACAATGGCTGCCGTCAGTGCTGAGGCCAGAGCCTGGAACGATCGCTGATGGGCAGCCTGACCCGAATGAATGCCCTCCAGGAACGCATTGCTGCGATGAACCTCCCTCTCCACCCCCTGGATGGCATTCAAAAGGGTAGTCTGCCCAACAATGAGCGTTCGGAGGAGGTCAATGACCTCCTCACTGAGGGCAGCGGGGGTAACAGGGGCAGGGCCTGAGGTGCCTGGGGCGAAGGAGATGCCCGGCTTCCTGGCAGAGCGGGCACGGGGCGAACGCTGAGGGGCTGCTGGGAGGGCAGAGATGGTGCGCTGGGTGGCGGCTGTACCTGTAATGGCGGGGGGCACGGATGGTGCCACCCCCGCAAGGGAGCTCCCTTCCGAGGACGTGTCCGTGTCGCTGCAGGGTCCAGTCGTCCCCGTTGTGGAGCTCCCCTCGCCCTCCGTCTCACTGGTCCAGTCAGACTCTGTGGCATGGCCCTCCTGGGCCATGTGAGATGCAGCTCCCTCCTGCCCCGATGCCACTTCTCCTCCGCCTGATGATGCTGATGCACACAAGCACAGAAAGACAAACAAAAAGGGGGGGGAGAGAGAAATAAAGAGATATTGAGTACATGGATCACCGGTACAGTTAGCGGACATGACAGACACAGATGCCCCCTGCACTAAGTTGCGCACTTGGGGTCCGCTACGCATTCCGTGGAACATGCCCTACACGCCTAGAGTTGACAACTGCACCCATGGATGACACTGCCCAGGGATGGCTGTACTGGCACACTACTGAGTGTGGTGGCTGGGGACACAGGGGCTTACGGGGGTGCCCAGCCTACAGATATCGCCCTGGCCTAGGGGGACCCACAGCCCTCCTCCCCCACCCAGACACCTCCACTGCGCGACAACAGAGTAGATTATGCTTGTACTCACCCCCTTGTGTCTGCTGTGCTGCCCTCACGCGCCCATCCAAATCAGGGTAGGCCACCGCCAGGATCCGGAACATCAGGGGGGTCAGTTGACGGCAGGCACCCCGCCTACGTTGGGAGGCCATCCCCAGCAGAGACTCAGCGGTCTTCTTGGTCCCGCGGCGGATGTCCTCCCACCTCTTGCGGCAGTGGGTGCCCCGTCGATGGTGGACCCCCAGGGTCCGGACTTCCTTGGCGATGGCACGCCAAATCCCGATCTTCTCATGGGCGCGGACCTATGTGACACGTACAGGGAGGGAGAAATTCCACGTTCAAGTTTGTCTGCATTTTCGTTGCCAGTGGTCCAACGCCCCCCATCCCCGCCAGGCCCCCCGCAATGCCCCCGCCAGGCCCAACATGCCCCCCATCCCCGCCAGGCCCCCCGCCAGGCCCAACATGCCCCCCATCCCCGCCAGGCCCCCCGCCAGGCCCCCAAGCCAGCCAGTGGCCCCAAATCCGTATTGAATTAAACTCACTTGTTGGTCTGGAGTAGCGCATACTGGGGGAGGACCCCATCCACAAGTTTCTCCAACTCTTCTCCAGTGAAGGCAGGGGCCCTTTTCCCAGGCGCAGCAGCCATTGTCCCTTCCAGACCGAGGTCACAGCAACACTTGCAGTATAGGTCCTCTCCTGTGAAAGTTCAAGTCGCAAGTGAATAAGTAGATAGAAAATGGCGGTCACGTCCGCGGCGGTGCGTACCGCGGATGTGCGTACCGCCACCGCCGGCGCCCTTCGCCATTGGCTCCTGAAACCCATAGGCTTCAATGTTAACCAATGCGGCTTCGCGCCGCGGTCTTCGACCGCCGACCGCCGCGGTGTGCCACGCCAACGCATTGACCTCACATCCCATTGTCACACTTCACAGGTCAGGCAGCCGCCATTTCGAGGGTCCACATGGCTCAATTTCAACTGCGTCACACAGGCCTAGGCCTTGCATAGCCACTCAGACACGCCATTCACTGCATAGAGAATCGTTTACTGTGCAAGCTGTGAGTACATACCTGTGGATTGCTTGACTGTGTGCTCCATGTTGTCCTTCCTAGGCACCGTCCGCTGGGTTTGGCGAGGAGACGGATGAATCCTCCCGTGTACAGGCCGCTGGTGGACCTGTCGACAATGGAAGCACACCACATTATCCTGACCTACCGGCTTGACCGTGCCACTATACATGAACTGTGTGCCCAGCTGGAGCCCGACCTGATGTCCCCCATCCGCCAACCCACAGGGATTCCCCCTCTGGTGCAGGTCCTGTCAGTACTCCACTTCTTGGCAAGTGGGTCATTTCAGACAACAGTGGGAATTGCTTCTGGGATGTCTCAGCCCATGTTTTCGAAGGTGTTATCCAGAGTGTTGTCTGCCCTGATGAAATACATGAGGAGCTACATCCTTTTCCCTGAGGTGGGCGAATTGGCTGCAGTGAAGGGTGATTTCTATGCCCTTGGACATATTCCCAACGTCATTGGTGCCATTGATGGGACCCATGTGGCTTTGGTTCCCCCAAGAGACAGGGAGCAGGTGTACAGGAACAGAAAAAGTTACCATTCCATGAACATCCAGGTGGTGTGTTTGGCTGACCAGTACATCTCGCATGTAAATGCCAAATTCCCAGGGTCAGTGCATGACGCCTACATCCTAAGGAATAGCAGCATCCCTTACGTGATGGAACAGCTAGAGAGACACCGTGTATGGCTATTGGGGGACTCTGGGTACCCCAACCTGTCGTGGCTACTGACCCCAGTAAGGAATCCCCGGACCAGGGCAGAGGAACGGTACAATGAGGCCCATGGGCGTACTAGCAGGGTGATCGAACGCACCTTCGGCCTCCTAAAGGCCAGGTTTCGGTGCCTGCATATGACAGGTGGATCCCTAATGTACTCACCTAAGAAGGTGTGTCACATCATCGTGGCCTGCTGCATGCTTCACAACCTGGCTTTGCGTCGCCAGGTGCCTTTCCTGCAGGAGGATGGTCCAGATGGTGGTGTTGTGGCAGCTGTGGAACCTGTGGAGAGAGAAGAGGAGGAAGACGACGGGGCTGAAACAGACAACAGGGACAGAATCATTGCACAGTACTTCCAATAGGACACAGGTAACAATTCAAACATAATTTAGTAAATGTAAACTACTCTCCAGCATCTCTGCTGCCTGTCTATTTGCCCCAGTGTATGATGACTGAGTTGTGGCTTTTCCCTCCCTATTTCAGATCTGGGGTCCCCACTACGAGTCCTGTGCTTCGTTTCCCCATGGACTACAGCTTTGTGGCAGCTGTTTGTTGACTTCACTAGGTACAAGGACATATTTGCACTGTCATGTCAATTACAATATTTTGAAATCACAGCCAGACTCCAGATAGTTTTGTGCAAAATAGGTGTTTATTGAAGTGCTCAAAATGGGATGGGTGGTTTCAAGTGGGTGGGGGCTATGGTGAAGGAATGTCCATGGCAGAGTCCAGAGTAACAGTCACACAGGTGCATTGTCCATAGGCCTGTGGAGAGATGGAGCATGGGCAGTTCAAGGATGGACAGGGTGACAATGTGGGACAGTGGGATGACATCAGGTGGTATCCTTTGCTGGCGGGGGTCTTGACATCCTACTCTGTCTTCTTGCGAGATCTCAGGGCCCTCTTGCAGGGTGGTTCTTCTCCTGCAGGAGGTGGGGGTCTGGTGGGCTGCTGTTGTGCGGGGGCCTCCTGTCCACTAGCGCCGGCGGAGGTGGTTGGCTGTTCCTGGTCCAGGCTAGTGGCAGGGGCCCTTTGTTGTTGTTGAGTGTCCGTCCTGGTGTTGATGAGTTCCTGCAGCAGCCCTACCATGGTAACCAGGGTGGAGGTGAGGGCTCTGATGTCCTCCCTGTACCCCCGATAGTGTTCCTCCTGCAGTACCTGGATCTCCTGGAACCGGGCCAGTACCGTCGCCATCGTCTCCTGGGAGCGGTTGTATGCTCCCATGATGGTGGTGAGGGCCTCGTGGAGAGTGGGTTCCCTGGGCCCGTCCCCCCCCTGTCGCACAGCTGCCCTCCGAGTTGCCCTGTTTCCCTGGGCCTCTGCCCCCTGGCCGGTGTGCCCACTACCACTGCCCCCAGGTCCCTGTTGTTGTTGGGGTGGTGGGTTATCCTGGGTGCCCTGTAGTGGTAGACACACCGCAGATTGACGCGCCCTGGAGACAGAGGCATGGGCCCGCTGGGTGGGAGCTGTGCTGGTGTTCCCAGAGGGGTTTGGGTCTGTAGTGGCCTGTGCCTGTGTGAGGGGAACCGACTGTCCAGAGGTCCCCGATGGTCCGGGCTGGTCATCAATGTCCAGGTCGACAGAGCTGCTGTCATCGCTGACGGCCTCTTGGGTGGGGGGTGTGGAGAATTCTGGGCCCTCCGTGGCGGTGTGTTGGCGGTCGGGTCCTGCAGGGGTATAGAGGTATGGTTATAGTTTCAATGTGTGGCATATGGGTGTATCTGTGGGTTCCCGTGTCCCCAAGTGCTGGCATTCGTGTGTGGGGGCTTTGGTGAGGGTGGCTTGTGGGGGGGATGTGTATATGCATTGGGCATGCTTTGGTGATGGGTGTCCATGCTTAGTCGACGCATGCAGGCCTAGGTTTTGGGATGTGTGGGTTGTGATGGTGAGACATTGGCAGGGAATAGGTGTGCTGGGGGTGGGGGTGAGGATGGTGGTGGGGGTGAGGATGGTGGTGGGGGTGAGGGTGGGGGTGGGGATGGGGGTGGGGGTGAGGGTGGGGTTCGAGGATGGGGGTGAGGGTTGGGGTATGATTTGGCATGCAGGTGGGGGGGAAGCAGTATTGAAGCTTCAACTTACCAGAATCCATTCCTCCGCCGACTCCTGCGAGGCCGTCAGGATGCAGGATGTTCAAGACTTTCTCCTCCCATGTTGTGAATTGTGGGGGTTGAGGTGGGGGTCCTCCGCCAGTCTTCTGCACGGCGATGTTGTGCCTGGATACCATGGAACGCACCTTCCCCCGTAGGTCGTTCCATCGCTTCCTGATGTCTTCCCGATTTCTGGGGTGCTGTCCCACAGCGTTGACCCTGTCGACAATCCTCTGCCATAGCTCCGTCCTCCGGGCAATGCTGGTGTATTGGACCTGTGTGCCGAAGAGCTGGGGCTCTACCCGAACGATTTCCTCCACCATGACCCTGAGTTCTTCGTCTGAGAAGCGGGGGTGTCTTTGGGGTGCCATGGAGTGGTGTGTATGATGGGTGGGGTGGAGTATGTGTAGTTGAGTGTGTTGAGTGTGGTGGTGTGTGTTGTTTTGTGTGTGGATATTGTGTGGGTGATGGTGTAGTGTGCCTCTGTGTGATGGTGTTCTGTGATCGCTGCTGTGTCTCTCAGTGCTTCTTTTTGGATTTTGGTCGAAGGGGTTTGTGGGTGATGTGGGTGTGTGTTTTATATTGTATTGTGTGTGTGGGAGTGGTGTGTGTATGTGTATCAGGTGTGTGGAATTCAAATCGTCCAATGTGGCTGTGTTTTGTTCGTTTGTGTGTATTCTGACCGCGGTGGTGTGTACCGCCAATGGAAAACCGCGTTTGAAAGACCGCCGCGTGGATTCGTGGGTCATAATGGCATGGGCGTATTTCTGTTGGCGTGACGGTGGAGGTTTGGTCACCTACACTTTTCCGCCGACCGCTGGTCTGGCGGTCTGTTGTGGCTGTCGGATTTTCGGAGGTTTGGCTGCTGCGGGTCAGAATGACCGTGGCGGGTTACCGCGACCGCGGCGGAATTATGGAGGATTTCTGACCGGCGGTAGGCGCCTTTTACCGCCGAGGTCAGAATGACCCCCAATGTGCTTTATAGCGCCAGCTGCTTTTAGGGTCCTCCTCTGCTTCTCAGCCCTTCCTCTACACAAAGTATTCTGGGGCCAGCAGTCCCTGCAGCCACAAACAATGAGAATATCTCCATGTTTTTCTTAATACATCCTGACAGCAACCCACCTTGAAATGTCTTCACCCTAAAACAAGTGTCTTTCTCTACTTTTATCATAATTTATAAAACATTATTCTTATCAATTTCTGATAACATATTATCCTGTCCACCTAATCGAAAATCCAGATGCCATATGCTCTACCACTCTGATTGGTAAAAATTATGTTATTGTACCCGGCCTGCTCCATAGGTACGACCTTGTTCTACTTGGGACATATTTGATTTTACAAAAAGTGTTACTATTCCAACAGAGGAATCAGTTCAGTTTGGTTTTCCTTCAACTACATGCTATAGGGCTCTCTTTCCAAGACTGCAGACCATCTACTCCCCATAGGGTGTTATTATTAAGCATAAGTCAAACCCTACCCCAAAATTCACTGTGCAGAAGAGCAGATGAAGTTGCTAAAAAGATTTTTGGAAGGCTCCGTAGGCAATGGCTGATATGGAATAATATAATATGCATAATATGCTTACCTATAGGGGATTCCATCCACTTCCCTTCATTCATTGGCCTGTTGTTGTGTCATTCACATTTTGCTACTGCCATTACAGCACATAGCATGGGGCAGGGGGTCAGCCTACGGCTAACTTCACTTTGCTCGCTCACAAAGACCACATCTGCACACAAGGTAGCTCCCATCAGCCCCACTGTTTTTGCTTTCATTTTCTAATTACTTTAGTGTTGCCTTTGTGTTTATAGCCTGATGTGATAGCAAGACGCTTCTGGTGCACATTCCATTACTATCAGACTCATCTTCTGCCAAGGCTGTTGTAAATTCCTTTAGCAGTGTTTTGCTTTTCTGACTATATCACAGCAAATCAGATTGTGTCCATTTGAAACTGTTCTATATTGTTATCCTCTTTTCCTTTTTTCTTTCTCTCCTTCTTACTTTGTTTCTTTCCAATAGTTTTCCTATCTTCTTTCCTTTTTCTTTCTTTCTTTCTTTCCTTCCTTTTTCTTTCTCATGCCTTCTTTATGTTTCTTTATGTTTATCTCTTTCTCTTTCCTTCTTTTATTCTTGTTCTGTTTCATTATTTTTTCTTTCTCTCTTTTCTTCTCTATTTCCTACTCTCTTTCCTCTCTTTCTCTCTTCCTTTCGTCCTTTCTTCCTTTCTTTCTTTCTCTATTTCTTTCTTTCATCCTTCTTTTCTTTCTTTCTTTCCTTCTTTCTCACTTTCTTGCTCTCTTTCTTTCATTTTTTCTTAATTGCTTGCCTTCATTCAATCTTTTTTCTTTATTTATTTTCTTCCATCCTTCTATACTCTCTATGTGTTGTCACTTTCCTCTCTCTTTGCTCATTTATTTCTCTTTTTCTCTTTTGCTATCTTTATTTTTCTTTCTTTCTTTCATTCTTGTGTTCTTTCTTTCTTTTTCCTTTCCTTCTCTTCTTCTTTGTTGTGTATTATTTTGATTAGGAGAACATGCAAAGGTCAATATATCTCTCATTCTTTCTTGGTGTGATAGAGTTTGCGACAAATAATCATTTCTCCAATGGCCCTTACTCCGTCAGGCCATGGGGCTATTGGGCCATTGTAGCTGTTTGCCATGGCGATGATGGAACTAAGGTCTGCCCCCAATTAAATCAGGCAGGAGGACAGCTATGTTGGTGGAGTGTATACACTGTCACCTTGTGGACGGAGTATACATACCACCAACAAATAAATCAGGCCCTAAGTCCAAATGTAGAAATACTCACTGCAACTTCATTCAATGGTTCCCTGATGATGACGCCTCTGCCTCGGACACCGTCGGCTGCCTTGCATTACTGAACTTCACCTTCTCAGAAATGTTTTTTTTAAAATTCTTCTAAGTCCAAAGGTAAGCAGAGCTGAGCCCAATCCTCTTTGTGTATCTGAACCAGGCTTCTTCACGGTCGGCCATGGTTTTTGGCTTTGACCCATTTTTGCACACCTAAATGTCCACAGTGGGTGCTTTAGTTTCTAGGCAGTGGCTTTTGCTAGAAACTCAGCTGCTACTGATTATTATTTTGTAATTTTAGTATCAAATAATATATTAAATGATACTCTTTTTCACACTAGGTGTGGGATTTTTCTTGTGTTGTGTTTTCACTTTGCTACTGGTTAAGTGCAGCATAAACTCTTTACACATTGCCTCTAAGTGGATCCTAACTGCATTTGGGCCAAGCTACCTGAGAGTCAAACACAGGTTAATTTAGTGACTTTTTGTGGTTCACCCTGACAGGGATTGTGGTTATTGCTTGAGGAGAGCTCACATCCCCCCAACCAAATTTCTTATTTCTAGAAGTATTTGAACTCTCAATACCTTTAGAGGATCTTGAGAAGGGCAGGTATTCTCAGCCAATCTGCAGACTTGGACAAAGTGTGACAGTTTGCTGAGGCCACATTGTATCTCACAGAAGATCCACTTCAAGAAATGGCGTAGGGCATTAATAAGATTCAGGCCAGCTTTGTGATTGGTAACCAGGAAAGGGAGTTTTTTGGTAAACCAAATTAATCAGATCACACACCTCCACATACATCTGCTTATTCATACTCAGTAACAGACCTGTTACTGGTAGTAATTTAGGGGAAGCCCACAGCAGCAACCTTAGTAACTATGGGGTATTACAATTCCCCAACTCCACTAGCCGCACCCAAAAAGTGTTTGGGAAATCCATAAAACATTCAGTTTTTTTAGTTTAGTGTCATTTATATTTTCTCTTGAGGCCTCCGTATTTTTCTACTGATACCTCAAAAGTAAATGTAATTTTGCCTTTTTACTGAAGATGCAATGGCTTTGGTGATTCATTTGGACATTAATAAGAGTTCTTGACTTTACAATTAATCTAATAAACCTTCAGGAAAAATAGGGGGGGGGGCAGCATTGCAAGTGAGTGACAGTTTGTGGCCACAAAGAAGTTCCCCTACTTAAACTGTTACCAGAAACAACTAATTCTAGGTCTTGGGAGGTACACCATCTCTCAGAGTACAGTTAAAGAGAGAGGCAAGATCATTACCATTATGCAAGATTAAATGTGAGTACATGTATAAAGATATCATTAAAACCAACATTTGATGTGATTTGGGTGATTACAACAGCTAGTCCTACTGTAATAGTAGAAAAGGTCATATTGGTAGAATTGAATTGAATAGTGGCTATTTCAGTCTTTTGACCTGTGATCTTACAAATAGAGGACTCAATAGAAGATTGGTAACATAGTTCACGATGTACAAAGCTTTAGAGAATCACAAACCAGCCACAAATTAGTTTGTGAGTTCTAAATAAGTCCAGTAAAATGCATAACTAATTAAAAACAAACATTCACAAATATTGCAAATATTGCACAGCGAAGCAATGGGTGGGAATTGCTAGTTTGTAATGTTTGTAAGTTTCCTATGACTCCAGATTCTTTTTCAAGATCTGGTTGAAAATAAAAGGTAACGCTGAAACCCTTGAGAAATTCTACACCAACAGTAGACTCAATCCAAAAATTTGAAACAGAAAAGGAATTGACTATCCTCATGAAGAGGTACAGAAAAGAATGCTTGTAGCAGGTCTATTATGGTGAACAATTCAGCATCGCATGCAATCTGAAACAAAATCACTGCTGGATTTGGCACTACGGGCCAACATTTAATTACAATGTAATTTACCTTTCTCAAATCCTGACCAATTCAAAATTTCCCACAGGGCTTCTGCAATCCCATTATCTGTGAATTACATGGGCTGCTCAACACTTCTTTCAATACTCCTTGGTTTACAAATTCTGCAATTATGGGTGCAATGCCTTCAATTGTATCCTGTGTCATGTGACACTTAGGAATCTGGGGAAAAATGTGCTTGACTGGGACCTTAACTGGCTCAACTCCTTTAATTAGACCAATGTCTTTCCCAGTAAAATCCCACACTTTCATTTTAACTGTTCCCTGTAAGTCAGAAGGAAGATCTCTCACTGTGAAAACTGGAAAGAAGCTAATCAAAGGGTACTCCTCATTCACTAAGTCATAATCTGTTTCTGGAGTCAGGTCATCTTCATCATCACTGTTTGTCTGATTTCAATTCCATAATTTGAGCAAGTAATTGAGCATCTCGTTTTACCTAAGTAAAGATATTGGACTCAAGTCACAAACTACGAATTTGTGTAATCATTTAAAGTTGCCAATTTTAACCTGAACTTGTTCTGTAATTGGGTTGGTTAAATATTGATTCGTAACTCCTAGAATCTGGACTGTTTTCTCTGAAAGGGGCAAATTTGGAATTTCTGCAATTCTTACTGCAGAGCGTGTAGCTCCTGTGTCAACCAAGAATGAAACTCTGTGACCCATTACTTTTCCCTTTACACATGGACCTTTCTGATCTTTTTCTAGGGAAGCTGCCAACACACACTCTTCTTCATCCGAACTCTCACTCACCCAATCATCGTTTATTCCATTCTCACTGTGTAATGGGAATTGGTCCACTGTGTTATTACTCTGATTAAACCTTTGACCTCTGACCTGCTGAGGAAGCATCATATGCCACTGCTCCATTGGGGCTTGAGGTGTTTGAATTTGCTGTCTAGGTGCCGTTTGAACTTGCGGTTGCATTTTCTGTGACTGGGGAATCTGCAAACGTGGCATCGGCACCTGTTGCATGGGCTGAAAACCGTGCATCTGATTCACATTGTTTTGAAAATTTGGATCATGAGCTTCCATTCTCGGTCGTCTCATGTTTTGAAAAGAATTAATGTCACTTGTTTGCTGAACAACACCTTCCTGACCTAACATCAGACACTCCCGCTTCCAATGTCTGAGCCCTCCGCAAGCGTGACATGGCAACAATCTCTTCACTCCCTGCACATCATTCTGAACCACCACAGTATTCAAATCAGGACTACGGTTCACATTTCCTATTCCTCCATGACCCCTACCTCTTGCTTGATTCTAAAACACCACATTTCCCTGCTGCTGTTGTTGGAGAAAATGTCCCTGCATTCCTGTTTGTGCCACTTTAATCTGCATCACCATTGCCTTTTCTTTCAACTTTCTCTGCTTCAACTCAATCTCCATCGTCACTACAATACTTTGCATATTGCAATACTTCATCAATCGTCTTTGCTTGCCAGCAAATCAAATGACTCTTCATCATCTGACTAATTTCAGGTCACAATCCTTCAACAAATCTGAACACAAATTGAATCATGTCTTTCAGCTCAATTGTTTCTGTACCACTGTAATGTTTGAACGCCTGCAACAATCTCTCATAATATGCATGTATTGACTCTTTTGCTTCTTGGACTGTCCTGTCTATTCTCTGCCAGTCAATGTCCTTTGGTGAAATTCTTGTTTTAAAAAATTCAATCACCTTATAGTAATATTTCATTACATCAGGGGACGGTGCACCTGTTGCTGGGTCTCTCCGAGGTTCTCTTGTTGGCCAATCTCCACTCCTCTTGCATTCAATCCATAAGTTTGCTGGAACTACTATCTCTAACGCGGTATTCAAATCCTCCCACAGGCATTTTGCGAATTTCACTAACCTGTCGGTCTGTTGGTACCATTCCACTGGCGTCTCTCTCAACCTGGTATAATAAGTTGTAAACAACAAAATGTCACTTCTGCTCCAAGGGACATGGACAAATTCAATCGTGGAATCTCTCTCTTGGGTACAATTTTCACTGGGCCCTCAACCTGCCGCACATTTGCAGTAAGATTCACAGAATCCCTTTTCTTCTTGTCTCTTTTCTTCACCCATCTGCCTTCCCATTTGTCTAATGCTCCCCATGTTTGAATGCTCTATATCAATCCCGTGAAGGTGAATTTTCAATCCTGGTATTCTCATGTTCTCAAAATCTTTTGAATCAAAATCTAATCAGTAACTCCTCTTCAAGTGTTTTGTTTTCTCAACCTCTATGTCGTATTTCTCTACTGGGTCTGCTAATTTCTGATGCACTTTTCCTGCTTTGTTAGTAACTAGCTTGCATAGGTAACGCAACTTGTCTACCTTGAATGTATCAATCCTGTCTATCCCCGTGGTTCCCTCAATAAGGTCTTCTACCTCTATTCTAAGTCTGGTCAAATTCAGGACACTTACTCCATTAGGAACTCCTTGAATGCTACTCAAACTCTCTAACCATTCAGTTAACTGCTGAGCTGTCAACCCTTGTAACGTAACGTTGTTGTGACTCACACCTGGCACTTGCTGTAATGTCAGATTCTGAGTTTCTGGTGTCACCATGCTTGGATTTGGACCTATGAATGATCTCACTTCATTATTTGGAGGAGTGATCACTGTTCTCGTTATTTCCCTGGGAGAACAGTGGTATGACCGGACCTATGGTAACTGGTACTGACACTGCATCTGGGCTTGGTCTGGCTTTTGGCTCTCGTGGGGGCACTATTCCTGTATTCTAATTTGTCAAGGTGAACATTTCTGTCTGTGATCCTGCTATGGGGGTATATCGTGGAACTGTCTATGACTGTATCGGGGACATCAAGCTCAGGGTGGACTCTATGTAAACCAATGTTGACTTCTGGTAAACTTGTCCTGTCGGCACTATCAAGTTTGTTGCAGTGTCTACAATGAGTGCATCAGGGTAAATTCTTAGAATATCCATTTGCGGCATAGGCCTCTTAACTGCCAAAGTAGCTGGAGAATATGACTAACCTGTATGAGGCTCTGAGTGAATTCAACTGACATCGGAGCTGTAGGATCTACACTTCTCTCATTTCTCAATAGTGGTGAATGAATTAAACATGATCTGACTCTTTATCATGTGTCAAAGACTTCTGCTGTGTCATTAGAAGAATATGAATCCCTCTTTCTAGTGTTCTTTCTAGCTTCGTTCTTATTCTCTTGTGTAATTGCAGGAAACCATTTAATTCCCTGTTATTGGACTTTTTTGCTTATGCAGGGTCACCACCAATCTTTTTGCCTCCTGCCTCCTATTCTTTCTGACCTGTTGCTGTTGGCTTTTGAACTCAGAGCACTTTACCACTGCTAACCAGTGCTAAAGTGCATATGCTCTCTGTGTAAATTGTATGGTTAATTGGTTTATCCATTATTGGCATATTTGATTTACTAGTAAGTCCTAAGTACAGTGCACTAGAGGTGCCCAGAGCCTGTAAATCAAATGCTACTAGTGGGCCTGCAGCACTGGTTGTGCCACCCACATTAGTAGCTCTGTAAACATGGCCCAGATCTGCCACTGCAGTGTTGTGTGTGCAGTTTTAAACTGTAAATTCAACTTGACAAGTGTACCCACTTGCCAGGCCTAAACCTTCCCTTTTCTTGCATGTAAGACACCCCTAAGGTAGGCCGTAGGTAGCCCCAAGGGCAGGGTGCAGTGTATGGTTAAGGAAGGACATATAGTAATATGTTGTATATGTCCTGACAGTGAAATACTGCTAAATTAGTTTGTCATTGTTGCAGGGCCTGTCCTTCTCAAAGGTTAACAAGGGGGCTATCTTTAAATATGATAAAAGTGTAGATTCCCTTTGGGAGCGGATAGACATGTGGAGTTTGGGGTCTCTGAGCTCACAATTTAAAAATACATCTTTTAGTAAAGTTGATTTTAAGATTGTGGGGGTTATTCCAACTTTGGAGGAAGTGGTAATCCGTCCCAAAAGTGACGGTAAAGTGACGGATATACCACCAGCCGTATTACGAGTCCATTATATCCTATGGAACTCGTAATACGGCTGGTGGTAAATCAGTCACATTTGGGACGGATTACCACCTCCTCCAAAGTTGGAATAACCCCCTGTGTGTTTGAAAATGCCACTTTTAGAAAGTGAGTATTTTCTTGCCTAAACCATTTCTGTGACTCTGCCTGTTTGTGGATTCCCTATCTGGGTCAGTTTGACAGTTGGGCTGGTTGCACCTCTCACTAGACAATGACACAAAGGGAGCTGGGTGTAGTCTGCATTTGCTGATGAGCCATTTGTGCTAGGAGGGAGGGGATTAGTGGTCACTCACACTTGAAAGGGCTGTGTCTGCCCTCACACAATGCAGTCTCCAACCTCCTGCTGTGTGTCTGGGGCCTGCCCTGGTCAAGGCAGGATTTCACATTCAAGAGAGACTTTCCTTTGAAGTAAGCATACCTCAAAGGGCAACATGAGTATAAGAAGGGCACCCAAAACCACAGACTTTAGAACACTTCTGGAAACCAAGAGGAACCTCTGCCTGGAGAAGAGCTGAAAAGCTGAGGAAGAAGAAGAGCTACCCTGCCTGTGACTGTGCTTTGTGGAGCTATACTGCAGTTGCTGCTTCTGCCTGTGCTAGAGGACAAAGACTGGACTCTGTTTTGTCTTCCTTCTTGTGAAGATCTCCAAGGGCTTGATTTAGAGATTGCTTCCTGTAGTTTGAAGTCTCAGGGACAGCAAAGACTTCTCTCTGCCAGCACCTGGAGTCTCTGGAGAGACTCCTGCCCTGCCAAGTGGTGCCCATCCAGTTCCTGGGACCCTGAAAGGAGAAGCTGGCAGCCCAAGAGTGAGAAATTCACGCACAGACCACAGTGCGGGGAAAAGATCGACGCAACTCTGATCTGCGGCTGAAAAATTGACGCGCCGCTGGCTTTGCAGCTAAAAATAGATGCTTGCCTGCAAGGCGACCCTAAGATCGATGCCCAGGGCTGGAGAAACGACGCACAGTATCGCTGATGGAGGCTAGTGAGATCGCAACCTGCGCTGCGTGGTTTTTGGATCATCGTGCAGCTGGATTTCCAACACAAACACCGCTGGGATTGTAAGAACAACGCATGGCCTGCCCGGATCCGAGAGTGCTGACCGGATCGGCGCATCGCTCTCCTGCGGAGAGACGAAATGACGAACGCTGACCCGACTAAAGGAGAAACAACGCAAGGTCTTTCTCGTGATTGAAATCGACGCATCGCAAGCACTTTTTGACGCACACTCGCCCATGCAGTGTTATTTTGGATGCACCCAAGGTACATTTTCACGCTAAAAGCTTTAGTGATGTGTTTAAAATTACATGAAGACTCTTTTTGCATTTTTAGTGATAACATGACTTGTGTATTGTGGATTTTTATCATTTTGGTTTTGTTTTGTTTAGATAAATATTTTCTATTTTTCTAAACCTTTGTTGTGTCATTTTGTAGTGTTTTCATTAAGGTACTGTGTGTGTTGGTACAAATACTTTACACCTAGCACTCTGAAGGTAAGCCTACTGCTCGTGCCAAGCTACCAAGGGGGTGATTGGGGGTTAGCTGCAGGTGATTCTCTTTTACCCTGACTAGAGTAAGGGTCCTTGCTTGAACAGAGGGTAACCTGACTGTCAACCAAAGACCCCATTTCTAACAGGGCACATTCCCAAAGATCTGGTAAAGAATTATAAGCTGGAGGATGACAAATACTTGTGGTTCAAGGAGTATGAGTCAGCTCTCCACATGAACATGGTCCCTGAGGTACACTGGGGAACGGGTCTGTAGAATCACTTAGAGGTAAAGGGGAGGGACACCTTGACAGTCCTAAAGGATCCCCTGGGGCTCACCTACTCTTCCATGAAGGACGCCTTACTCACTAGGTATGGTCTCACTAAAGGCATTACAAGAAAACGTTCAGGTCTTACGAAAAGGGGGATTCTCAAACTTGGTTGGAATGTGTTGATTCTTTTTGCATTTTTTGCAGATTACTGGATGGATGGGTGAAGAGCAGCAGAAGTTAATAACTTATGAGGAGCTGTACAATTTGATTACATGGTTGCACTTGTGTAGTCTTTGTTTTCCAGAGCTGTGCCAGCACCTGATTGACAGCAAGCTGATTGACCCCAGGAAGCTTGCCCAGGAGGCGGACCAGTGGGAGAGTACCAGGGTACAAAAGAGGTATGGGGAAGACTCCACCAAGGGTGGGTAGGGTCCTCATCAGAAGAAGTATGGGTTAGGGTAAACAGGGGGAGTTCTCTAAAGGGCTCCAACCTAGTTCCAAATGTAATGATTCCCAGCCCCCAGGTGAGAAGAAACCTTGGATCTCTATAGGGAAGCCTGCAGAGAAGGGTCCCCGTAAGTGCTTTGCTTGTGATCAGGAGGGTCACATGAGGGGGGATCCCAAGTGTCTCAAGTGGGCACCGACACCCACTGGTGTACAGTCACAGGGTTTGGCCAGTATAGCACTTGGGGAGGAGTTAGCTCCAGGAGAAAGGGGGGAAGCAGATGAGATGACCCCTGTCTCACTAGGGGACAGTGAGATGGTATAGGGACCCTTGTGCCTGAGAACACTAAGAAGTACAGGCAGTAGGTAACCATCAATGGACAGAGGGTGGAGGTGCTGAGAAACACTAGAGCCAGTGTGACTACTGTCAAGTGTCTGAAGAGCACGTGGTCCCCAATGTGCCTCATCAAGTAGTTGCTGGAGACAACTCTGAGTGCCTGTGCCAGGTGGTGAAGGTTCCTTTTGAGTGGGGGGGTCTCAGATTCCTTGAGGGTAGCTGTAAATCCCATTGTGCCTGTTGATTACCTGCCAGTTAATCGCCAGGAGGATTCCCCTTGGTGTGAGGTGGAATGCCGGGGGCACCTGGATTTGTTGTGTCTGCCTGGGTGGGTATGCATGGACACCTGGTCTATGGAAGTGAGTCAGGGTGATCAGGAGAACCTGGAGTCTGAAAAAGTGGCCCAGGTGCCTTCCAGGAAGAGGAAGGACCAGGGGTGCGGGAAACTCACCCCAGACATTCCCATGGTCTGGGAGGAGGCTGAACCTGAGGGGGACGTCCCATTGCCTAGAGGGGAACAAGTGGCTGAACTAGGGGGTGTGCCTAAGCTGACCCATTGGCAACAGAAAGGGGCTCTTACCAGGGAGGAGCTCTGCGAGGCACAGAAGACATGCCTATCCCTTAAGTGTCTATGGTGGCATGCTGCAGACCAGACGGCTGGCAAGGAATCTGGATCACACCGGATTTACTGGGAGGATGGCCTCCTGTATAGTGATACCACCCAAGGAGGTGGTATCTGGCCTGGGTACCAACTTCATATCTACATATATGAAGTCTCTGTGTAAGGAGTGTGGGGTAACCTAAAAGTTCACAACTCCTTACCACCTCCAAGGAAATTGGTTGGTTGAAAGGTTCAACCACACCCTTAAAGTCATGATTATGGGTTTGTCAGACCCTATGAGGCCTAAGTGGGATGTCCTCTTGCCACGCCTTTTCTTTGCATACAGAGAGGTACTGCAGAAGGGACTTGCTTTTAGCCCCTTTGAGCTGCTGTATGGGTACCCTGTGGAGGATCTCTGAGTCTGGTGTAAGAGGGCTGGGAGAAAGCTCCCAGTAGACACCCTCAGGACATATTTAGCTATGTGCTGACCTTCAGAATAATTCAGACTGCCCGCTTCAGGAAACTCGCTCAGGTGCAGCTAGAAGCAAGCCAGGAGAACATGAAATGATGGTATGACAAGAAAACCACGCTGGTTAAGGTTCAGCCTGGCCAGAAAGTATGGGTCATGGCCCCAGAGGAGCCTCATGAGCTCCAGGTCACGTGGACTGGGACGTTTGAGGTGATGGAGCACAAGAGTGATGTCACCTATCTTGTGAACTTGCAGACTCCCAGGAACCCTTTGAGGATCCTACATGTGAACCACCTCAAACCACATTTTGTGAGGTCTGAACTGACTATGCTCTTGGCAAAAGGTGATGGAAAGAAGGAGGAGAATGAACCCCTTAGGCACCTCCTGTCTGTCCAAGAAAAAGATGGGTTTGTGGAGGGTGTGAACCTCTCCCCACCACTGACCCTGGCTCAGCTGAGGAACTGTCACCACATGCTGGGACTTTTTGCTTCTCTGTTTTCCTTGACCCCAGGGGTCATTCGTTTGTGTACACACAATGTGGACACTGGGGGACCACCTGTGAAACATAATATCTATAGCGTGACTGACAAGTTAGAGTCAGCACCAAGGATGAGGTTTCCAAGATGCTAGCCTTAGAGGTGATAGTGTTCTCCAACAGTCATTGGGCCAGCCCAGTGGTCTTGGTCCCAAAGGCTGCTGTCCCAGATGCCACTCCTGAAATGAGGTTCTGAGTGATCTACAGTGGACTCAATGCCATCACTAAGACCGATGTGCACCCCATCCTCTGAGCTGATGAGCTCATAACTTGGCTAGGAGGTGCCAAGTTCTTCAGTACGTTTGACTTAACGTCTGGGTACTGGCAGATTGCCCTGACTGATGGGGCCAAAGAGAGGTCAGCATTTCTAACAACAGAGGGGCACTACCAATTCCGGGCCATGCCTCCCGGGTTGAAAAATTCCCCTGCCACCTTCCAGAGGTAGGTCAACCAGGTTTTGGCTGTGCTGGAGGATTTCAGTGCAGCCTACCTGGAGGACATTGCAGTGATCAGCTCCAACTGGGAGGATCACCTGCATCACCTCTGTGAAGTGTTGAAAGCCCTGCAGAAGGCAGGCCTCATTATTAAGGCCAGTAAGTACCAAATAAAGTAAGGATCTGTGGTTTATGTGGGTCACCAGGTGGGGAGTGGCCAGGTGGCCCCCTGCTACCTAAAATTGATACCATTCTGACTCAGCCCCCCCCAGACCCAGATGGAGGTGAGAGCCTTCTTGGGTCTCACCGCTTACTACAGGAGAATTTGTCAAGGGGTATGGCACCCTTGTTGCCCTCTTGACAGAGCTTACTTCCAGGAATCAGCACAAGAAAATGATCAGGACTGAGACTTGTCAGACCACTTTTGATGCCCTGAAGACAGCCATGCGCACAACACCCGTGCTAAAAGCACCTGACTTCTCCAAGTAATTTGTTGTGCAGACTGACACTTCAGAGAATGGTGTGGGGGCAGTTCTAG
Source organism: Pleurodeles waltl (assembly GCF_031143425.1). NCBI lineage: Eukaryota > Metazoa > Chordata > Amphibia > Caudata > Salamandridae > Pleurodeles > Pleurodeles waltl. The sequence goes on from NC_090444.1 coordinate 162,962,159, forward strand.
CACACGTAAATGAAGAGGGTCTAGCCTGTAGTCTTCATTAGTAGGAGGTTACTCCCCAGGGAACAGAAGTGTAGTGCAATTGAGAGAGAAGCTTTTGCTGTGGTCTGGGAACTGAAGAAGCTAAGACTCTACTAGTTTGGGGCTCACTTCTGGGCTCAGATAGACCACAGGCCCCTCAGATGGTTAATGCAGATGAGGGGTAAGAACCCAAAACTGTCGAAGTGGTCCATCTCCCTACAGGGACTTAATGGTGGAACACAGCCCTGGTACAGAGCACACCAGTGCTGATGGTATATCTAGGTTCTTCAGCCTTCGTGATGAGAATTCCCATGAGGTTGGGTAGTTCTCCCCACTTTCAGCAGGGAAGCACTTGTTACCCCTGGCATCCTTGGTGTGGTTTCCCCTCCTCTGCTTTCTGTATTTTTCACTGTATGCTAGACTATTTTTTTGCCAGTTTTTGGTACTTTGGGCGCTTTACCACTGATGACCAATGCTAAAGTGCATGTGCTCCCTGTGTAAATTGTGATTATGATTGGTTTTCCCTGATTAGCATAACTGATTTATTAGTAAGTCCCTAGTAAAGTGTACCAGAGGTGCCCAGGGCCTGTAAATCAAATGCTACTAGTGGGCCTGCAGCACTGATTGTGCCACCCATATGAGTAGCCCTGTAAACATGGCTCAGACCTGCCACTGCAGTTTCTGTGTGTGCAATTTTGCACTGCCAATTCGACCTGGCAAGTGTATCCACATGCCAGTCCCAAGCCATCTCCTTAACTAGATTTACGTCACCTCTAAGGTAGTCCCTAGGTAGCCCCATGGGCAGGTTACGGTGTATATAAAAGGTAGGACATGTAGTGGTGTGTTTTACATGTCCTGATAGTGAAATACTAACAAATCAGTTTTCACTATTGCAGGGCCTATTTCTCCCATAGGTTAACATGGGGATTGCCTTTAAATATCTTTTAAGTGTAGTTTCTCATTGGGAGCAGATTTCGATCTGGAGTTTGGGGTCTCTGAAGTCACAATTATTTAAAAATACATCTTTTGGTAAAGTTGGTTCAGATTGCCTGCTTGTAAATGCAACTTTTAGAGAGTGGCCATTTTCTTGCTTAACCTTTCTATGCCTCTGCCTGGCTGCTGAATCCACACCTCGGTCAGACTGACAGCTGAAATGCTTGTGAACTCTAGACAGTAACACAAAGGGAGCTGAGGTATGTCCTGCATATCCTGATTTGTCTTCCTGGGCTAGAGTGGAAGGGGGGAGCTGTCACCTGCACTTGGAAGGTCTGTGTCTGTCCCCTCACAATACAGTCTTCAACCTCCTTGAGTGTGTCTGCAGCAGGGCAAGGAAGTAGCAGGGTCTTGTGCACTACAAAGTCTTTACTTTGAAATGTGGCTACTTCAAAGGCAGAAATTAGTATTAGTATTGGACTACTGACCCCACAACTTTAGAACACTTCTGGATCAAGAGAAACCTCTGCCAAGGAGAAGAACTGAAGCGCTGGAGGAGCAGTACTGCCCCTTTGCTGTGTGTGCTTTGCTGGGTTGACCTGCAGTTGCTGCTTCTGCCTTAGAGAAGACAAAGACTTGCCTTTGCTGTGTATCCTGCTTGTGAAGATTCTCCAAGGGCTTGGACTGAGCTTGCCTCCTGTTAAGCACCTGGGCTCTCTTGCTAAGAACCCCTGACTTGCCAAGTGGTGCCACATCCAGTCCCTGGGACTCTGGAAGGATTAGCTAGCAGAACCAGATTGAAAATCCTTGCACCGGAGCCAAGATGCAGAAAAATCAATGTAGCGCCTGCACAGTTACTGAAAAATGGATGCAGCATCAATGAAATTGATGCATCACCAGCTCAGCGCGGATTCATTGCTGCCATGTGTCCAGATTTTCTACACATCGCCCCTGGGCATCAAAATCTTCAGTGTCACTGCATGGACCTGGGGCTGCTTTCCTGAAAACAAACGTATCGCTTGCCTGGGGGAGAAAGGATTGATGCATGGCCTCACTTGAGAGTAAGGAATTGACACACCGCTTGCTTTTCCAACACACGATTGCTCATGCGACCTGTTTTTTGATGCATACTAGGTACTTTATGCTAAAACAACTCATCCATTGATTTCTACCGAGCAAGACTCTTTTTACTGTAAAAAATCATATCTTTGCTTGTGCATGTTGGATTATTGTCATTTTGGTCTTGTTTGATTTAGATAAATATTGGTTATTCTTCTAAACTGGTGTGGAGTCCTTTTGTGGTGTTTTCACTGTGTTCCTGTGTGTGTTTGTACAAATACCTTACACATTGCCTCTGAGATAAGCCTGACTGCTTGTGCCAAGCTACAAAGGGACTAAGCAGGAGTTATCTGAGCTGTGTATCCCTCTTATTCTGACTAGAGTGAGGGTCCCTACTTGGACAGGGTGTGAAATGTCTGCCAACTACATACCCCATTTTTACAGTGTATAATATAAATATGGGTTTAGTACTGATTTGTGTAAATCATGTTCAATTCATTTTACTTAATTACTTACTTACATATGCCTTCTATCCCTGATGAGGTATAGGACGTCAACCAGGACTCTCCAGCCATTTCCGTCTTGGGCTTTTCTCCTTAGAGTCAGCCTCAAGGCCTAGGTGCCATGTGTTTCTTGGCCTTCCTCTTTTCCTTTTCTCTAAGGGTTCAAGGTTAGGGCTTTTATGGTGGTGTTTGATGTGGGCTTGCGGAGGGTGTGATCCATCAACCCCCATTGTCTTTCACTGATTTTTCCATCAGCAGTGAGTTGTAAAGTCTGCTGCCATAGGTCATTGTTGCTGATAATGTTTGGCAAGTGGATCTGGAGGAGTTTTTTCAGGTGATGATGAAGTCCTGGACTTTCTTGGTGTTGGTGACTGTTGTCAAACACAATTCTTCTCCATATAGAACGACCAATTTTACGTTGGTGTTAAAAAGCCTGATCTTGTTTTCCTGTGCCAGGTACTTGGAGCTCCAGATCTTCTTTAGCAGAATGAAGGCAGACCTTGCTTTGACAACTTGCCTTGACATTGGTGTTTATGCCCCCTTGCTTATCTATGACGCTTTCCAGGTAGGTGAAGTACTCAACCTCTTCCAGTGCATCTTCTGCAAGAGTGAATGCAACTGTGATGTCTGTGTTATCCTTCGGGATTTTCTTTGGTGGATGTTAAGGTCGAGTTGTGCTGATGTGGCGGTCACATCATCGGTCTTCTCTTGCATCTGTTGACAGGGAACAGGTGAGTAGGGCCAGGTTATCATTAAAGTCTAGGTCACTGAGGAGCATCCAAGATGTCAACTGGATCACATTTATTCTCCCTGCTGTTGCTATCTTCATGATCTAGTCTGTGGCCATCAGGAAGAGAAAAGGTGAGACCTGGACGACTCCAGTTCTCCGTTGGAGGTCATTCCCTCGTAAAGAGGTCCTGATGATTATTACAAGTTTATCTGGCACACCATAATGGAGAAGTTTCCAAAGGGTCTCTCTGTCCATGCTGGCGAATGGCTTTTCATAGTCGATAAAATTGAAATAGAAGGGTGAAGTCCATTCCATTGACTGCTCAAAGATGATGCACAGTGTTGCAATCTTGTCTATGCTTAATCTATCTTTGTGGAAGCCAGCTTGCTGGTCTCACAACTGAGCACCGAAATGTCCCTTCATTCTGTTCAGGATGACTCTACTGGGGTTGCCAGAACGGTTGTCCTAATTAGGTTACCATTCTTGATGATGTCCCTCTTTCCAGTCTGTTGCCACCTTTTCCTCTTCTCAGATCCTTCCAAACATAGGGTAAAGCATGTCTACTGATGTTTCAATACCTGCCTTCAGTACTTCCATATGAATGTTGTAGGGTCCTGCTGGATTCCGATTTCTCAGTTGTTTGATGGCTTGCTGTATTTCTTCCTTGGTTGGTCTGCTGCAGTTGATTGCCAAGTCCTTGTTGGCTGGCTGCATGTTTGGTGCAGACTGCAGCACAGGCTACTTCAGCAGTTCTTCAAAGTGCCCGAACCATCATCATTGGCCTTCATCACCCATGATTATCTTCACAGCTTTGTATTTAACACATTTTTCTGGCTTGTGTCTGTTGGAGAGTTTCCTCACTATGTTGTAAAGTTCTTTCACTTTTTCATGGCTCGTTGCTTCCTGGGCTCAATTTATTTAGAAGAGCTAATCACTGAGTATTAATGTTTCCAACATTTATGTCCAATTATGGCTCAAAATTTTAATTATGATAATTTGCCAAGGTTAATTTAAGTCCATGTGAGAATATGCGGTTTGTGTACTGACTAAACACTTATATGGCATAAAAGAGAATTGGACGTTTCTAGTCCCTGGATTATTGGTAAATTAGTAGGAGGTCACTTTGCAATATACTTTGTTGTGAATAAATGGCAATCATGTTTTGCTGACTATTTGTGAAGAAAAGAGCAAATGTAACTATTCCCCATGCTCTACAATGTTCAATAATGATCACTTCACAAGCCTATCCCATCTGCTCCTTAGTACACTGAAAAAAACAAATGGTCTTTGTAGGAAAAGTACAATTTTGGGATGGTAAACCCAACACTTTTTGCTCTACATGCTGTTGCTATGACTCTGAAAGTACACTGGACCCAGGTAACCAAGCCCGCCCCAGTGCCAGTGCTCTCTCCCTAAGTTGACAAATGTGAATTGGTATGCCTAACTGGCAAGTAATTTAACCCCTTTATAAGTCCCTAATATATGGTACTAGTGGTACCCAGGACATGTGTGTTAAAGGGACCAACCAAGCCTGAAACACTGCTATTGCCACCCCAGAGTGACCCAGGTAAACTAATGACAGCAGGGATGCCATTGCAGACTGCAGAAGTAGTGTGAACTGATCCAACCTGACTGTGCCCACACCATGCGTGGCCCTGCCCAAGCACATTCTTTAATATATGTCAGTCACCCCTAAGGAAGGCCTCCTGCGCCCACATGGCAGAGTGCTTTATATTAAAAGTGTATACATATAAGTGCAAGCTTCTATGTCCCTATTGTGGTCTATCCCATTATGGGCCACTATAAGAGACCGACGGCCCATAGGATAACATGGGATGGCACAGTGGCAAACCAGAGCCTGCCAGCCCCATTATGGTACAGCAGAAATGGGTCATTTTTGATAACGATCAATGTCCATTCTCACCGCTGCCACAAATCTCATGTCGAGGTGATGTGACATGCACCCAGAAAACAATCTTAGAGGCTGTCCACCAAGCTCATAGCTGCTGCCACCAAGGCAGAATTCTGACCCCCTAGGCAGTAGTGTAAACACTCCATGGATCCCAGGAGTCAGAACAATGGCCTGGATGGGAAGGAGGTCACACCTCCCTCCCTCCCAGGAAGGCTAGTTAAGTTACACATTAAGGCAGTGAGCTTCAAAGGGCACAACCGATGATATGTATGCAGTGTATCCTCAAGTGAGGGACAAGGCAGGTCCATGCCCCCAGGCACATTTACACCCAGGAAAGTGGGAAAATTAGTGAGTCAGCAGGCGTACAACCCCAGAAGGCTAACCACTCCTCTAGAGTGGGCAGCTTGATCTGTACAGCCGAGGAAGACTTCTGCCATCTTGAAAAGTGGCAAAATAGAGGGCTCTGGGTAGAAAAGGTGCCACAACCCACTGGATATTGTCACCTCAGTGGCAGATTAGCCACTGGGGCTAGCAGGCCATTGGCTACCTGCACCCACACCCCTAATGCCCCTATATCTAGGACTTAACGGACACCCCTGGCACCAGAACCTCAGATCAGCAGCAACTTACGAAGATAGGACAAGAAGAGACCTGCATTAACAACAAAAGGAAACTGCACAAACAAAAGGTGTGATAACTCGAACCTGTGGCAGCCTTCCCTGAACTGCTCAATTGCAGATCCTCCTGGACCAAAGACTGACTCATCCAGCAAGACGGAATGCTTGGTGAGCCAAAGGCAAGAACAGACTTTCTTAGACTAATGGCACTTGCCTACCAGCCACCACAGGTAAAAAGCACCTACTGGAACTAAAGAAGTGCTGACCATCAGGTCCTCTGAGGGATCACCCAAAAGCAGGTGGTCAAGTGCATTCTGGGAAGTGTAGTCCTGCTCTTCTCCAAGTTACAACTGGCTACCTATTTCTACTGCAACTCCGGAAGAGGAGATACATTGTTTTCCACCTTAACACTTCCAAGGCTTGTTGGTGGCCTGTCCGGTCAACACTACCTTTAATGTGAAACCTAAGGCCACCCCGCAATATCTGTGTCAGATGTTACCAGTGTCTCTGATGTCGAGGTTCTGCATCAGTTTCCTTTCCTGCACTGACACATAGGTAAAGCTAGCAACCGCAGTTCCCGTTCATTGCTAAAGCTAGCAAAGCACACTTCTGCTTCTGAGATGCCCAACGTGGGTGGAGTTGTTCTGCCAGGTCAAGCCTGGTCCAGGGCCCCAGTTCTGCTCACAAGAACTCGACCTTCAAGTGACCTAGAGCTACAAGTAAATTTATTTTGCACTCGCACCTACTGCATTCTCCAAGGACAGCCAGGACATCTCTGCACCCAGCCCCACGAGCCAGGTAAAGTAGTTCTGATTGCCATAGCTTGTTCCTGCTACCCACACAATCTTAACTACCATTGGATTCCTCTGAACGTACTCCACAAGTGACCGAGTGTCACCAGTAATTTTCTACCTTGATAGCAATAATAAAGGTTTGACAGCTTGAACTGCATTGAATTAATTTGACTTTGAAAACGCCGGGTATACGAATCTGATTTACTTTGTCTAAATTAATATGGCAATCTGCTTTATTTTTTATAAATTAGTATCAGATTTCTTTTGAATCGTGTCAATTAATTACCGTCCATGTTTGTACTCTGGAATGCTTAACACATGTTTCTCTAGTATAGCCTGACTGCTCTTTGCCACACTACCTGGACTGAGCTAAAGATTTATTATTGTAAATCCAAAGGACCATCTTTGGGGTATTATGAGAGTATTACACAGTGACGCCTAACCAACATCACTGTATAATGCTCCACTTTCCTACATTGGAGTTGCAGCAGTGGGATTCTGAACTAGTGTTTCACAGTACCCCTAAAATATAAGTAGTTTTAGTGCACGAGAAATCCTCAATTGTCACTAGACTCAAAGTAATTTCTCATATTTTTGAAAACAGGTTTTTCATTGGAATTGTTAGGGCCCCATGCAGACCTCCATTCCAATAGTGTTTTAAAAGTAAAAAATAAGGTTTAGAAAGTAAGGAAAAAGTTTTAAAAGATTATTGTAGCATTTTCAGAAGGTCCAAAATTTCAAGTCAAAGTTATTGCACGATGGAGGCTGGTAAGAATCTCGACTTGTCAGTCATCCCAGCCTTGAGGATCAGTGATCCAAGGATTTTGTGCAAAGCAAGGGGCATTTGGTATAAAGTTACAGCTAAAAAGGAGGAGCCTGAAAATCTCCTCAGTTTCTAAGAGGAAGAGAGACTATAGAGGCGGGCCATACCTCAGAAGTTGACCTCTGAGAAAGTGAGGATGATGACCAAGCCCAAACTGGTACAGATGGGGAAGAATGTAAAGAAAACAACTCTTCAAACTTTCCCAGACTCCCTTCACTAGGGGGAAGTGAGAGAAGTGACTCTAGCAGACCCCTCATTGCTAAAGTAGTAGTAAACTTCAAAAATAAGCTTGACCTAATCTTATTAGAAGACAGAAGCTGCAACTCAATGAAAGGAGACTAGCACTTGAAGATAGAAGCAACAAGTTGGTCCTTGGGCCCAAGGAGGATGGTGTGAGCAATACTCATAGGGAAAAAGAAGAATCTTTTGACCCTAGAAACTACAAAGGGATTGCCCCGAGTTAAGTGATGATAATGACATTGACAAATGGTTTGCAGCCTTTGAGAAGGCCTGAAAAATGAGAAGGGTAGGTTGCCAACGCTGGACTCTCAACACTCTACTTTGGGAGTTATTCTCAATGAAGGGTAGAGATAGACTTTTGAACCTTAATGGGGAAGTGGCTGAGTCCTATCAGCACATGAAGAAGACCCTCATAGAGGGGTTCGGACTCACCACAAAGGAGCACAGAGTCAGGTTTAGGAACACCCAAGAAGGTTGAAACCAATGACGAAACCAAACTTAGGTGTATTTTATACACTCGTCAGTCATAGCACTAGGGGGCTAGATCAAAGGCAAAAAGGTGGACAAACAGGAAGGATTTAATTATGAAGGAGCACATTCGAACCAACTGTACCCTGGAAAATGTGTGACAGCATCTAGTAGATTCTAAGTTGTCTTCTCCCAGAGAGCGGGGACGATAGCTGAAAAGTGGGTCAGAACAAGGGTGTCCAGGAAGACTGTCAGACAACAATACAAGCCTTACCTTATGGCTTCGTGTTGCAAAGATGATATGGACCCACCTCCGCTATGCCTTACCTTTCCCCTGTTAGATTGTAGCAGTGTACTTTGCGAGATTTTTTAGCTCATGGAGGAAGGCCTGGTCCGCTGGGCTGTTGTCTGTTTGGTGCAAATCATCTACTGGCACTACCGTCTGTTGTCGAACCTGCTGACATGGAACATTATTAGTACTACCATCAAGCCCTAGTCCTAGATTCCCCACCAACCTCATCCCCTATGCTGAATAGTGTATAGGCATGAGATAACACACAGTCATACCTGCAAGGCAACAGGAGTGGTAGATAATATTATGAGTGAGAACAGATGTTAGCTCTGATTTCCATCCATTTGGGTTCTGGGTTCTGTGTACAATGGCTGGGGGACCAAACAAGCCTACAAACACAAAAGACACAATTTAGTGAATGCACATATCACTGTCAACAGTGCTTAAACAAGTTCAGCCTGGAATCATTTCCAATCGTACTATTTGTATGCACATAATCACAATCCTTGCATAAAGCTTTTAATCCCTTTGAAATATATTTTTGTGAAATTCCTGGGCAATCCGAAGGAGTCCTGAAGGAGCCAACAGGAAACAATTGCCTAAGGGATAAAGCGAAGACGTATCTGTCGAGGCAGGTAAGGATATGAGAGCAATCCATGCTCTCTAATGATCTCGAGCCAAAGTACCTGAGGCCAGGCTGGTCTGGCAATGTAAGCATTGCGTCACTTTGCAACCCCTTGTGTCACATTATGGCTGCGCCAGGCATAATGTATGCAAGGGAGACGTTCCCCCTTTAGGAGACCCAGAAAAATGGCACAGTGAAATTTACGAGATTTCACTGTGTCATTTTTCCCGTCATTTTTAACGCCAACCCAAGGCAGGCATTAAAGTGACAGCACCATTGTTTCCAATGGGCCTCTCCACGCATTGCTGGACTAGTGCCATATTTTTTGGTGCTAGTCGCCCAATGCACCACAATAGCATCAAGGATTTTGACGTTATTGTGCTAAGGTGCACCATGGTGTGCCATATTGTAAATACGGAGCTACAATGGTGACGTTAGGAGAAAGCGGAGGGTGCAAGAAAAGTGGTGCATCGTAGCTGATGTGCCACTTTCTTGTAAATATGCCCCTGAGGATTTCCATAAAGTGGTGCAGAACTGGGCGATGCATTGTGAGCCATGGTCTGTAATGAGGACTGATGGTAACCCATGGAACTTTACAACGTTGTTCAAAAATATAATGGCTAATTCCACTGAAGTGGGGAGTTTTTTCATTGGAATGAGATGGGCCATTTTTGAAAAGTGGACTAGCACAGTGAGTGCAGTTGTATAACCAGAGGCTGATCTCGGCAATTCCACCACAAAATCAAATGAGACTGTATGCCCTAGATGCGGTCGAACAAGGATTGGACGTAGGAGATCAGTAGGAGGTTCATGTTGAACAATAACTCTAAACACAAGTTGTGCATGTTTTCATGTATTCCTGTGCATTTTTAGACATAGATGGCCACCAGAATTGTCTTTGGGGTAACTTTAATATTTTCCGAACTCCTGGATGTCCCATCGGCATAATATCACAGCAAACTTGCAGGACACTTAATTGTAACTGCTTACAGGGAATAAATAACGTATTTTCATCATATAAAAATCTGTCTTTACAACTCACATTTTTTAGATCCTTGCACAATATATATATGCTTTTTTGCTTTACTATGTCCCCAAGCTTTTTCAGGAGGGTCAAGTTTATAATGATACCTTCAAATTTTTCCAGGGGCATGGGTACTGTCTCTAGTTGCACATATACATCTGATTCCCCTAGTTGCAACTGGGCATCTGCCTTTGCGCTATGTTATCCTGGGAAGTATACAATAGGAAAGTCATGATCATTGAAAAACACATCCAGCACAGCTGTCTTGCTGTTAAGAACTGTAAGTTCCTTTAGTCTGTATAGATGGTTACTGGATGTTGTGCATCTAGCAGACACTGCTGCCATTCCTGCCTTGATTGCCATTAGTTCTCAATCTGCTATTGCATAAATTTGTTCTGCAGGCAATAGTTTGCATGAATAATAAGCTATTGAGTGCAGATGGCCAGTGTTTTCATCCCTTTGTGAGAGGATTCCCTCTATGGCTATTTGAGAAGCGTCAGTTTCTACTATAAAGGGGGCTGAGACATCTGGGTGTGCCGAAACAGGAGCACTAGTGAATTTGTGTTTTAGCTGGTGAGAACATGGTGATGCCGGCTATGATTTTGGAAAATCCACCAATGAAGTGCCGATAGAAGTTGGTAAACCCTAAAAATTGTTGGTCTTGTTTCACAGTGCTGAGTGAAGGCTAGTGTACTACCGCCTCTACTTTTTTTGGATCCATCTTAATTCCTTTTAGATTGAAAACATAGCCTAGAAATTCAACTTGGGTAGAAAGGAATTCACTTTTTTCCAATTCCACGTATAAATTGTTGCCCAGCAATTTTTAAAAAATGGCATGTACATGCTCTACATGGTCTGATATGGATTGTGAGTATATGAGTATGTCATCTATATACACTACACAACACTGATCAATAAATTCACGAAGAACCTCATCAATGAAAAATTGAAAGGCCTCTGGAGTGTTGCAGAGTCCTAAAGGCGAGACCTGGTATTCGAACAAACTGAACTTCGTTTGGAATGCCCTCTTCCATTCATCACACTTTTGGACTTGCTCTGGGTGTGTTAAGCCTAACTTAGTGTAGGCTACAGCCTCCTTGACTTGTCCCAGCAGTGTAGGAATAAGTGGTAAGGGGTTCTTGTTTTTTACAGTGATATTGTTGCTTGCCCTATAGTCTTAACTCTCCCTCTTTTTTTGATACAAAAAATAATGGAGAGGAAACTGGGGCCTTTGAATGTCATACAAACCAATTGTTGAGAAATTCATCTAGGTATTGTCTTAAGTGTTCTGTTTTCTTGTTAGTTAGGGCATACACACGACTACAAGGTATTTTAGTTCTGGCTATGAGATCAATCTGACAATCAAACTCTATGAGGGGGCAAGGTGTTAGCCCTTTTTATCAACTAATGCAGCTAAGTCAGCATAGAGTTCTGGGAAACCTTCTATGGTTGGATACATGAGGTAACACATGTGCACAAACACTGTGCACTGAAGTGCTGCATGGATACTAGTATTTCTCAAAGTAGTCTGAATCCAGTGTTACTATCCTAGTTTTCAAGTTAATTCATGGATTTTGTTATATTAGCCATTGAAGACCAAGAATCAACAGGAATAGAGGGGCGTTGATGACATCAAAAAGCACTTGTTCTTGATGTCTATTGGCACAGGTCATGTTTAATACTTCCATATGGAGTTGGATAAGCCCTGAAGTTATCTCTTTACTGTCAATGGCTCTAACCACTTCTGGCTGATCTTTTGTTGTGATTATATTCCCAAGGTAGCTACGAAGGTGATGTTGATAAAATTGCTGGTAACCCTTGAGTGGAGAAGGGCTTGTACCTGCTTTGCATGCCTTCACTTGATTGTAAAATAATTTTTAAAGTTAAAGGGTGGTACATAATACACACGTAATTCTCTGAGGTTGAATTCAGAGATGCACTAGGGAGACCGACCTCACTTTCTACTGAGTTGATTAGTTTTCTGTCGGTTCTCTGATGGCTACTGAGGATGCCACAGTACCTTCTATGCTCTTGGTGGGTAACGTTGGGCATTCCTTTAAGAAATGCCCTATCTTTCCACAATCAAGACATTAGTTTTATTTCCTTTTTTTGTCCTTTTCTTCCTTGGACAATGGTCCCCTGATGGTGTATCTGTGCATTGGTTCTGATGTGTCTGGAGCCTTATTGAGGGTTTCTTCTCTGGGTCTATTATGGAAGAGAACAACCCTATGATCACCTTGCTTCCCTCCTTTTAGCTTCCTTTCCATAAGCCTATAATTTAGCTTTACGTTGAGATCAATGAACTCAGAACACTCCTCAGGTGGTTCCAGAATTTGTAACAACAGGTCCTTAAGGTCGTCCTTAAGAACTCTGTGAAAGAGAGACACCCACTTGTCTTCAGGCCAATTTGCTTCGACAACTAGCTAGTTGAACGAAGAGATGTAATGTAACAAATCTGAGGAACCTTGTCTCAAACTCAGGAATTTATTATCAGCTGCCTGTACAAAAGCATGGCAGGCAAATAACCGTTTCATGGTTTCCCTAAAGGTACAGAAATTGTAGAGGATAGGATCATCCTGCTCTACCAAGGGTATTGACCATAGGGCTGTGTCACCACCTAAATATGAGAGGACAAATGCTAATTTGATGGCAGCATCGGGAAACGCGGTAGGATGCGCCAGGAAATGTAAGTGGCACTTGTTCATAAAATGGCGTATTCGTTACTGTTGCCAGTGAATCATTCAGGAGGAGCTATGGAGCTTCAGCAGGGGTGACAACCTGAATCTGTGTAACAGCCGTACCAGAAGATTCCTCTGCACCTCCAGAAGAAAAAAACATTGCAGGTTTTAATACTGGTTTTGTCGGCCCATACAGAGGACTTGGGAATGTCCATGGATTTCTCCTTTGTGCCACTTGACTTTGAATGTCTGATATGTCTTGTCATAAGGCAGCATTTTCTTCCAGTAGGTAGTCAACATTGCTACTATGTCCTGTAATGTGACTACCTGCGGACTCCTACCATCTGGACATTGTGGTATCCATGGGCTCTGGCTTCTGTCAGACAACAATACAAGCCTTACTTTATGGCATCCCAAATGTCATTGCAGAGATAATATAGACCCACCTCCACTCTGTCCTACCTTTCCTCTGTTAGACTGTAGCAGTCCACTTGGAGAGATTGTCGACCTCAGGGAGGAGGCCTGGCTCACAGGGCTGTCATCTGATTGGCACAAATTCTCTACCGGCAATACCGTCTGCTGTCAAACCTGCTGATATGGAACACTACGGTGAAGCCCCAGTCCTAGATTCCCCACCAGCCTAATCCCTTATGCTGATTAGTGTATAAGCATGAGATAACACACAGTCACACCTGTGAGGCAACATGATTGGTAGGTGATATGACAAGTGGAAACAGATATCAGCTTTGACTTTCATCCAGTAGTGTTCCGCCTTCTGTGTATAAATGCTAAGGGAGCAAGCAATTCTATGAAAACAAAAGGCACACCTTTCAGCCTGGATTAATTTCTAATCATCCTCTTTGTATGCACTTAATCACAATCATTGCATAAAGCTTTTAATCCCTTTGAGAGATACTTTTGTGATGTTTCTTTATGTCACGCACGTGTGTGAATGCCTTCAATTTGCAGCAACTGGCCAAGTCTTAAGGCAGTGCTGACCACAAAGGTTTATTTAATTCAAAGGTTTTGATTATTTCTGTTAAGATGGTTAGTAGTTAGAGACAAACAATGAGAACAAATGTCAAGCATGTCGGATACCTGTTCATTGGAAAGCACTTATGTGTTCTTAGTTTTATGCCTTTTTCCCAGGAGCGCGATCCAAAGGAGTCCTGTAGAAGCCAACAAGAAACAACTGCTGAGGGGATGAAACAAGGATACAGTAGTCAAGGCAAGTAAGGATTTGAGAGCGATCCGTGCTCTCTGACAATCTCAATCCAAAGTGCCTGAGGCCTGTCTGGGTGTGGTTTATATGCACAGCCACACCCAGCCACTCCCAAACTGGCCACCAGGAGCTGCCCGACTTGGGCAAGAGTTCAGCTTCTTCCGCATTTGGTCAGGGCAGAGGAGTGAGCTTGATTCATTCCTGTAAACGGTGTAGGCTTTTGCATTTGCATACATTTGGATTAAGTAAACATATACATCTACAGTGTAACTGTATGCACATTCAAAATCATTCACATAGATACAGTATCCAGTAGAACAGGGGGCTGAGCTAACACAATGAACATAATTCAGTTGCAGTGTGGGTGGGGGTAAGAGTTTGTGATGATATAGGTAGCATGGAGGATGCAACAGGCTCCATATGAAGGGGAAGTTCCATCTGGGACATATGGGGAGATATTCGAGGAGAACAGGAGTCTTGACAAAGACCCAAGGTGAGGGTGACCCTAAGAAGGGTGCTCACACTTCCCAGTAGGGGAAAGAGGTGATCACTACCAATGATAAAACAAATTCTCCAAATGTCCCCAAAAATCTTCTCAGGAGGGTGGGCCCTGAGACTCTTTCCAGTCCAATGGAAAGGGATATCAAGATAAGAACTAGGACCTTAAGAAGGCTGGGGAATGCTATGACTTTCAGCAGTTAGGGCATGAGAAAGGGTATGCAGCATGCCCCAAGAAGTCCCCCAGTAGTGGACAATCCAAGGGATTGGCTAGCATAGGAGTCTGGATGGAAGTGTACTCTGGAGAGCCCAGAGGCTGTATAGAGGCTACTTTATTTTAGGCTACTTTAAGACCTGACAGTCTTGCCTCCAAGCATGGAGAAGTATAGACAACGACCAAAAATCAATGAGACTGAGGTAGAGGCTCTGAGGGATACAGATGCCAATGCCATCACCACGGTGGCAACCAGACCGGTTTCCCCAGACCAAATGATACCTGGTGTTAGTCACCAGGTAACCAGTACTGACAATGAGGTTAAGCTCCATCCAATTACCTTGGCAAGCTTAGAGAGGGGAGTGGTTAATGGCCCAAAGAAGGTGCTTGTGTCCCCTGTCATCCCAGTGAAGTGTCTGTTGGGAAATTTTCTCAAAACGTCTGCATGGGTTCATGCAAAAATGCTGGGTCTCCTTGACTGGGTGTATGTGTGACAATAAGATCACTTGCAGCACAGCAGGGTAGTCAAGAGGACTTGGAGACTAAGATAATAGCCCTAGACTCTAAGTGCAAGAGAAAGGGCAAGATAACTGTTAAGTCAGCTTCAAAGAAGTCACAGGATCAGGGGGAGAGATCTTCTGAGGAGAGAACGGCAGCTGATGGCATGACCTGGCAGAGCTCTTAAGTGCAGGGGGACCCTCCAGAGAGGGCCTAGGGCAAAGGGCATGCCCTACTCTTGAAGACCATAGGCAGTAGGCTGCAAGGTAAGAAGAGGGTTATGACAATGGAAATCACAGGGTCTATTGGGAAGACATGACCATGACCATGCTGATGGTCACTGATGGAGGACAGGAGGAGGAAAGTGAGCACCTCCCAACTTACTGTCAACAAACCCACAAGATGTTTCAGTTGAAGATGTTGTTTTATCTGACATCATCACTGCACACCAGCAGGCGACTGCAGACAAGTCCTCAGCCAGTTTTCAGAGGTCTTCTCTTTCACCCCTGGTCAGACAACCTGGTGTGTCCATAATGTGGACACATGTGACCGCATCCTTGTCAAAAACAAGATATATAGACTGTCTGATCAAGCCTAAGCCTGCATCAAAGCTATAGTAAGCAAGACGCTAGAACTAGGGGTTATTGAACCCTCTGACAGTCCCTCGTCTAGCCCAATGGTACCAGTCCCCAAGTCTCAATCAAAGGGTGGAAAACCAAAGATTAGGTTTTGTGTGGATTACAGGGGGTTACTTGCAATCATGAAAACTGATGCACACCCCATATCAAGAGCAGATGTGCTTAATCTCCTGGTCCACCTGAGAGACGTTTTACAGGTCTTGCAGCAGCAGGCAGGCCTAATTATCAAGGCAAGTAGATGCCAGATAGGGCACGTTTCTGTTGCCTACTTGGCCACTATGTAGGTGGAGGCCAAGTGAGACCTCTCCAACTGAAAATCCACACCATTCTGGATTGGGAGGCTCCCAAGACCCAGACAAAAGCCAGGACATTCCTTGGCGTGACTGGGTATTGCAGGAGGTTTGTGAATGGGTATGGTGCATTGTGGCCCCTTGCAGTGAGCTCACCTCTAAAATGCAGCCTTAGAAGGTTCTTTGCACCACTGGATTTCAAAAGGCATTTGACACCCTAAAAGCAGCCATGTGCTCAGCACCTGTCCTAAAGGCACCAGACTAGGGAAAAGAGTTCATTGTTCAAACAGATGCTTCTGAACATGAGATTGAGGCAGTGTTGTCACAAACAAATTATAAGGGCCAGTATCAAACAATTGCCTATATCAGCAAGCATCTCCTCACAAAAGAGTAGGGTTAGAGTGCCATTGAGAGGGAATCCTTTGCTGTGGTTTGGTCCCTGAAGAAGACCCTACTTGTTTGGGACTCACTTCAAAGTTCAAACCAACCACAGGCCTCTCAGGTGGTTGATGCAGATGAGAGGAGAGAACCCCAACCTTTTGAGATGGTCCATTTCCCTATATGATATGGACTTTACAAGGTAACACAGACCTGGGACTGATCATGCCAATGTACATGACCTTTCCAGGTTCTTCCATTTAGATGATGAACACTACCAAGAGGGAGGTTAGTTGCTCATTGCCTTTCGTCTGAGGAGGTCATGTAGGAAAGTACCCTTTTTGGATGGTCACCCCCAAACATTTTTCTTTCGATGCCATTGGTTAGGACTTTGAAAATGCACTGGAGCCTCCTAACCCGGTCCCAGTGCTCTCTCCCTAAATTTGCAAATGTAAATTGGTTTTCCCAATTGGCAAATACTTTTCCCCTCTGGTAAGTCCCAAGTGTATGATGCCAGTGGTATAAAGGGAATGGGTGTTAAAGGGTTACCCAGGGCTGAAGCACTGTTTGTGCCACCCTGAGTGACCCAGCTAAAGTACAGACAGCAGGAATGCCATTGCAGACTGCAGGAGCAGTGCAAACTGCTTGAACGTGACTGTGCCCATTCCATTTGTGGCACAGCCCAAGCACTATATTTAATACATGTCAGTCACCCCTAAGGTAGGCCTCCTGAGCACAAATGTAGGATGCATTATATTAAAGGTGTGGACATATATGTGCAAGCTTATGTGTCCCTGTAGTAGCCTTTTCCATTAAAGGCCACTATAAAAGAACAACAGTCCATAGGATAACATGGGCTGGCAACCGAGCAAACTCAAGGTCACCAGCTGCAATATGGTACCACAGAAATGGGTCATGTTTCATATCAAACAATGTGCCTTCTCACCCCTGCCACTAATCTTGTGTCCAGGGCTACCTGACATAACCCAGAGAGCACACTTAGAGGTTGCCCACCTAGATGCCCCAGCTGCTGCACCAAAGACAGGATTCTGACTCTCCCAGGAGTCATGACAATGGTCTGGATGGGAAGGAGTTCACATCTCCCACCCACCCGCCCACGACAACTAGTGAGCCTAAAAGGGCACACCACCGAGCGAAGAGCTTAAAAGGGTACACCACTTCTGTAATGCAAGCAGTCTGTCCTCCAATAAAGGACAAAGCTATCCCCCTGTCCCTAGGGACATTTGGACCTGGGCAGTCAGGACAAATAATTAGTCAGGAGGCGTACACCCCCAGAAGGCTAGTCACACCTTTAGATTGGGCAGCCTGGTATGTACAGAGGAGGAAGACTTCTACCATCTTGAAAAGTGGCAAAATAGAGAGTTCTGGGTAGTAAAGGTACCACAACCCACCGGATGTCGTCACCTCTGGGGCAGATTAGTCACTGAGGCTAGTAGCCCATTGGCTACTTGTACCCACACCCCAAGCACAAATCTAGGTTTTAAGGGGTACCCCTGGCACCAGAACCTCAGATCTGAAACAAGTTGTGAAGATAGGACAAGAAGAAACCTGCATAGATGATAACAGGAACATGCACTAACAAAAGGTGTGATACCTTGAACCTGTGTCAACCTTCCTGAAACTGCTTGACTGCTGCCCGTCCTGGAATGAAAACTGATTTCTACAGCAAGAGAGAACCTTTGTGAGCCAAAGGCGAGTCCAGACTCCCTTGGACTGGTGGATCTAGTCACCTGTCCACCACAGGTAAAAAGCACCTACTGGAACCAAAGAAGAACTGACCATCGGGCCCTCCAAGGGATCACCCAAAAAGCAGATGGTCCAGTCCATTGTGGGAAGTATGGTCTAGCTCTCCTCCAAGTTATAGCCAGCTTCCATTTTCCACTGGACCTTCGGAAGGGAAAATAGCTTCTTCTCCACTTTACCACTGCCAAGGCTTGTTGGTGGCCAGTCCAGTCATCAACACCTTTACCCGACACTGCAACCTGAGAGCTCCCCACAACCCCTGCATCCGACTTCATCAGTGGCTCAGTTGTCAAGTTTTTGCATCAATTTCCTTGTCTGCACGTCACCATGGTAAAGCCAGGAACCACAGCTCCCCATCAGCACCAGGGATGCCAAGCACACCTTTGCTCATGAGGCGCCCAAGCTAGGTGGAGTTGTTCTGCCTGGTCAGTTATAGTCCAGGAGCCCACACAAGCTTAACTCCCTCCCGTGGGCTCCCAAGAACTTGACCTGCAAGTGACCTAGTGTCACAAGTACCATTTTTCAGCACCAACTACTCCTGCATTCAGTACCAAGGAAAGCCAGGACACCACTGCATCCAGGCCTCGCAAGCCAGGTAAAATTGGTCTGACTGTCGCAGCTTGGTCTTCGGACCAGCACAACCTTAACTACCTTTGGGTTCCTCTAAGCTCACCCCACAAGTGACGGAGTGTCACTAGTGATTTGGTGTCTGATTTTTTTTGTCACATCAGGGCACTTTTGCTGGGTGGCAGTGAAGGAATCCAAGGAGGAGGTCATGGGAGTGTAACCACCAATAATGACTGTCGGACTGGGCGCCAGAGGCGCTAAGGACTAAGGATTGGTATGTGACAAGGTGAAGTAATAGTGTGCCTTTTTTGTTTTTTTTTATTGTCTTGAGAGAACGTGCTGATTGAAGGGAGAAACGAAGGTAAGGTGACCTTTACTGTTGCATGCATCACACACACACCCACCAGCAATTTTGGGACTGTCTACGTAGGCTAGTGTTTTAGAGGGACAGTTTAGACAGTGTCAGAGATGGCGTCTCATTGGATGACTGCTTCTCAAGCCCTAACTTGGGTTATAGAGGACAGCTCTGACACAGGATCACAGACTGAGACAGCAGATACTGAGACAGCATCTGAGGGCTAGGACAATGGTGCAGACTCTGGGAGTGATTTTTCAGTCAGAGGAGTCCCATCCGACAACTCCTCTTCAAGTGATTCTGAGGGAGGTGATGAGGACAGTTCTGCTGTCCCTTCGCAAGCACAGTCTATGCAGAGGGACAATGGCGGGTTAGCCCAACCCAGAGAGGAGGTGCAAGCGGTGGTGTCAACACCAGAACAGTACGCGCTCTATTGGCGTAAAAAAATGCAAAAAAACATCACTTTCAAAATAACATGATTCATGCATTGTGCTGATATGTTGTATTTTACCCTTTTGCATTGCAGAGTTCAATCCTAAACACTTCTTCTTAATATGTTTACAAATACTGTTTCTTTGCAAGGTATTGCCAGAGGTTTTCAGAGTGGGTTAGGGTGTGGCCTCTTTCCAGGGCCTTCCAGAGACTTTCCCTGCAACATGCCTGGGCGTGGTTCTGGGCTGGGCCAAGACTCTATATAAGGAGAGTCAGCCCAACTCCCAGTGCTCACTATTCAGAGGTTCCAGTGCAGAAGAACAGCTATTTCCAGAACTTCAGTTCCAGTGGCCTTTTTGATCTCCCAGTTCTGCTTTGAAATCTTCATTGGTGCATCTTGTTCCTGGGTGGTAAGACGGTAGTTGGGTTTATTCCCAATACCGTTTATTTTATCTAGAATTATCTAATTCTAAGATCTGATAGTTTATTTATGTTAACAATTTGTTTTAAGGTCATAGTCATAAAAAGTGCACTTAAGTATTTTTGTTAAAGTTTGTACATGGATGTTTATGAATCGTCAAGAAGCGCGATTCGTTTATAGTTTTGAAACTCATGTTACATTGCGCGCCAGTGTTTATTGACATACATGTGGATATTTATGAATCAGCGGGAGGCGCTATTCGTTTGAAAAGCTTTGAAATCTTGAGTTGCATTGCGCGCTGGCATTTATTGACACATACATGATTGATCACGAATCGGCAAGAGGCGTGGTTCGTTTATGAAGCTTTAAAAGCTTGTGGTACATTGTGTGTTACTATTTATTGACATTTAAAAGAAGGTTTTGAAGTGGAACGATGTATAATTCAATTTAAGATAATTTCAAAACCTGTCGCTATTTATTGTGCAACCATTTCTTGACTTTGCATGGTGGCATTCGAGTCAGCAGGACATGCAATTTTTTACTAGAGTTCATTTATGTTGTGAACTGCATATTACCATTCCAGGATAATTGCTTGGTACAATTCGAGTTGACAAGTATGGGAAATATTTCTTGAACTATTGAACCCTTTGAAAAATATTTCTTCTCTAGTGTTTTAAGAGTGTAATCTGTGTTGAAAACATTTCAAGGAAAATATATATAGGTTAAGAAGTTCTAGATGCAATATTATATGCTCCTATTATGCATATTCTTGTTATTCTAATTCATGCTTGAATAAGAAAAGTTTTATTTCAATTAATCTTGATTCCATTACAGGTATCTGATCATCACAAAATCTGTTCATTTTTAAAACTGCAATTCAAGATTGCTCATATTTTCAGAAAGACTATGGGGGTCATTCCAAGCTTGGCGGGCGGCGGGAGCCACCCGCCAAGCGGGAACCGCCAGAAGACCGTACCGCGGTCAAAAGACCGCCGCGGTCATTCTGGGTTTCCCACTGGGCTGGTGGGTGACCGCCAAAAGGCCGCCCGCCAGCCCAGCGGGAAACACCCTTCCACGAGGAAGCCGGCTCCGAATGGAGCCGGCGGAGTGGAAGGGGTGCGACGGGTGCAGTAGCACCCGTCGCGAATTTCAGTGTCTGCTACGCAGACACTGAAATTCTAAGTGGGGCCCTCTTACGGAGGCCCCTGCAGTGCCCATGCCATTGGCATGGGCACTGCAGGGGCCCCCAGGGGCCCCACGACACCCCATACCGCCATCCTGTTCCTGGCGGCCGAAACCGCCAGGAACAGGATGGCGGTATGGGGGTCGGAATCCCCATGGTGGCGCAGCAAGCTGCGCCGCCATGGAGGATTCCCCTGGGCAGCGGAAAGCCGGCAGTACACCGCCGACTTTCCATTTCTGGCCGCGGCTGTACCGCCGCGGTCAGAATGCCCAAAGGAGCACCGCCAGCCTGTTGGCGGTGCTCCCGCGGACCACGGCTCTGGCGGTTTTTACCGCCAGGGTCAGAATGACCGCCTATGTTTATTAATATTTACTTTAGGTTATATTGTGTGTTCTAAACTTTTTTCCCATTAAAGGTCCCCTTCCCAGCAGTACCCTTCCTAATCCCCTCATCCCCTCTTGAACTCTTACAGTCTCTGTGAATTGTCTATCAGAGTCTTGGAGTTGTTCATTAGAGAACGTGTTGGGAACGTGCGCAAACCCCGAGGATCTGGTGACTCTGACGGGTGGCAAGCACAGAGAGAGTGCTCTCTTGGGAGCTCCCCAATTTAGTTCAGCCCCTAAATTCCTCCGCCCAAATCATATTGTGGAGACATTAAAATTATCTATCACAAAACAACATGGTTTTGTAAGGCAGGCACCTGCGTTTTTGGTCCTGGGCTCGGAGGCCATATAGGGAAACCTACCAAACCCAGACAATTCTGGAAACTAGACACACGGGGGTGTGGCTTGTGTGGATTCCCAGAAGTTTCCTTACCCAGAATACCCTGCAAAGGTGAAATGTTGAATAAAAACTCTATTTTTTCTTGCATTTCTGTCACACAAACTTCAGGAATGTGCTGGGAACCACAAAATTCCTATCACCCAGTGTTTCCCCACCTGTCCTGATAAAAACACTACCCCACTTTATTGCCTGCACCTAGTGCCTGCATCAGGAATGGATCACCCCAGTGTCAACAGCTGCCCTCATGTAAGGCCTAACATTGAACATTGTGTGATCCATTCCTCACACAGGCACTAGGCCTACCCACACAAGTGAGGTACCATTTTTATCAGGAGGATTGGGGAAATGCTGGGAAGAAAAAGGTTTGTGGCTCCCCTCAGATTCAAGAACTTTCCATTGGCGAAATGTGCAGCAAATGCGTTTTGTTAGCCAAATTGTGAGGTTTGCAAAGGATTCTGAGTGACAGAACCTGGTGGCCCCACAAGTCACCCCATTCCGGATTTCCCTATGTGTCTACTTTCTATAAATGTATAGGTTTAGAAGGGTTCCTGAGGTGCCGGCTGAGCTAGAGGCCAAAATCCACAACTAGGCACTTTGCAAAAAAACAGGTCAGTTTTCTTTGGGAAAATGTGATGTGTCCACGTTGGGTTTTGGGGCATTTCCTGCCACCAGCACAAGGCCTACCCACACAAGTGAGGTACCATTTTTATTGCATGACTTAAGGGAATGTTGGGTGGAATGAAGTTTGTGGCTCCCCTCAGATTCCAGAATGCGTTTTGTTAGCCAAATTGTGAGGGTTGCATAGGATTCTGAGTGACAGAACCTGGTGAGAGCCCCACAAGTCACCCCATTCCGGATTTCCCTATGTGTCTACTTTCTAGAAATGTATAGGTTTAGTAGGGTTCCCTAGGTGCCGGCTAAGCTAGAGGCTAATATCCACAACTAGGCACTTTGCAAAAAGACAGGTCAGTTTTCTTTGGGAAAATGTGATGTGTCTAAGTTGTGTTTTGGGGCATTTCCTGCCACCAGCACAAGCCCTACCCACACAAGTGAGGTACCATTTTTATTGCATGACTTAAGGGAATGTTGGGTGGAAGGAAGTTTGTGGCTCCCCTCAGATTCCAGAACGTTGCAGCACCTAAATATCAGGAAAGTGTTTTTTTAGCCCAATTGTGAGGTTTGCAAAGGACTCTGGGTGACAGAAGCCAGTGAGAGCCCCATAAGTCACCCCATTATGAATTCCCCTAGGTGTCTACTTTCCATAAATGTATAGGTTTGGTAGGTTTCCCTAGATGCCGGCTGAGCTACAGCCCAAAAATCCACAGCTAGGCACTTTGCAAAAAACACATAATTTTTCAATGGAAAAATGTGATGTGTCCATGTTGCGTTTTGGGGCATTTCCTGTCACGGGCACTAGGCCTATCTACACAAGTGAGGTACCATTTTTATCGAGAGACTTAGAGGAACACAGAATAGAAGAACAAGTGTTATTGCCAATTGTTTTTCTCTACATTTTTGAATTCCAAATGTAAGGCATTGTGAAAGAAAGAAGTTATTTTTAGAAATGCCCTGTAATTCATATGCTAGTATGGGGACGCCCAAACTCAGAGATGTGCAAATAACCACTGTTTTCAAACTCCTTATCTTGTGTCCATTTTGGAAATATAAAGGTTTCCTTGATTTCTATTTTTCACTCTTTATATTTTACTAAATAAATTCCTGTATATCCGGTATGTAATGAAAACCCATTGCAAGATGAACCTACAAGCGCTAAATATCCACACAACCAGAAGAGTCCAGCAGACATAACGGTTTATTGCTTTAAAAAATCTGCCATAGATGGAAAAAGTTACAGAAGAAAACATAGACAGAAATGGCTGGTTTTTTTCAACTCAATTTCAATAGTTGTTTTATTTCAGCTGTTATTTTCTGTAGGAAAACCTTATAAGATCTACACAAATGACCCCTTGCTGAATTCAGAATTATGTATACTTTACAGAAATGTTTAGCTGTCCAGGATCCAC
Source organism: Pleurodeles waltl (assembly GCF_031143425.1). Lineage (NCBI taxonomy): Eukaryota > Metazoa > Chordata > Amphibia > Caudata > Salamandridae > Pleurodeles > Pleurodeles waltl. The sequence continues at coordinate 162,986,142 of NC_090444.1, forward strand.
AATTAGTTTCACACCCATTTCTGTCACTAACTGGAAGAAGGCTGAAAGCACAACAAAATAGTAAAAATGGGGTATGTCCCAGTAAAATGCCAAAACTGTGTTGAAAGAATTTGGGGTTTTCTGATTCAATTCTGCCTGTTCCCGAAAGTTGGGAAGATGGTGATTTTAGCACTGTGAACACTTTGTTGATGCCATTTGCAGGGGAAAAAACTGATGCTTTCTTCTGCAGCACATTTTTCCCATTTTTCAAAACACCACCCATTTTAGCTACATTTTGGCTAATTCCTTGGTCTCTTCCAGGGGAACCCACAAACTCTGGGTACCTTTACAATCCTGAGAATGTTGGGGAAAAAAGGACACAAATTTGGCATGGACAGCTTATGTGCACAAAAGGTTATGGGGGCCTAAGCGTGAACTTGCCCAAGTAGCCAAAAAAGGGCTCAGCACGCAGTGGGGAGGGAACCAAGCAGCTAAGGGGTTAACTTCAAGTAATGTGAATATAATTCAACTACTTCAAGTGAACAAATTTATAATTGAAAACAAGTATTTCAAATGAATATATACCTGAAAGATCTATTTCTTGCGATTCAATTAGTATAGCTCCAGAAATCATCAATATTTTCCAAAGTATTATCAATCAAACCAGCTTCAAGAGCAAGCCTTCTTTCAGAGAGCGAATTATATCATTAGCATAAATTACAAATATTTTAGATTATTTCGATAAAAGGGTACCTTTGAATAAAAATACTTATCCAGTGAGGCAGAACAAGGAAGGCGGTTGTACATTACATTAACCTCTATTATTACCATCCTACGTCCAGACACAAAGTGTGAAACACTTGTTTACTGATTAGGGTGTCATCCACCATATAACGCTATAGTTTATATTTTCTTCTTAGTCATATATGACTGCCTGAAGCAATGCTTTCTATGTTTGTCATTTTTCTAAGAAGTCTCATCTTGATCATAGTGGGCTCCTGGCCATTTCCTCTGGACTTTAACCTGGAGTGAGGTTACCACTGGCCGGCAGAGTCCAGCTGGAGGGAAACAGCTGTTGGCTAATCGCTCAGAGAGCCCTCCTGAGCATTGAAATACCTTGGCCGGACCCCCTGCAGACATCAGGTGACTCATCCTAGTTCTTTGCTGCCAGCAACATGACTGCATGAACTCGCTATTGCCAGAGGATTTTCACACGGCCTTGCTTTTTTCTGAGCTAATGCACTTAACCCTTCCAGCACATGCTGCTGAACATAAGTTGATTTGCTGACGTGCTGGACCTATTCAAAGCAATACACTATGGCTCATATTTACAAGGAGCTTGCACACTTGCTGTATCATTTTTTATTGATGCAGCAATGGCGCAGTTCCTGCTCCATATTTACAAAGTGACGGGTTTCAAGAAATGCATCACTTTTCTTCCCTGTGTATCATTTTTAACCTGTGCGACAACCAGTTGCACCAGTTTAAGGTAATCATATGCAAGGAAGGCGATCCCTCATAAAAGCCCATGCAGAACTGACACATCCATATTTACAGGGTTTTAGGAAAGTGACACATCTTTGTGAAATGTCCAAAATGCATAACAATTCCTATGTTTGCTAAACCCAGGTGTAAAAATGACGCAGTGGCTGTGGCAGAGGAATCTGACCAGCTGAAGTCACTTACAATGCTGGAATCTGTGAGGAAATCGCAACCCCCAACAGGTAAATGCGCAAATTTGTTATGTAACACAGAACATGTTACACTACACTACATCGATGCCTTATGTAACATATGTGGGCATAGTGATACACATAACTACACTATGCCCGGTTGTATGTGTCACAGGACCAATGTAATAGAGTGCAAGTTGTTTCTCACCTTTTTACACTCTATTACATTGTCTCTATACAGTAGGCTATGCGTCAGTCAAAACTGATGCATGGTCTCTGTATTTTGATGCATTGCTGTAGTTGCATCAATTTTCTGACCAAGTACAGCAATGTGCCACTTGTGGGCCAGATGCCGTGAGGCATCCTTCAGAACTTCTGATGCATCCTCTAGACCGTGCGCCAAGGAGCGCCATATTGTAAATACAGTGCATCCATCGCATTGTAAACTTTTATGACGCAGCTCAAGGAAAACTGATGCATCACTGCAGTAACGCAACAATTTGTCAGTTTTTGTAAATAAGCCCCCATGAGTCTTTCTGGGTGCTTAACTCCAGGAGCTTACAATAAATAATATGCGTAGGCGCAGGGGTGAGGCCAGAGACAGAGCGAGATAATTGGCTTTTTGGAATGGACAAGTTTTCATAACAAACACATAAACCCAAAGACTTAGTAATTTTGTCCACCTAGTAGATTTTAGACACAGTCTACAGCGCTGTGATGCAATAATTTCTACAAACGCTTAGTTTTAATGCAGCGGTTGCATGGTCTGAAACACAGAAATGGATTCACTAACAGTTTGGCAAACTCAGTCTTACAAGGATCATTTTGGATCAAGTAAACACTGTGTAGGTCATCCTTTATTAAATTTACTACAAATACAAAATCAAGAAGCATTGGCAAAGTGACTAGGTTTACTTATATATTCTTTGCATGCATGGTTGTGTGGATTTCAAATATAGACAGTAATATGTACGTGGCTGGATGGATGCGTGAATGAATTCATGTGTGAATGAGGCATTGTGCACATGGATGGATGGTTATATAGGTGGGTGAGATCAAAGACTGGTGAATCAGCGAGAGTGTGGGAATAATGAATAATTCGGAGGCAGAAGTGGCCAGAAGCAGACCTATCATAAAATGCAAGCTTTATGACAGATGTGCGTGCAATCAAGCAATAGATGCCCACAGTATGAACACAGCTAGCTTCATTACATCAGGAGTAGTATCGCACTGGGGTAGACACCATTAAGCCATGGATGGCCATATGATTACCACCACTATGATAATAATTACCATCATAATTGCAGGGCTAACATTTTTCACTACTGGGTATCATCAAGCCGCGGGTGTACACAATATGCAAATAATTATTCGCATTTTACCAGAGGTAGCAAGCACTATGCCATGGATGGGCACCATCATGCCAGAGATACCCACATTATGAAAATAATTTTAACTTGGATTTCAAGAATTATCACCAATATTGCCCGCCCACTTACAAGTGGACAGAATTTACCAGTTGGATTTATAATATCTTTACTTCTGTAGACACTGCATACGGTCAACTGGGTAGGCAGGTGGCTCCCACCTCAAATTCTCTGTAGAATTAAACATTTCCTGCTTAAGTGAGACTTACAGATCAAGTCCACCGGTATCCTCACGTGTTTTGAAGATCAGTTCAGAACACAGTTGGGTGTGTGATGTTGGATTCATGTACTAAGAGTCGCTAGGAATGCACATCCACATCCTATGACAACAGTACCTCATCAGGGTCTCCCTCCGTACGTCCCTCTTTATGCTTACACATTACTAGATCTTATTTTTGATGGCGCACTAGGATGGCATGTTTGTAACGTTTTGCGACGATATTTTCCTAAGACGTAAATTAAATTGTTAGAGGACTATTCAAAATATCTATTTCTAATATTTAAGTAAAACATCTTATGAATGAACCTCCCAAACGAATGCCTTTATCAGAAAAGAATAATGATACAAATTCAAAAGCAGAAACTCTGACGTCTTCCTTATGTTTTCCTGCTATAGGTGATGATCTATATAAAACACATTGGATTCATTTAGTGCCCCAGGTTATTTCTCTGCATTTCTGTTTTCCCCGATTCTGGTTGATGGATACATTAAACTGTAGCTCTCACCTTTGCATATTTCTCTTTACCTGTACAATGTTAAAATGGATAAGATTCCCCTCTTTAATTTTGCTGTTTCTCTTCGCCTCCCTGCCATATCCGAGTTGGCATTCCATTTATCCCGGTGCTTGATTAATTGTTCAGTTTCTTCAGGTTCATACCTTGTGACATTATGCATTAACAAAGGAAGAGCGAGCTACAGAAGAAGTTGTAAGATGACTACAGTATGGAAAGATAACACCCTAAGAAGTTTATTGTAATTTATTGTATGATGAGGGGTAGCGGCAGCAGGAGGTGAGTATGTGCACATGGCTATGTCGCCCATGATGAAAGTGATCCCTCCAAGAGAATTAGAGTCCTACAAACCCTCAAGAGATCACAAGGGGACATTAATGTTTTCCAAGACTTCGATCTTTTAGAAAAAGATACATGGCAAATGAGGTCCCGAACATTCCCTGAGCACTATGTCTACTCATCTTGGACTAAGACAAGAGGGGGGGATCCTTATAGGGCAAAATCTGTGTTTTACACTGACCACACTGCACAAAGAGAGAGAATGCTGATTGATCCTCCTAAATGGGAAGCTGAGGGGAGGGGACATTTCCTGGGGGCTGTATAAACACCAAACATAAGACAAGAAACTTTCTTTCACCAAATTATTCAGAAACGGATTGAATCGGCAGAGGACCTATTAATAATTCGCAGGCATTTTCGCTTAGTACTGGACCGCACCTTATTTGTTTATTTAGAGAGTTTTCTATAGCGCTGGCAAGGCCCGAAGGTATCAGATTAATTTACAACAGTACAGGCGATCAAAGAGCACCTTAAATAGATCAGTGCAGAAAGAAGAAGGTGTCACTGTCTTTTCTGAAGAAGGGATTGGCTACCTAAATGAAGTAAGAATGGCAGATATTTGGCGCAACGCCTATCTAAAAACGTTTCCACAGTGATCTATAAAAAGGATGGATATGATATTTGCAGGACAAGAACTGCTGAAGGAAGTGATCAGAACCAAATATGGAGTGATGGTAATTTTTCAATTATGCCCTGGTCACAGGGACTTTATTGTGGGGAGTGCACTTGTTGTGATGGTGACTTAATGATCATCTTCATGATCGGGTAGGCAGATACGAGCTAAGGAACCAAAACAACCTCATGCACAATGATACAGGAGAATAGCTTTTGATTGATGTTTGGGATACTCTTAAAGCTTTAATAAGAGGGGTATGTACTGCCAAAGGATCAAGACTTAAAACAATTCAGACCTGCCCCATGAAAACACTGAAGGTAGGTTTAGAAAGACTAGAAGAGACATATTTTAAAAAAACTTCTCACAGAAAATTTAGATGCAGGTTGTAAGAGTAGGGGAAAAACTGAGACTGCTCAAACTTCATAAGGTAGAATATTCTCCAGCAAAAACTCATCAAAAATCAGGCTAATGTGGTAACACAGTAGTAAGGATGCTTGCCAATCAACTTCATAGGAAATACATTCAGTCCCAAGATCTAGCTGTTAAACACAAGGTCACAAGAGATCATGGCATCAAAGATCCCCTCCGACACTACTATCAAACTTTCTATACAGCTGAACCGCCAGACATCTATAAAATGTAGAGTTACATTTCCACTGCGAAGCTCAACAAAATAACTCTTACCCAAGCGGAGGGCCTGGAAGTTAATTATAGAAGCCATATAAAGCATTCCCAGCACAAAGCCCCAAGTCCTTATGGCTTTACCTTATAAATCATTATGGCCAGAACTTATGGGTCATTTTATCCAACCCCTATTCAAAGGCAGCAATTTCAGTGACTTAGTTTATGACAGGTGCCTGTCAGAAAGTGAAAGACTCAGAGAAATGTGGCTCATATCAGCCCATTTGTCTACTAAATGTAGGTACTAAAATCTATACAAAGTTAATAGCTAACCAGCTTTAACAGCTGCTGCCCGACATTATATTCCCAGATCAAGTAGGGTTCATCCTGCAGAGAAGACTGGGAAATAAAACAAAATGAGTGATCCTTCTTATTGATATTGCAAACCCTTCATGTAATAAGACATAGCTCATCTCCTCACACTCAACTTTGAAAGGGTTTGACAGAGTCGAATTATCCTCTTTGAATGAAGCTCTGACTCAGAGGATCATCAAAATTACTCTGCCTGGATATTCTAGTCCCACAACCAGAATAAATGTTGTCTACCAAGAGTCACCAAAGATTAAGTTAGGAAAAGGTATGAGACAACGGTGTCCTCTGTCACAGCTACACATTGAGATATTATTTGAACCACTAGCATGGAGGATAAACACTGACAACAATATCTACGAGATAAGTTTTGATTGGGAAGAATTCAAACTATCACTCCTTGCAGATGATATTTTGGTAACACTGAGCCAAAAAGATAATTGCACTCTTATTATTAAAGAGATGAATACTTTTTGCTCCTTGTCTGTTTTTTCTTTTACATATCTTCATGAAGTCAACACAAAAATAGTACTGGATGCAACCCTGATGTCAGGAAATATACACATTGGAGTAACAATAAATAAAAAATACGATGGAGTAACAATAAATAAATAAATATGATTGCCTGCAGCCTGGGTTACAAAATTATGCCATCTGTTTTTTTTCTCCTTTAATGAGGATCATCCTTGCTCACAAGGATGGTATCTAGAGTGTGACCAATGTGTTCAAAAAGCAAAAAAAGGATCCTGGGTATGGAGCTCTCCACCCGATGTCCACTCCACCCACTACAGGAGGCCAGGACCCTGTAGTCTTTAGGCTGCTTCACAAGGGGGTACCGACGGGTAGACGGCGAGGGGTACAGTCTGGACTGGGGTGCCACCACAACCATGTCTCTGGAATAGTAGTCTCCCATTTGTATAATAACAGCAAGACTAGACCTGGGAGTCAGGAAGGGCCATGTGACTTCCACTCTTCATCATCCCCATCAAGTTAGCAATCAATAGTGGTGCGGGGTGCAGGTAGACACATTCAGAGTAGCCTCATGTCATTTTGGCCTCCAGATTCCTAATGTACACATCCCATTTTGTCAGTTCAGTACCAACCCCACCCCGTGTCTGAGCAGTGGTCAGAGCATCCTGCTGCTCCTTGATTGGCTTAAGCTCAACATGTTGGAAACTGAAGAACTGCAACCAAATTTCACTAGTGAAGATAATGAGCGTCTAAGTGCCAATTCCTCATTCACTTTGACAAAAAAATGATTAAATATTTGGGGATTCAGTAGGGAAACACAGATAAAAAGTTGATGGGGGCAGCCTAGCTGGAATGGTGTAGGACATGCTTTGTTGTCTCCCCGGGTCCTCGTGGGCTACCTGATGCCATCCACAGCACCAGAGCCAAAGCTCATCCCCGCAAAAAGTAGCAGAACATCTATGCACCCCCTCTGCACCTAAGGAGGGGTAACATCACCCTGTTGCTGCAGCTCCTGCATTATCTGAGTTTACTCCTGCTACGGCTCAGCTGTCTGCTGCCACCATCTTAAGCACCCTGTGCAGCACCAGCTTCTGCAACTGAGATCAGGGACTCTTGGAGTTGTGAATGGCGAGAAGACTACTTAGTGAGGGAGTGCACCTACACGCCCCCCCACTGCAAATGGGTGCACCCCCCCACCAGTCTGCAGAGCTGCCACAGACACCCAACCAGGTGGCCTGCACCAGAGGCATCACAGGAGCGTACCAGGAGATACCATAGCCGGGTCGGTTGACAATCACAATCCTGTGCCACCACAGCAGACAGATAGACCTTCGCTCTCCCTGGATGTCATGTGGGCTATAAGTAAGGAGCCCTGCAATCCCAATGGATGCAGCCTGAGAAGCGACAAGGCAGCAGGAGTGTGGGACTCAGGTGGCCTTGCTCCCGTCCTTCTTGGTGTACAGACGTGGGGCTCTGGGATCTATCTGCAATCCCCCCTGTGACGTTGACCCCCCCTCCGTGGGAATTTGGGACATTCTGCTACAACCTATAACCCAGTTGGGAGTGATTGCAAACCTGATGGTGTAGGCCTTCACATCTCAGCCCTTGATCCCTGGTGTCTGCTGTTCACAAGCAGCAGCTCAGATTGAAAAGATTAAAGGAAGGAGGACCTTGGAAAGCGGCGGTGCACCCTTTCACTCCATTGCTCGATGTGCCTACTCCATGGTGGGTCCCCTGTGTCAGGGCTGGCCGGCTATTGCTGGCATTGTGACACAGGGTGGCCTCCGGGGACCTGAGGGATAGTGGTGCTGAGACATTCCATGAACCTCCTGCTCTCCTCACACCTCGACTGGATTACCCCACAGGCATGGCCAGTAAGTGACTGCTGCTTGAGGGGTGGTGAGCTAAGACCCGCACCTTCTCCAGAAATCAGAAGCACATTGGACTGGGTTGAGACCCCTGTGCCAATGCTCCTGCTCTCTGCAGCCCAACTGAACCTCTGGCATGCCCCTGACTACACTAGGTAGCCCTCCATCATGGACCTCTCATCTCCTTTACTTGCGCCACGTAGGGGTGGTTGATTCACCCGCATTGGAACGAGCATGCCCTCCCCTCACCGGCCACATCTTCTGGACCCCCTGAACTGGACAATGCCTACCCAGATGAGCTTTGGATTGCATGCTTGATGGTGAGGCAGGAGGGTAGTATGGAGAAGACCAGATCTTTGTACACCTTGCCCCATACTCTCGTCCATCATGCTGGGTAATAAATCTGCCAGGGAGAACTCGGTGACCTCCGTAAGGCGCAAACTCCTCACCACAGACTCTGAAACAACTGACTGCTCTCCAGCTCCAGTGTTGGAACGCGCAGCTACAGTGCCTATTTAGCAAGAGTTCATGGACCACTTCCTCCAAGAGATTTGCTTTGAAATCGGCTCCCGTAATGCAGACTTTAAAACATGCATTAGAGACATTCAGAGGGAACTCTCTGAGATAGGGGTGGGTATGTGGAAGATCTTGAATGCACTTTTTATGCCACCTCCGAAGTTCAGGAGATGCTGTGGTGTTGTGTAACAGCACTCAGGGAACATCAGCTTGAGCTACAAACCAAGCGGGAGGACCTGGAAAATTGGATCCGCCGAAACAATATACATATTAGGGAGGCCCCAAAGGCGCAGAGGGCAACAACATCACAACACTTACTGCATTTTTTTGCTGAGCTTCTACAAACGGACTGAGGTGACAAGGAAGCTCCTTCCCTGGTTCTAGACAGAGCTCATCGTGTGGTGTCAGCTCTGAGGCACTCTGATTCGGCTACAGATATCCTGGCAAAAGTGCATTCTTCACAGTGAAAGAAGCCATCCTGTGGGCCCCCGAAGCAAAGCAAACTTGGTATTTTGGGGCCACACCATTCAACTCTATCAGGACTTCTCCCCTGTCACTTTGCAGAGGCAACAAGACTTCAAGCCCATCACAGACAAGCTTAGGGGAATGGACATTAAATACCAATAGAGTCACCCCTTTGCCCTTCGGTTTACTTGGGAGGGCAGGCGATGCTCCCTGCACTCCTTGACTGAGGCAACACAGTTGCTGGGGTTTGCTGCTGACCACCAGGACAGAGACACTTCTCTGCCTCGCAGGTCATCCAGAGATGAACTGTGGCAGGCCTGGACCACGGTGTCAAGCACTAACCTGTTTATTCCACGGAGTCACAACGTAGATCCAGGCTGCTGAATCCCAACTCCACCTGGCGTCCAAGTGCTATCCACAAACTCTATACAGCTAACGCAGGGACACATTGGGGGACTAGAGATTAGAATAGAGAGAGAGAGAAAGAGATGATGGTTCAGCAATTGACCATCAATGATGGTCATCAGGGTCTTAATTGATTATTGGACACCTCCTTTAATGAGAGCAGCTGTTATCAAACTACACTATTATTGTTGCACTAATCTACTGTCATTAGTTTATGCCTTGAAATAAGAGGGATTTCATTCTAGCTACCTGCTGTTATCCCCTTTCCCATTTTAGTTGCTCCCTGTCTCTCTAGACGAGTTCCCAGGAATATTTAGAAGGAACCCTGTAACAAGTGAAACATTAACTAACAATGTGTTCATAAGTAATAAGGTTTAACCCTCTTTCACCTTAAGCACTTACACATACCTATGGGTTAATATAGATGGTGGTGGTCTTTGATGTCCTGATTGTGTGGTTGGTTAGTTTACAAGACAGGAGTTCATGTGATAATACATGCTAAACAATACAATAGTGTGCAGCATTATTGTTCCAGACATCACTATAGGATCTCAGTGTTAGTTCAGTGTAAATTAGCACACCACATAATCGTTCACTGTTAATAAGCACAACAAATATTTGTTCAGTGTTAATAAGCACACCAAAAGTTATATCACGCATAACTAAAGTGGCTCTCATGCACTACATACTCACAATATGCTTTGTACACTAAGCGCTATGAACACTATGCGCTTTATCATTGGTCTGTGCTATGCATACAGTAATCACTGGAGTAGTGCTCACAAATCAACAAGAACCAGAACATGTGCAGTGCACAATGAGCGTTTTTGATAATGAGAACAAACGCAGGCAAATGCAGGCCTTCAGTAATCAGCCAAACACTTACAAGACAAACGTTGTGTCACAATGGCTGAGACGGTAAGTATTTACTAAAGAGGCGCACGTGGTGTGTTACCTCTACTAGAATAGCTGACTTTGTTCTTGGTTTTCCTCTCAGGTGCTGTGCTGCAGGAGGCTAAGAGGAAGCCGAAGTCAAGAAACAGCTCCTCTGTCCTAAGTTGTGATGCTGGCAATCCCAGGATCGCAGGGGTGGAGAACGGGCTGTTGTCATCAGACGGATATTCAGACAGCAAGCGGTGCATTCTAGAACAGGCATGGTTTTTAAAAACTACTACTTTCGAGCACCTGTTAAAACCTTGCAAAATTTGTCAGGCCTTGACTCCTATAGCAAATAAGCACAAGCAGAGTCAAGGCCCTGATTTCAAAGCATATGGGAAATTTTACCTGCGCAATAAGCATTGGGCAATACAGTATGTGTACAAACCTTCACCAGACATTAAACATTGGGTAATTCAAATCCTGAGAGCAGGTGCAGGTACCAGCATAATTATTCTTAGTGGGGGCATAAAGTACGCACAAAATGTGCACACATGTGTCCTGGTAACAGTAGGTCAAGCATCAACCAGCCTGCTGGCATTTACAACTTCAGCTCCTTCCAAATTGGGTAGGCATAGCTGAGAATTGTAAAGGAATCATTGAGTATTTTGCTTTGAATGCCATGCCGGATACCCTGCTCCACACATTGTGAGATGGTTTTAAGGGTACCGTTTGAGGTGGGGGGAAGATGTCCTCCATAGCTATTGCCAGGTGGAACGAAACCCATTTAGTGGAAACTGGTTGATGGCAGAGATCAAAGACATGGAGCACCAAGGCAAGGTGACCAATTCTTGCAGCAGCTAAAGACAACTTGCTAGACAACTTGCTATTTTGCGTGGCCAACTGAGGGCCCATGGAACCAACAGGGCCAAACACTCCCTTTTGGCATTACAGCAGCAATATTTCAAGGGGGAAAATAAGGTGAGGGCGCTATTAGCTCAAAGGCTACTCCAGGTAGAGGCCAGAGCACATATTGCAAAACTTCAGACCAGGGACTCAGGATGAGCAATTACTGAGCGGGACAAGCAACACAAGTGTCATGATTATTATCAAGTTCTTTATGATTGTGAAGACGTTCCACCTGTATTGATAGAGACATATCTTAGGTGCTGCGAGTGGGAACCCATCCATCCACGACACGCAAACTCCTTGATGCCCCGATCACGCTTGCAGAGCTCCAGACAGCTGTACAGGCTCTCCCACCTGGCAAGACGCCTGGGACCAGTAGAACTCTGCATCCTCTTCTATCTAATGTTTCAACCACATCCGCAGGATTACCTATTACAGTTATTTATTCCTTTATACAAGACACAGGTCTTACAACTTCCATGGCGGCAGTGGAGATAGCCCTCATACCCACCCCGGGCAAGGACCCGGCTCACTGCTCCTCTTACCTCCCCATAGCGCTTCTTAATACTGATGCAAAAATATTCACCAAGATCTTGGCTATGAGACTAGAATGGTACATTCCACACTTATCAACCCTGATCAAGTGGGCATCATCCACAACAGGCAGGGCACAGACAATGTACGACATATAGCTCACCTTGCTGAGAAGTCTCACTGCTTTAGATTTCCATCATGCCTCCTTTCCCTTGATGCGTAGAAGCCTTTGGGAGATTGAACTGGCCCTTTCTCCAAGCGGTATTGAGCAAGGGGGTGGGGGGTTTAGGACGAGGTATGATCACTAAAAGTATGGCCTCTTTTGTAGCCCTGACTGCTATAATTCATGTCAACGGGCAGTATATGGTGTCCATAGTTATTCTGAGGGGATTGTGACGAGGTACCCGTTATCACCTCTCCCATTTATTTGCCCTGGTGGTTGAACCCTTGGCCATCATCATCATCCACCCCATGGATGTGACAGGGGTCCCGTTTGGCGGTCAGGTCCACAAAATCAGTATGTTTGCCGATTACTTTTTGCTTTCTAGTTTGCAGTCTACAATTTCCCTCCCAACTGTTGTCACCTGTTTGACCGCTCTTGAGGCAGTATTGGGCTTTATGATTAACATGTCCAAATCGTGCGTGCTCAACTTGACTGTCCCTAAGCAAGACCTTCCTGCCTTGCAAAGCTTGGTACCCTTTCAGTGGTCCTCAGAAAAGAGCAGGTACCTGGGTCTCAACCTTACCAACTGTCAAAAAATTCTGGTGTGTGCGTCATCTGAACAGCACTATCTGCAGGTTTGTTCATCAAAGGCAGGAACCACTGTCGTCACCAGATTCTGATTCATCAACACTGTTGCACAACTTGCCCTTAATCTCCAGTAAAGTCATATCTTGGTTTCTTATGGTGCAGCTATAGGAGTCTGAATAAGAACTATCTTCTTCCTTTGGCTTTATTTTTTCTGATAGGGGCTGAGACACTTCCTTCTGAAGACTCTGATTCATCCTTTGAATCAAGAGGTGTCAAATCTTTCAGAGATGTCGGAGATTCAGTCAACTGTACAGTGATATTCTCTGGAGAACTACAAGCTGAGAGAGAGTCTGAAGAAGATGCTGTTAAATTTATAACTGGAGCTGTCTTTTGACAGTCATTAATAGAAGGGAAAATCTGCCCTATAGCAGTCTTTGGAGAGGCACATGAAGTAGCATACTATTCTTTGAGTCAAAGCTGGTGATCATTTTCTTTTTTCAGGTTTTCAAATTGCCTTGCAGTAGTTTCCATCAGCTGCTTTGTTACTTCTTCTAACTTAGAGATAAACAGAATGTCTGGTTCTGGCAACAGTGAAATATGCATCGATGAAAAGAGCCCACGTGCAAGATTTCTAGTGTATGTTACAACATATTCATCATAGAAGTACAATACCTGCCTTGTAATCTGCCAGATCTGCTCTTTTAGTGTGTGTATGCCCATATCATTATCAAACCCACTCAGAATAGAAAAGGGCTTAGCAGAGCTTTTATGGATTGAGACTGGTGTATTATCCCAGTTTGGGAAGAGCACAAGCCTTTTGAGTTGAACTAAGGAATCCCACAGTCTTTACTGATCCCTTTGATACAGAGTCCATCCTGCTGACTTGAAAGCTCTGGGGGACTGGTAGGTCTTTATAAGAGTCAGCAATACACTTTGAATTCCGGGAAACTGACCTAGATGTGCTGAAGCACGCATCAGAAAACAAGAGGATCGCTAGGGTGGCTTCTTGGGCAGTGTCAGGGTTCTTTGTTATAGCGAAGTCCTGGAAATGAACTTGGGATAAACTAGCATGAGGCAAGAAATTAACCAATTTTTCTTGAGAGTAAGTGTCTTGTGCAGCGGTAGCAAAATCACTTTCACTGTTAGGAACATTCTCCCCTGTTTGAGGTAATAGGATCTCCAAAAACTCATTATTTCTTTGTAATACTTTTACAGACATGGATTGGGGGTCATAATCACAGATATGATAATAGTTGAACATTGATCAGCAAGCCACGCAATGTAGTACTGAATTTGGATTCTTTGATTTTCTTTAACAAGTCTATCCTTTAAACTAAGGCCTTTTTTAGAGGTCTTCAGAGAATGTATAGGTTTAGAAAGGGGTGTGTTAACAAAATAGGAAAACAATTTAGGCTGTGTGTGCCTTTACTGCCTTGGGAGCTTGAAATGTTTGGGTCGTGCATTCTGTCACAGTTTTGGGCAGGTCTGATGAGGACTCTGGTTGGGGCACCCTTTGAGGTCACAGAATATCCCAAAGAGGTAGTGTACTGGGGTAGAAGGGCAGCTAAAGGGATACATGTGAAAGGACAGCTATGTACAGGCACAGGAAAGTAAAAGCAGAGCAACCTTAGTGTGAACAAACAGGAAACAGATTGCTAATGGTCATACACACTTGGGTTACCACTTAGGTTGTACACAGGGTAAGGCTCAGAACTTCCCACAGCAACAGGGAATGTCAATGCCTTTGTGCAGATTGCTCTTACAGATACTCACCCCGCAAGCCCCATAGAAAGGAGGCAGCAGAAGTGATTCTGTCTCTGGACCCTTAGAACACAAACCAGGAATTTACTTACATACACAAGACAATCCCTTGCGGGTCCAGCTGGAAACACAGTGGCAATTCCTGGAAAAACAGCAGTAGCACACTGTCACTGTTAGGCACTAAAGACTATATATAACACTAGACATAGGATGGGGTCTGGAATTGCCTCCTGGAACCAGGAACCAAGCCCAGTACAAAGGAAAACGCATATACACAGGTGAAGACTGATAGTACACTTACCAGACACAAATACCCATGAGGAAACGGAAACAGAAGGAACAAACTAGGAAGCAGAGGCAGGAACTGGGAACAGGCTCAGGCTCAGGCTGAAGCAAAAGCAGGAATAGGACTGGAAAACAGAGAGCAAGCTCTGGTTGGAACAGGCAAGAACAGAACTGGAATACATGGAGCTGGAACAAGCAGGAAACAGGACTGGGAAACTGAGAGCAGGTTCAGGCTGAAATAAGACAGATCAGGACTGAGAAACAGGGAGCAGATTCTGGAAGAAACAAACAGGAACAAGGCTAAGAGACAGGGAGCAGACTCTGGCTGGAACAAGCAGGAAAAGGACAAGAAACAGAAAGCAGATTCAAGCTGAAACAGAACAGGAACAAGACTGGAACACCATCCGATAAAGGGTCTGGAACACAAAGGAATCAAACTCCAATACACGACGAGGATCTTGAGGAAATGGCTGCTTATAAGCAGTTCCAGCCTGCAGCAAACCCCTGGTGGAATCACATGACTGGGCTGCACAGGAGAGGTCTCAGGTGTGTGTAGTTTCAGACACTCGCAGGTCCTGGAGGACAGAATCCAGTGAAAAGGAGCAACTGGACTTCTCTCATGGAAAAAAATGTATAGCAGAATCCAAGCTTTCCTGACTACCAGGCTGTGCATTATGGGATTTGCAGACCCAGGAAGCAAATGTAATTCTACAGAAGCATACCATAGCGAAAAGGGAAACAAACAGGAGTCAGAAAGGGACTCTAGATGAGTGTTCAAGGTGATTGCCAGGCTACAGACAGTCCCTTTACAGCGCCCCCTAGAGATGGAATGACAAAGTTGTAACACCACCACGCTTGCATCTGGACACGTGCTAACTGGCCACAGCTCTGCAGATCCATCTTAACCGATCTTAGGTGATGAAAGCCCCTCCATCTATCCTAGGTGGGTCAGATTAATGTTATAAAAATGAATGTTCTCCCACGGGCTCTCAATCTATTTCAGACCCTGCCCACCCTGATCCCACAAGGTGGTATAATGCCCTTACAAAGAGATATCCATTCTTTTATCTGGAATAGGAAGAAACCATGGATGTTTAACACATCCCTGATGCAATCTCAACATGGGGGAGACTGGCCTGTTCTAATCTCCTGGAGTATTATTGGGTCACCCACTTGCAATACATTTATGAATGGTAACACAGGAGAGAGAAAAACACTGGTTCCACATGGACAGGTGCGAAGCCTTTCAACCTCTGTGGGATCTAGCCTGGTTACCAAAGTGTGCCTGGCCACGCAGTGCCTACTTTGCTACCCTCACTAAAATGATGCTTAACATATGGGATAAACTGGGGCTTCAAAGGGGACTTACCACCTTGCCCTCCACTAACACACCCATTGCCTGTAATCCTATCTTTACACCTGAATTGTCACCCTAGTCCAGAGGTCTTCAAACTGGGGGGCGGACCCCCTTAGGGAGGGCTCAAGTGATCCGGGGTGGGGGGGGGGTGGGTGCCAAACTCTGGCCAAAAGAAGCATTATACAGATAACAGGCCTTTGTTTTAAGCAGAAGCATGTTATTGCATTTTTAAAAAGGAAACAGTACCTAACTGAAATATTTAAATAGGTCTAGGCATATGTAAACATTGCCATCTTTATAAAATAATTGTGAATTTTTTTTGGGGGGGGCAATGATTTTTATTTTTTAACTTGAGGGGCACGGCATTAAAAAGTTTGGAGACCACTGCCCTAGTCATTTTCCAGCTGGAGGGAGGGTGAATGAAGAAAGTTGGATAATATATTTTTGTAGGTTCCTCCCTAAAGTCTTTTGACCAGTGCAGAGCTGACTTCTGCCTACGGGAGACTGCAATATTATCAGCTAAGACATTAGGTGCTACATCCTTTTGTTTATCCTTTAAGAACCTAGTTAGGGCACATGACGGCACTCAGAGGCTCATGTCTAACACACACCACATGCTCCAACACTCAAAATTCCCTTGTACTCACGCATACCAGTCTACTTGGCAAACTACTACCACAGAAGGCATTTTATTCAAACAATGTGAGATTCTGTGGAAGGATATACCCAGAACATACTGTGGCATAGCTCTCAGGGAAATAGCATACAAGGTTATGTTCCAATGGTAACTACACTGGTCCGCCTCACCACCATCTACCCCTCTACTTCTTCCCTTTGTTGGTGCTGTGGGCTTGCAGTTGGGGATTTCTGCCATAATTGGTGGCCCTGCAGCCTCATCACTACATACTCAAAGGACATTTTAGATCACATCAAAGCTGCTGTGAGGTCCCTGCCTCCTCCCTCATGGTCATCCTTGCCATCCAGCTGCTTAATTTGGAAATGATGACCCACGCTGATTGGACGATTATGAGCTACATGATTCATTCAAGATGGCAACTCATAGCATTGGGATGGAAAAAGACAACACCCCACCCTCTGTAGCTCAGTGGTTTTCTCGCCTGTGGCATGTCCTGGCAATGGAGCAGCTCTCCCACAACTTAACTTGGACTGAGAGCAAATTCTAGAGTATCTGCCACCCATTGATCCAAAATCTCACACATCTGGAGTTCACCTGCTTCAACCTGCCGAAACTGAGGGCCTTGCAGCCTTTTGATTGATCCCTCTACCAAAGCCTTGCTACTAGTACCGGTCACCCATTATCTCTGAGGGAGAGGCACATATATTGAGTTATATCAGGACACAGATTCTGGTATTGCCTTGCATGCTGACAGTCGACCTGTAGTTGTTCTCTCCAGTTGCTGTTGTGATCTTTAGTTATTTTCAATTTATACTGCAGTGCGTTTTATTATGGATGATCTAACGTTATGCCTATCTGCCACTGCTCCCTATTACCAATACCGTATAGCCTTCACACACCACCTACATGTCAAATATCATCTGATCTCCATCCTGTCATTATAAGATGCATTTGAGGATTCTGTCGCACTTTGTTTTACTTACCTGGAAAATCAATAAACAGATTTTGAGGAAAAAAGGCATGCCTGATTCCCTTTTACACTGCAAGAGATCAGAAAGGAACGCCAGTCCTGGCATAAAGGACCACTATCTTGCCATTGACTCATTGCCACTGTAATGATGATGATATCCCCAAAAGCCTTCTTTTTCCTCAAACCGTTTTGGTCAAGATCGACTCACGAATAATTTCACGAACAGAGAAAGCATCCCTCAACTTAATGTGGGGAAGTAAACCTGCAAGAATAGTTGCTAAAACTGCATGCAGACCTCCACAATGGGGTGTGGGTGAGTGTTGGAGGCGGCAAGCTCTGGTTGGCTGAGGCCAGGTCCTAGCCAGGCAGCACCTACCACTCCAGTCAGGGCTGGGTGATTACTCTCACTGTATAACCTGCGCTCACCCTTGGGTAGCTTGGCACTAAGCAGTCAGGCTTAAAACATGGGCAATGTGTGAAGCATTGGTAAAGCACTTACACACAACAAATACACTGAGCATCAAAAAAGAGATTTCACATGAAGTATATGTATATAAAGTTTGTATTCAATACACATTAGTTAACACAACATGAACATTATGTATTTACCAGCATCAATTACATTTTGAAATATCACTAGCTGTACCAGGCCCAACTGAATTAAAATGACATCAGTCATATGTACACTTTGGGAAAGATCCTACTTTACCCCCCCAAAACTCTCATGCAGTGCAAAGCGTTGTCAGTACAGGACACACCCAAGCAAATATTCAAACTCAAACCCAGACAGCTATAGTGTGCACCCTGGTTCAGAATGATAGCGGTGATGTTTACACATGGGCAATTATAATACTTTCAAATAGCCCTGTGGGCCGGGGCAGCATGGGTAAAATCAATGTCAAACTTAATACACTCTTGGGAAGAGTCAACGTGTAGGGCAACACTACCGTGCAGTGTTGTTACTCACAGGCAGTTACGGATACGGATATATATCAGGCAGGTTTGTATGGTACACACTCAAGCACACAAAACGACCTAATGTGGTATGCTGATATCCGGCACGTCAGTAGATATTGTTCTTGTAGATCCCATGGCCCAAAAGGCCTCCTTCACGGTTTAGCTGACTGACTGCCTCACTCCCCCACAGACTAGAGTTGATGACCCCACACCCCCTCCCACCAGACACAAAGACGATCCCGGCTGGAGTCACACTTATTCAGGATCCTGGGGAAACAGGTGGGGGGGATAGCTAACAGGCGGATTTAGAAGGCAGTCGACAAATTCGCACCCAGTGAATCAGACACCAGGTGCAATGAGCATGCAGTCAGCGTGTTGCACAAGAGAAATGAGGTACGATAGACGAAGCGGGTCACGCAGGGTCTTGCAATCGGTGAGTCTGCTCACTACCAACAAGACGCTTATGTGTGTCAAGGCCCCATGATGCAGGCCCACACCCCTTGAATGCAGGCAGTTCCTTTGGGGCTCCACACCAGACAATCCGGTCTCCAGGCACAATACTTGTTTCTACACACACACCCCTGCTACTAGGTGGGATTCAGGAGACGATGTGGGTACTAAAGAGGGCACTAGTCTCCAGGTGTCATAGGGAGAAGGTGTAGATCACTCGTAGGAGGTCTTTGATGTCCCTGAGACCTTACTCACTGTTTGGGGTGGTTCAGAGGGTTCCCCTTTGAACCATAGATGTCTCCCCTAAATTTTAGTTCTGTCTGCCATGGGGCTGTGGAATGTAGATCGTAATCTTTATTGGGGCCATGATCTGACTCTGAGCGGCCAAGGGTCAAAACATCCCCCTTCAATCTATCCAGCCAGGCCCTCAAATGACAGAAGTCTGTCATTCCAGTTGCATGTCCAAGGCTTATAGCTGTCGCTGGAAAATGCATAGATGTGCTCCCACAGCCTCCAGTGTGGACTAGGGTTAAATTAAAAAGAACACAATGTGGTTTAGAACATAGAAATGCCCACTTTCTAGAAGTGGCATTTCTGAGTTATTGCTGACAAAAACACCTTTACCACAGGAAGGGGTTTGTCAGGACGTATCCAATGATAGGAAACATTATGAGGCTGCTCCACTGCAATCTACTATTGCAGCTAACAGTAATGGTAACTTCCCCCCATGTTAATCTATGGGCAAAGCAAGTCTCATAGAGAGTTACAACACACATGGATATTCTTCACTGACTGGCCACACACGTCCTTACGCACACACAAACCTGAAATGGCAGGCGGATCACATGTTTCAGAATACCATAGGTGTAAGTGCACACACACAGGCCTCCTATGACAGGCTGGACTCATGTTTGAGAACAGCATGGGTGCAAGTGTGTAATGCGCACACCCAGACAGGCTATGGCAGGTTGGACGCATGTTTACAAACACCATAGGTGCAAGCACGCACACGCAGAACTGCTATGAAAGGCTGGACTCATGTTTAATAACACCATAAGTTCAAGTGCGCACACACAGTCCTGCAATGGCAGGCTCAGCACTTATTTGAAACACCAGTGGGCACACATGCACACTCTGGCCAGCACCACTTTCTGACATAGGTAGGAAAGGCGTGCATGCTTCGCACTGGACTTACAGTGAGTAAGTGCACAGGGCCCTAAGGCCACTGAATAGAGAATCAGCAAAACCCATGGGAAGAGCCGATCCCCTATATATGGAAAACCCACATGGGAGTTCTTCACTACCAGGCCTGGGTCACCTATGTGTACCTGCCTAGCCTCCCATTTACCACCTGCTCAGCCCTTCAGGGTGCTCTAGGGGTAGCGTATGGCCCATTTAGAACTGGCTATGAAGTTATAAGTGCCAACCTGAGCACAAGCGCAACTGCACCTCCACAGGACTGCACTGTCAGGCCAGATACATGCTTGACAAGCTATTCTGGTGGGTGGCACACTCAGTGCACTGTCCTACTAGTAGCCAAGGCTGTACCCACCCCAGGTATGTGGTGTACCTTTTTACAGGGCACTCCTGGGTACAGCACCTGAACCAATCACATAAGAGCCCCTTCCTGGCATGTTTAGGAAGGGCACGCGCACTTTCTCACTGCAGTGCAGTGGGAAAGTGCCCAGAGTCCTAAGGCCACACAAAGAGAGGCAGCAAAAAAAGTGAGGAAAAAAACAAAAAGTTTCAGGAATATTCTCTAATGGGGCCAATGTCCAACAGGGAGGATCCAAAAATTCATAACTTACTACTGAGAGGCACATCTGAGTTTCTTATTAAAGTGGTCCAAGACAGAGTGAGATTGGCAATGGTACTTTATTGATCTTATTTTGGCTTCCTACGAGAAGTGCCATGGATTAAGCCTCAATACAGAGCTAAAAACCTCTCAAATTCTACCATCACCGGGGCCTCATAAAATGTGGGATACCACAGTCGAGGCTTTAGACTTGGCCCACTTCTTAGCCCATCATCTTAGACGAGTGTGGCCAGTCAGTGAAGAATATCCATGTGTGTTGTAACTTTCTATGAGACTTGCTTTGCCCATAGATTAACATGGGGGGAAGTTACCATTACTGTTAGCTGCAACAGTAGATTGCAGTAGCCCATCACTCCCCAATTTGGGATCCCTTAGTTCCACACAGGCATGATAGAGAAGCCTTTGTACGCAGATACATAAAGATTGGCAACTTAGGCCTGGATTTAGATTTTGGTGGATGGAATACTCTGTCAAAAATGTCAGAGTCATATTTGACTGACCATCCCATCCACCCTATTATAACTCAATTTTAACCTATGGCACTTGTAATACAGTGGACGGGATAGCTGTCACATTTTTAATGGAGTATCCCATATGCCAAAATCTAAATCAGCCCTTCTTGCCAAAAGGGCAAATAAAGTTGTTTGGAGTAGTTAAACTAGTTATGGCCTGGGAGAAGCAGAATAATTTATATATAACAAACTCTGATGAAAGGTCATGCAAAAGAATTATGTGAAACAGCTCCTCGACAGCTAAATTTAAAAAACTTTCTAACAAACGTAACAGATGTCTCCCACCTAATCTTCAAGTGATATTAAATAATGGGCAAATAGGCAAGATAGCCCCAGCATAGATATCTTCAAAGAAGCTGAGCTGAGAAGCCGACCAGGCCTATAACAGAACCAGGAACAAGGGGCTAAAATCAGTGTCACTGCCAACAAAGGCATCATCCATGTACAAGACAGAGAAGTAATAAGTAAAACAGTGCACGGGTGGCACCTGACCTGCAACTCTTACATGCAATAGACCACACCAAAACAGAGGCTTGTTAGAGGTCTGTGGTAAGGCAGGCTCTAGAACACATTTACTACTGCATTAGCCAAAGATACAACCCTACCAGAAAGAAGTTATTTTAGCAATAGAAAACATCACAGGCATGTGACTACAACATAGCATGGCCAATTGGATCTTAAATTTCCCCCAGAGATCAGTAAGCGTGGCCAGGGTGCAGGGGGCCTCACTAAATGCATTAGTGTTAAAGGCGGAACAGATTATCTTACCTATCAGGGCGGGGCGAGATCGCCCACTCATCATGACTGACTTAATAGAATGTGGTATGTGCTACGGATGGAAAATATAACACATGGACTGCAAGGAAAGAGACTCAAAGGGGCGTGGCCTGGATGGCCAAGATGGCAGACGCGTGAACCAGCGGCTCCGCCAAGGCCCAACATCTATCCTATTCATCTTTGTCCCACCGGGGGCCAGAGGCTGCTATCGATGACGGGGTTGTGACTGGGACCCCCTCACGAGGCATCGGGGTCATTTCCTGGCCTCTGGACTCAGACTGCGAGCGGGCCGTGATACGGGAGGTGCCGGCGGCACCTGTTGCTGTGCGGCCCGCGGAGGGAGAGTGCCCGGATCTGCAGCGGCCCATGTGTGAGGAGGACCCGAGGGCTCCCAACAAGATGCAGGAGAACTGGGAAGTAGGGTGAGGCGTGCGGCGACTGATGCTCCCTGGCCCCGGGGTTGCTCTACCGAGGGGGAGCAGTGCCCTTCCCGTTTCCCGAGTTGGAGAGACAAATTGAGCAGTGATAACAGCCTGGGCCAGACGTGCGGCCCTATAGCACAGCCTGGTGCCAACAGGCTACGGAGGATAGCAGAGGGGGGCGCCCCTGGGGCAATACTCACCTGGCTACGGGGAGACAACGTAGGCTGAGCACACGCATGGAGTGGCAGCTGCGGTGGAGCATCGGTGGAGCGGCCCCAGCGTGGACCAAGGCCTGCTGGGCCCCTGCCGGGGAGCCCGGCTTCGAAGGGCCCTACATTGCCACCCCGGTTGGAGAAGAGAGATGGCGACTGGAAATCAGTGGATAATGCATACCTTGGGTGACAATTGGCTAATCCTGTGACCACCCGCATTGGCACGAAGCATAGGATTGGGGCGGGGGGCACTGTGGTGAGTACTCCTGGCTGAACTGCGGGCCCAGATTATTATAGTCACACAGGTCTGATACGTAGGGGACTCTACCCCACCACCCCAGCATACCGGGGTCGGAACAGAAGCAAGGCATAGGCCCACAAGTGTACGGGTGATCCGACACAAGGGAGCATGGCCGACTCCGTGTCGCCCCCCTGAAGTCCACATTGGACAAGATTTTGGGGGCCGTAGAGGACACCAAGACAACGCTTCAGCGAGAAATCAGCCAGGTATCACTGGAGGTGGACTGAGGGCAGACCACCAGAAACTAGCCAATAGGGTCCAGGAGACTGAAACTGCGCTGGAACAGCTATCTCCAGTGCAGCAGGAACTCAAGGCCACAGCCCTCCAGCTGACTGATCGTGTCCAATGGCTGGAACGCCGGGCAGAGGATGCAGAAGGCCGCAATCGCAGGAACAACGTGAGAATTATTGGCCTTCCGGAGGGTGCTGAGGGTACAGACATGGTGGCCTTCTTGGAAGGGTGGCTGCAGTCAGACGTTGCCCCAGGACAACTTACCCCCTTCTTTGAATTGGAGTGCGCGCACCGGGTGCCATCAAGAGCTCTTGCCCTGGGGCAGCCCCCACGAGTGGTTGTGGCCAAGTTACTGTACTACAGAGACAGAGATGTGCTGCTGCAGCGAGCTAGAGAGGCTGGACCCTTCTGCGTCGCAAATGGAACGGTAACTCTGTTTCCGGACTTCATTGCGGAGGTGCAGAGCAGACGGGCCTCCTACATGGTGGTGAAGAGAGCGCTCCAAGACGAGGGCATTCAGTACTCCCTCCTATTCCTGGCTAGACTGAGGGTGATTGTAGAGGATCACACTACCTTCTTTCAGACTCCTGATGAAGCATGGGAATGGCTGGAGTCACATAAGTCCAGGGGAGCCCCCGCGTCAAAATGGGATGCCCGGGGCACCGGGGCCATAGAGGGCCAAGAGACAACAAAGCAAGCTCCAATCGATTGTAGGACCGACCCCTGCTCAGAAGGAATCTGAGAGGAAAGTGGCCTTGGAGGCAGTAGCATCGCTGCATAGATTCTTCTGCGGAGGCCAGTGAAAGGGACTCAGACCGTGCCTCTAATTCTTCGGGGGAGGGCTCCTGTCGTTCCGACAGGGCCCCCAAAGTGACCCCTCAAACCGCTGATGATTTGAGTTGATTTTGACTGAGCTGCTCTGGCGGTGAGGATCACAGCTTGAATATGGGGCCCTGTTGTCCATGGACCCCCCTTGGTTTCTCTGCCGCTGAGGTGCGAATGGCGAGAACACGGAATGACTCATTGTTTTGGTTGTGCTTCTGTACTGTTTGCTGGGCAAACTACAGTTGGAGCGGTGCCCTGGGGACGGGAAGTTGGAGTTTGCAGTTACATGTTTTTGTTGTGCGCAAGAGACTGAGATTCTCCGATTTGATATTGACACTGGTGGTTGGGGAATGGGTGGTGGGGGCCGGCTGCGGGTGCTGTGGGGGGAGGGCGACCCTCCTTGATGTTACTCATATAGGGCCTCATTCCGACCCTGGCGGTCATGGACCGCCAGGGCTGGGGACGGAGGAAGCACCGCCAACAGGCTGGCGGTGCTTCTGGGGCAATTCTGACCGCAGCAGTAAAGCCGCGGTCAGACAAGGGAAACCGGCGGTTTCCCGCCGGTTTTCCCCTGCCCCAAGGAATCCTCCACGGCGGCGCTGCAAGCAGCTCCGCCATGGGGATTCTGACCCCCTTCCCGCCAGCCTGTTCCTGGCGGTATAAACCGCCAAGAAGAGGCTGGCGGGAACGGGTGTCGTGGGGCCCCTGGGGGCCCCATTAAGATTTTCAGTGTCTGCAAAGCAGACACTGAAAATCGCGACGGGTGCCACTGCACCCGTCGCACACCAGCAACTCCGCCGGCTCCATTCGGAGCCGGCTTCATCGTTGCTGGGGCTTTCCCGCTGGGCGGGCGGGCGGCCTTTTGGCGGTCGCCCGCCCGCCCAGCGGGAAAGTCTGAATGACCGCCGCGGTCATTTGACCGCGGTACGGTCTTTTGGCGGTCTCCGCCCGGCGGGCGGTGCCCGCCGCCCGCCGGGATCAGAATGACCCCCATAGACTGGCGGATTATAACCTGGTAACTTGGAACATTAAGGGAATGGGGACACTGACCAGACGACATAGAGTCCTGCCTTATTTGAAGAGGAGGGGAGTACATGTGGCACTGTTACAGGAAACCCATCTTACCTCCAGGGAGGTGGACAAACTACGACATAGATGGAGAGGACAGGTGTTTGCCACCACCTACTCGGCTTTTGCACAAGGTGCACTAGTATGGGTAAGAGCAGGGGTCCCGTTCGAGGCCACAGCTGTCGATATAGACCAAGATGGTAGGTTTGTGATAGAAGAGGGTAGGTTACACGGAAGACAGGTAGTGCTGAGCTGTATATATGCCCCTAATCAGGACCAGGTTCCTTTTCTACAGCGCCTCTTGGGCTGTCTAACTAGGCAGTTGGGGGAACAACTAATGGTAGGGAGGATTTTAATTGTGTTATAGATACTGAGCTGGACCGCTCTCTCCCTCCACTGCCTGGGGCGCCATCACATAAAACAGCTAAGGGACTGAGGGACTGAATGACGCACTGGAGCCTAAAGGATGTTTGGCGGAATTAGCACCCGGGGGATAGGGACTACTCTTACTACTCCGGCTTACACCAGGTACATACTAGAATAGATTGAGAGGTGTGTACTGGAAACCTAGCCCATGAAATAACACACTCTGAGTACTTAGGACGCACCCTCTCAGACCATAGCCCGTTACTTATCACTTGGCGTCTGCGAGTCCAGACCACCCATACCAATGTGGAGACTTAGGCCAGCTGCACTAGAAGACCTCCCATACAGGGAAGCGCTTAGATCTTACCTCTTAGAGCACATTAATATCAACAGGGGATCCACTGCATCCCAACATGTGGAAAGGGAAACTCTTAAGGGATCTTGCATGGGGCAGTCAGTGGGGATTAGATGGACCCTCGAGCGTGAGCTTATCTGATTGGAAAAGATAATACATGACTGAGAGAACGACGGGAGCACAGACCACGCAGTGAGACATAGACTTCTTAAAGCAAAAGAATCTTACAACCTGACTGAGGAACAGTTGCACTGCCATAGTTACCAGACGTATTTGGCATAAATACATGCGGAAAAGGCTATGTCGCGTAGGATGCTGGCATGGGACGTATCTTCAGGTTGATGTGATACTCCCTAAATAAATGCACTCTTGGCTTGGTAGTTTGGTCTGGGGGACCTGATTCAGGTCTATTATCTCTGTGTCAGTTTTTCTCTTCATGAGTCAAGAATAAAATACAAAACCATGGGGGTGAGGGGCATGGTAGAAAATATATGCACCAAATTAGGCTGTGATAAAAATAAATCATTAGCATCATATAGCAAACAAGCTACTTTCCCAAGCCAATCTGTAGGAGTGGGTACAGTATCACCCCAAAATAAACGAGCCCCATCTTGTAGATTACTCGATATATCCACAAATTTTGTCAGAGGCGAACTGGTTAAGGAACGGTATATACTTAAGCAGAATAGAACACCATTTAACCGCACAGTTGCTAGTCAGAAATTTCAGACCTCGCACAGGAATCCAACTACAGCTAAATCCAATGAGGTTATGCTTAAGTCTTATGATATTTATTTGGCAAACATCCCTAAACTACCGCAAAGGGGCAGAGAAACCTATGATTCTTGTGTTAATAAAGTGATTCATTATTGAAGGCACACTAGAGTAATGTTATTACACACACCATCCATCATAGTGAAAAGGGATCTCAATTTGATTATATAGGGCTGAAGCTTAACCGTCATGATTTGGTGGATGACTCGATAGCATTGGAGCTAAGATTTAGGCCTAATACAAATCTGCAAATAAGACTTAAACGTAATGCCCCTAATCTTTTATTAAAACCTCTGGGAAGGGTGACTTGTAAACCTTCTGTTTTTTAATAATTCTCCCCCAATATAGGCGAGTGTTCCAATTTATCTGAGGTTGATTGACTACAGGAGAGCACAAGGCCAACATAAGCTACTATTGAATCTCCACAGGGTGATTTGGACGGCTTGTATGGATCAGTGTTGTCACAGGTCCTAGCCACCAGTGATGAGAGAGATAGACTAATGGGTAACCTTTTGGAGACTGTAAAGAACGTGCATGCGTTAGTAGATTTGAGTTGTAGTGCATGGTGACGGAAAGGGGACCAACAGGTGAACATTTTGTTAGAATACTTTTCTGGAATGTGATGGGAGTGAGACCTGGGATGGGGAGAGTTCATTGATCAATATCATACTATCCTTTTACTTGAGACTTGGGCAGTGGCACTAGTCTTCAGAAGTGGTGATATTGCATTTAGTGTGAATGCGGTAGTCTCGATCTTGAGAAGGGCATAAGGAGGTTGATTGATCTGGTTGGAATTAGATCTTTTCCGGAAGTTACATCTAGGAGTAGAGATCTGCTGGGGGTAGAAATAAAAGTAAAAACTCCTGTCACGCGTGAGACACATCACTTTTTAAACATTTATGTTAGATCAGTTCCCCCAAGTTTTTGCTGTCTTTTAGTGGTCCACCTTGCAGATATGCTGCAGTGTTCAAATGGCAGCACTCTAAAAGTAATTGCCAGGGACAGCAATACAAGACTTGGTAGGGGTCACAGAATGTTTGATCAATTGTTGCAAACCTTTGGCTTTTCATCTAGACTAGGGCGTCTGTCCAAGCTGCAGTTAGTCCAAGTGTAGTTGCAGGCCATTTGGAGGAGCTAATTGTAGATTTTGGCCTAAGAATTGCAAATGGTTATACCTGCTCAGACACCCCCGTCCAACTTTTAAAAGAGTTCACACCCATATAGATAACTTTCTGTTGGACCGGGCTATGTGGCCCTTCATGGTCAATATGGCTGTTTTCCCAGGAGCAGGCAGTGATCATCAAGCTCTAAGTGACAAATTTGCACCTGCTATGTTCACAAGTTCTACTCTACAATCTGTAATAATTAGAATTTGATTGAGACAGTTAATAGGAAAAATGTTAAATGGGCTGAAGTTGTGAATAATTCTGCATACGGCCACAACTTTGAGTTATTTGTGGAAAACATAGCCCTAGCAACTACCCTGTGGGGGGCTCAAGTTTGACATGGTCGCTGTGCATTGCCAAATAATGGAAAAATTAAGACCCCTGTTTGAAAATGTCAGGAAAACAGGGAGTTCCTACAAAACTTGTCCCCAGGTGGTTTAGCAATGAATGTCGGTCTGCTAAGATTTGTCTCCTATATACTTTGAAGAAGGGTAGCAAGACTGAAATATCTCTGCTAGGAAAAAGTATAAGATACATTTTTCTCAAGGCTAAAAAGGGATGGGAGATGGACTAATTGGCTGAGCTCACTGATGCACTTAAAAGTAAGATTCTAAAGGCCTTTTGGGAATTGGCTGCAACAGGCACAAAGGTAATTGACAATCATCAGACTGGCAACGGGTCACTCACTTTATGGCCTTGTATAGTGAGAAGGGGCAAGAAATTGAAGGAATTGTACAGGAAGAATTTAAGAGGAAGGCCTGCCTTGAAGGGTCAGCTCACTTTGTGGGGAGGCGGTTACTGCAGAGTCAGAGTCTTCTTATTTTACTCTGACTGAAATGGCAGATGCCCTAAAGCTAATGATGAAGGTAAAGGCTCCTGGTCTGTATGGTATTCCCAGCAACCTCTTTTTGTCACAACGTGATGAGTGGGTGCCCTATCTTAATATGTTGGGCAATGCAATTATGAGAGCCATTATTATTCCAATTTTCAAAAAGGGGAGAAGGGACATACCCACCAATTATAGATCAATAAGATTACTGGATAACTCCCAAAGAAAATCTTTTGTCAACAGGTCTTGGCAAAGTTACAAACCTGGGTCATGGACAATCACATTCTTGAGGTTGCACAGGTGGGATTAAGGAACAAAGTCAGTACCCTCAACCAGGTCTTTCAATTTAAGATCCTGTGCTGGAAGTATGTCACTCTGAAGAGGGATCACTTGTACCTCGCCTTCATAGATCTTAGGTCATCCTTCGACTTGATTCCGAAGGATAGTTTGTGGAGGGTACTAGAAGCCTATGGGATATCTGGATAACTTGTGTGGATCCTAAGAGTTCTTCATACAAACACCTATGCAAAGGTGAGGTGGAACATGGGTGGAGACTTAACTGATATAATCCCATCAGGCGGGGGGGTAAAGCCAGGATGTGTTCTGGCCCCCCACTCTTTAGTCTTTATAATAAGGGGGCACTCAAGTGGTTATCCGGTTTTATGCATGATGCACCAAAGACAACCGGAGTACTACTCCCGATATTAATGTTTTCAGATGATACTCTGCTTATTTCTAGGATTCCCATGGGCCTCCAGACAGAACTGGATTCTTTTTCATCCTTTTGTAAAATGAGGGGCCTTAGAATTAATCCATTGAAAACTACATTTATGGGGATAAACACACATACATCTTTTAAAGGTAGAATGAAAATGTATGGCTCCCCAGTAGAACAGGTTAAACATTTTGATTATCTAGGGGTTCAACTGTCAGAAACAATGAATTGGGCTCATCAGTTGGAGAAGAGCAAAATAGTCCTTAAGCATGAAGCATTCCAAATCAAATCAATATGAAACACAAGGCAATTGCACGTGGCACAGTGTCCCCGGCTCTCAATGTATTTAAAGCCACAGCATTATTGGCAGCCTCTTATGAGGCAGAGATTTGGGGTATGCTGACACTTCTTCCCTTATTGTATTGGGTGAAGATATGGACAACTCCGGAGCTCTTACCAAATGAGGACTCCTTAATTCATTTACTCTCCTGTGACTCACAGGTGCTCACCCCCCTGGCAGAACAATGTTAAGATGCAATGTGAGACACTAAAAATGGCAGAGATCTGGAATTTGCCAGCAGTAGCCACTAAAGAAGCCAGACAGCAAGTGATAAAAGCTTGAGTGAGTTTGGTCTGATTATGAAGATGAGTCACACAGGGCAGGGTTTAAGTGTCAAATGTTCACCAAACTTTAAAGCCTATATGGACAGTATTAACCTGCCTGTAGCAAAACAATTGTATGTCTAATTCAGGCTTGGTTCATTGCCCCTAAGATCATTAACTGTCAACTGGGACAAATAAGGTGGATCCTCAAAGTGTTGGCCCTAAGAACCTTGAAAAGTGATCCAAAGGCAACAATAGGTTGGCAGTAGCAAAATATTGAATGAAATCTTGGAAGAGCAAACAGACTGGGTTGCCCTCAGGGAACTAAAAATGTATTTCAGTATTAGCAAAGGTTAGTTCTGGATGTGCATCAATCAATTATAATGGAAGTTTGCATAACAATGTAGTTTATATGTTTTAAAGAGTAAGTTCTTTCTGAGCTAGCAGTTGTTTTTCTTGAGTTTTAAAAGATTTCCTTAACAATTTTAAGACGTAGGGATTCAGCACTCCTTGAAGGAAGGGAATTCTTAGACAGCATGGCAGATCCTTCATAGCCTATTTGAGGTCTTAGTAGAAGTTTATGCTGTTACCACATATTTATGTGTACTCAGGTGTAGGTGCTGGTAAGTCAAT
Source organism: Pleurodeles waltl (assembly GCF_031143425.1). Lineage (NCBI taxonomy): Eukaryota > Metazoa > Chordata > Amphibia > Caudata > Salamandridae > Pleurodeles > Pleurodeles waltl. The sequence goes on from NC_090444.1 coordinate 163,016,715, forward strand.
AATGTGGGTTGAATTGTGTGGTTTTCTTCTATTTTATGTCAATTAGGTATATTGTCCATGTACCTTGTATTTTATTGTATTTATATATTCGTATCTGTAAGATGTACTCTTATGGTCCTCGACCCGAAATAAAGATCTATCTATCTATCTATCTATCTATCTATCTATCTATCTATCTATCTATCTATCTATCTATCTATCTATCTATCTATCTATCTATCTGTCCATCCATCTGACCCTGTTCTTCATAGAAACAGTCCATCCCAAATCATGACCATCTCTCTGTTCCATGTTGCAGCCCACAGCTTTTTTAGTTGGGAAATTTGAGAGTCACCCCCTTCCTCAGCAACTCTGACTAAGCTCAGGCCCTGTCCACAATCGTACAGCATGTTGAGGCCATCCTGTGAATTTGAGCACTTGGCCCCTGTGGCACGAGCAGAGCAGCACAGCGGGCAGAACCGGATATATGATAATTAATACGGAAGTCACATCCAGGTCTCATGCTAAATTAATGCCAGTAAAGTCTGCTCCATACAGCATTAACACAAATGACGTTCTGGTGATGAAGGCTGGGACTACAAAAATCCTTACATGGGAGTATCTGCCAGGGGTGTCATGCTGCATCATGCTAAGCACCTCCCCTTTTCAAAATGATAAATACATCAATCACAGGACCTACAGGGCAATATTGTGCTATGCTGAATTACTTTGTGAACAGTGTTCCGTCCTCCCCTGCCCTGGAGCATGGACAAGAACACGCCACAAACGGAACTCATAACCAACGTCTTTATTTATCAGCGTCCAACATTTAATCTGAAAACTCAGTAGCTCATAACTGCTAATAACCACACAAGAACACCTCCCAAGTAATTGTGTAATTCTTTCATTGAGTCCATCCTGCGGGGTCCTAGTGCTCACAGTCCTAAGACACTTCATCTCACCCCTTGTTAAATAAAAAGGTATAAACAACAAGTTTATATTTGTTTGATCAGTCTTCGCGGCGCTCTCAGGATTCAGCCAGTCTGTGTGGTATGATTAAGCTGAAATGTACCTGGCGTGGACACTAAGGGTACAGGATCTAATGTCTGATATGGGTCTTCAGGTGTAGCAGCCTCATCTGGGATTACAGTGACCAGCGATCGAGACAGATGCCTGAAATGTGACGAGTCCCTTATGATGAATTTGCCGTGATACTGCACCATTATCCTGTGTCCCTTGTGCGTCACAACTTTCAGAAGTTCAACATCAAATGGAGGATCTGTCTTTCACTTCCATTTTTGTTTGATTAGAATCCACTCACCTTTGTCAAAGACGATCTCCTGGGCTCGCTGATGTTGACCAGCATATGTCTTCACTGGACATTTTCAAGCAGTGCACAAACCTCTTCATCATTCTGGGTCATTCAGGGGTCCACTGTAGTAGTTTGGATCCTATAGCTCACCCGAACATCAAGTTGGCAGGACTCTCACCGGTAGTGGAGTGAGGAGTAGGCACAGAAGGCTTGACATAAGGCCTGACTCAGCTCAAATCCCTCACCGAGGCACGCTGGATCACTTGTTTTAGGGTCCGCATAAAATGTTCTACAACACCATTAGCCTGAGTCCACAAAGGTATGCTTTTCTGATGCTTGACATTGAGTCTAGTCAGAAACTCCTTGCTATCGAATGGTGGACCATTGTCAGACTTAAGAGTGTCTGGTATGCCACACAAATCTGTTGTCCAGCTGATCAATGACTTTGTCATGGGTTGTTGATGACATTTTCTCCACCAGAGGGAAACGGAATACTCGTCAATGACCGCAGTCAGTTGGTGTCCATTTTCTATGGTCTGAAAGAAGTCTATTGCCACTCTTTCCCACGTATGTGCAAGAAGATCAGGTATGGTTTGTGGATGCTGGGCCACTTTAGGAGAAAGGCAGTTGCATAAATGACACTCCTTTAGTTCCTTCTCAACTCTCTCACCTAAGTGAGGCTTCAACACTCGATCTCTCAGGGCTCATTTGGTGGCGACAATGCCATGATGTCCTTCATGAGCGAGTTCAATGATTTGTTGTCTTAGGCTCTCGGGTATGACCATCCTGGAGACTCTCAGCACAATGCCTTGTTTGGTGACAGACAGTTCATTTAGGATATTGCAATACTTTTGAATTTCAACATTGTCACTCAGAGGTCAAACACTTTGGCCCTCATTATGAACACAGCGGTGAACACCGTCGACCGCCGTGGTGACGGCGAACAGAAGACAGCCATTGGCGGTGAACAGAAACCTGCCATATAATGATGCAAAAATCAGAATCGGACAAAAATCTCCCTGCCACCAGTCACCGCCAGGACCTTGTCTGTGGAAATGCTGGACCTCCCAACCCGCCACCACTGAGCACAAAAACTCCCCGCCCTCCAAATAATGAAGCACAAATCACCACGGCGGTCAGTGGAAGCCGAACGACCATTGGCGGTACAGCCCGCCACGGGCAGCAAGTGGACACAACAGTAAGAAATGCATAAATTGGCAAGTTTGAAACCCACACACCTGATACACATCCACAACACTATAAAACACTCACAGACACACCCCACAATCCTTTGCAACGAAATTGGGCAGACTAATACAGAGAACCCCAGAAGCAGACACCGAACACCACAATACACAATACATACACCCAACCACACAAGAGCACCCTCACCTAGATACACACAAGACACCATTCACAACACGCACCATGTCATCCCCCAAACACCCACGCTTTACTGAAAGGGAGCTAAGGACCATAGTGGATGAGATATTGAAGGTCAAGCCACAATTATTTAGGGCACAGGTCCAGCACACACCCATCGCCAGGAAGATGGAGCTATGGCAGACAATAGTCAACAAGGTCAATGCAGTGGGACACTATCCATGCACCAGGGACGACATCCGCAACAGAAGGAGCGACCTGCGTGGGAAGGTGAGGTCCATGGCATCCAGGCACCACATTGCAGTCCAGAAGACTGGGGGAGGACCTCCACCAACACCACCCGACTACACTGACTGGGAGGAAAAGATACTGACCATCCTGCACCCTGAGGGACTCACTGGACTCACTGGAGGAATGGGCTTGGGTAAGTCATCTAAATTTACCCCATATCCATCACACCTCTAATGCATGCACCACCCCACCCCTCTAACACCCACCAGGACAACTACCCCACTTAGGCTACAATCACTACATCCAGTCCCCCTGCATGCCCACAAACCCACTAACAGGCCCACATCCCTCCCCCTGTGCACAGCCACCCACCCCTGCAAGGAAGCACAATGGCCTACAGCACCCACAATGCACCTCCACATCCAAAGCAAAGTGCACCCTGCATGGCCCCAAAGTGTGAAAACCTGCACTAAACTACCCAGTCCTGTGCACCACATCCGATTATCCAATTGTAACAGACATGTCCATTCCCCCCAACAGGCACCACCACCCATGCCACCCTGACAGACAGGACAAGGATTGGCAGTGCCCCACAGGGAGACAGAGACACCTCCCAGGACACTGGGGATGGAACCTTGGACATTGAGGATCACCCTGGCGCCTCACACAGTCCTGGACTATCACCATCGAGCAGACCCACCCTGGATACCACTGACACCCCTACCACCCAGCCAACAACATCAGCCCAGGGCAGCCATCCCCACACCTGTGTATCCAGGTCACAGACTGGTGGAACACATGGGAAGAGGCCACAGTCACCCCCTACCAACAGGCAGGAAGACGATGGCCCCAGTACAAGTGGTACCGCCAGACCTGTGCAGGGGACACAGGTACAGGGGGCTAGGCCCAGTGGGAGGGCATCAGTGGCCCAGGGGGAGGCCACAGGATGGATGCTGCAGCCCAGGATGTGATATCTGAGGTCCTGGGAGCATACCACCATACCCGAGACAGATTAGCCCAGATTGTTTCTACCCTGGAGCTGAGTCAAAGGATGCTGCTAGCACACCAACAAGAGGCCATGAAGCAGTGGAAACTGCACAATGCCACAATGGCCAGCATAGCAGGTGAGCTGCTGCACCTTGTCCCAACACAGCATGAGGCCCATACAGCCCAGGAAGCCCCTACTACAGGCCAGGCTACAGACTGGACAACAACAGCAGCAGCAGCAACTGCACATGTTCCACCCTCTCAGGACACACAGGGGACATCCATCTCAACCAGTACAGGCCAACACCAGGCACCCAAATGGACCCTCAGGCCCAGACATGGCACTGGAACACCTGCCAAGACCAAGGCCCCCTCAAGAAGTGACTCTGGCAAGAACTGTCCTCCAAGTGTCCCACTGAATCAACGACCAAAGCGTGTGAAAACTTCAACAAACTCCTGGAAACATAGATGGACCTACCACTACTGCCAACAAATGTTGCGACCATGTTGCCATATTGTTCAACCACCAGTAGCCCACTCTCATCACTGTAGTCTGCACAATTTAATCACTGTACCACATAAAACACCAGTTCACCTGTTACAATGTCCCCTGTCATTATGTTGAAACAAACTGAAGTATGGATGCATCTGTATGATAACTCATTTATTATTATCTGAGTAGCAGGAAATGCACCACACACATTACATGTTGTTGTACCTACAGATGTGTTGACCTATTATACTATAATGTAACCTGTCCTATGCAGACCTGGTCACAGTGGCAATGAGTATCGACCCAACACCCTCCTAGATGACAAGGCACACTGACAGTATGCTGCACAGACAGAAATCTCATCCAATTGTCCCACAGTTACTGGAAGTAGAGTTGTATCAGTTGGGTCCTGGAATTTACATCCTCCCCCTCCTCATCATCACCATCACTCTCATCCCCTCTCTGAGGAAGCTGGTCTGGATATACAGCACCCTCCTCCTCCAAGAGGGGGATAGAATTTCTCACATCCACGTTGTGCAGCATGCAGCAGGCCACCACTATTCTACACACCTTTTCAGGCCCATAGGCCAGGGAACCGCCAGAGATATGTAGGCAACGGAATCTCACCTTCAGGAGACCTATTGTGTGTTCTATCACCCTCCTAGTACGTCCATAGGCCTCATTGTAATTCCTCTTTGCATCTGTTCCAGGATTCCTCACTGGTGTCAGGAGCCAACGCAAGTTGGGATAGCCAGAATCACCTAGAAAATGGTGCATAACAGGAATGTCATTGACAACCCTCAGAGGCAGACAGCCGGGCTGTCTGCTATGTGGCAATAAGTGTCATAAACACCTACCTATGTTCCAACCCCTGTCCTCTTGTAGTTGTTCCGTCTTGTGTGGCACACTACTGTTCCTCAGTACAAAGGAATCATGGACTGATCCAGGGAACATGGCATTCACATGTGAGATGTACTGGTCTGCAGTACACACCCATTGAATGTTCATGGAATGAAAGTGCTTCATGTTTCTGTACACCTGTTCACTGACTCTTGGGGGTATGATAGCTATGTGTGTGCCATTGATGGCACCTATCATATGGGGTATGTTGGCAAAGGCATAGAAGTCCGACTTGATGGCAGGGAGGTCAGCACTTTGGGGAAACCTCACATAGGACTGCAGGCGTCGTACAAATGCATTCAGGAATCTGGACAGTATAATGCTAAACATTGGCTGTGAAAAACCTGCGCCCATGCCCACTGTCACTTGAAATGAGCCCGTGGCCAGGAAATGGAGTGCAGAGAGCACCTGCACTTCAGTAGGGATGGCATGCTGATTACGACTAGCCGGTTTCAATGCTGTATCCAGTAATGCACAAAGTTCATCAATAGTAGCACGAGTGAGTCTGTAATTGATTATGATGTGACGCTCCACCATGGTCCGCAAATCAACAAGTGGTCTGTACACCGATGGGGCCCTCCCTCGCAACAAGGGTCTGTACCTAGGAGGAGTTGAAAACAAGTGTGAGGAACACACATACATCTGCACACATTGTTTCTCATTCAGCATTGCTGGTATGATTGTCGACGACACAAATGCTTGTGTGTGACATTACAGCAACATGACCACAATGATATATCAGGACTGGTCCGGTAAGGTGATGTATATTGTTTCATGCCTATGGGTGTTTAGGAGACAAATGGGCCTGCATTGTGCTGATGAGGGTTTTACAACTGCGTAGTTAAGGCCAAAATGTCTGCCGCCTATAATCCAGAAGTGTCGTGGTGGAAGGGACTTCATACCGCTAGCGGTTGACGTAATAGCGTAAGGCGGTGTTTACTGCCATCCGCAAATTCATTGGTTAACATGGTTGTCAATGGGCATTCTTAGCGTATCATGATCGCCGCCGGCGGTGACGGTGCACACCGCCGCAGTGCGTACGCGAACTCGTCACCCCAACTTCACTTGACTCCCTGATCTTATGCATGCAGGTACTCCACTGAGTGTACTGCTGTGTGGAAATGGCATGTGTTGCAGGGGAAAGGGCCCCGGCCTTCACCAACAAGGAATTGGAGAAGCTCGTGGATGGGGTCCTGCCCCTGTACGCCAAGCTCTATGGTTGGCCAGAGGTACACGTGAGTGGGAGGATTGGGGGACTTAGATGTGTGTAATGGTGGTTGTTGGCTGCACTTATGGCACTGTATGGTCCAGGGTTCCTAACATGCTGCGTGTGTGTGTGCTGTTAGGCTGTTTTAAATATCCGTCCAATAGTGGACGTTTAGCCAGCTGTATATGATTGGCCATTGTCTGACCTCAGTGTTACTTTTCTGTGTGCTCTTTATAGGTAAGCGCCAACCAGAAGAGGGGATTTTGGCATGCCATCGCCAAGGAGGTGCAGACCCTGGGGGGTCTACAACTGGAAGAGCACCCACCTCAGGAAGAGGTAGGAGGACCTGCAGCGTTGGGCGAGGAAGATCTTTGAGGCCCAGCTGGGGAAGCCCTCCCAAAGAGGAAGGGGTGCCCGTCGGGCACTGACCCCCCTTATGCAACGCATCCTGGTGGTGGCGTACCCGGACATGGATGGGCGCTTGAAGGCTGCACAGCAGTCACAAGGGGGTGAGTACATATACCATATTTTGTCTCCTTGATGGATATGTGTGTGTACGTTCATATTTATGCTGTCTAGTGGCAGGGACTATGACAGATGTCCATCTACATAATGGCCCCCGTGGGGAGTGGGGGTGTAAGGGTCAAGTCAGCAGTACGTCAGGTCCTTACGTTCATTGGGGAATGGCTGTAGAGCAGGGTTCCGGACACTAGTCAGGGGCATAGCCATGTGTATAGCGGTAGGTGCTGCCGGGTGGAATAATTTCTGGGTGGGTGTATGTGTGAACCACTAATGTACCTCCATTCAGCTATTTACAAGTGTCTCTCCTGTTTTGTCTCCCCATCCCTGTTCTCTTGTGTTGTCTGTGTACATCAGCATAATCTGGCGAGGGAGCTGAGGCACCTGCGAGTGGGGAGGCAGCGGCCCACGAATCCTCGGAGGCAGAGTCGTCCGACGCCAATGGGACCAGTGGGTTGGAGGGCGAGGGGTTACCAAGGGGGAGGCAACTACCACTGGAGGTAGTGACTTCGATATCTCCTCCGATGGGAGCTCCCTGGCGGTGGTGGACACTAGTGGGCCCACCCCTACTGTGTCCTCTTCCGCCACCCCCATACCATCACTGCCCTCCCAGTTGCTCCCCACCGAGTTCCCCGTGCCCACTCACCCAGAAGGGTGGGCGTCTCCTTCACCCCTGGCACCTCCTCTCCTGCCCCAGGCAGCCCTGCTGCCCTCACGGAGGAGGCTATTGACCTCCTGAGAAACATCTCTGTAGGGCAGACAACCATCGTCAATGCCATCCAGGGGCTAGCATCAGAGGTGCAGCAGACCAATGCCTATCTGGATGGTATTCACTGTGTCGTGTCTGGCCTACGGAGATCTTTTCAGGCTCTGGCTTCCTCTTTGACGGTGACCATTGTCCCTGTTCATTCTGTCCCCCCTCCAACCACCTCTACTCCTTCCAGCACCCCACTCCCTTCGCCCATCCAAAGCACACATTCTGACATGCAGGCACACACCTCAACATACAAGAAGCACACTTCAAAACACAAGCACCACACCTCCCACCACAAGCATACACACAGCCAATATACACATGCACACACACCAACATCCACTTCCCCCAGTGTGTCCACCTCTTCCGCCTCCCTGTCTGTCCCCTATACATGCACACCCAAAGGCACCTCACCCTCATTCAATGTTGCTGACCCTATTCCTGCAGTCATCACAACAGCACACATCCATTCATGCACCCCAGACACCACACCTGCACTCACCACAACGACTTTAGTTGACACATGCAGCACACTCACCAGACTTGCAGACACCCAGACAGCATCCATTTACACTGGCAGCCTGTCTTGTCCCACTGTGTCCTCCCCCCTCCTCCCAAGACAATCAAACGCACCAAAACACCCACCCATCACACATCCACAACACCTCAGCATACTGTCCAGTCACCTGCACCCATGTCACACACACCTACACCTGTCACGAGATCTAAGCCCCCCAGTCATAAATCCCCACCCCCACCATCCCCTGCCCGTGTTCCCTGAGGTGCCTGGATGCCCCATTGTTGCCCCTATGAGGTGGAGTACCGTTGCACTTGTGGGAGTCAAGTTGGGGCCATTGTGGCCCATCAGACTTCTTTTACTATGGATTGGCCATTGGCCTTCTATGCACTTCTGTTGCTCAGTCAGCACAATAAAGGTTAATGTGTGGCCTGTGTTGTTTTAGGCACACTCTGGATCCGTGGTCCCTCGTTTCATTGTTTGGGAGTGTTGGGCACATGTATGTACTTTGGGCAGGTTGCATTTGCCTTTGTCGGGTAAGTGCCTCTAGCTGAGGGGTGTATGGCTTGTGCTGCTGTGAAGGGTTGTGGAAGTGTTGCAGGGTGGGTGGAGTGGGTGTGCCCTTTCTTCCCTGGTTTAGTAGGTTGCGGTACTTACCGTCGTCGTCTTCGTTGGCGGTTTCGGTCGTGGAGGTATATGGCAAGGAGCAGGGTTGGCATGATCTGTAACTCTCTCTACATGTCTGCTTCGGCATGTTGTGTGAGGCTCCGGAGAGTGTTTCCTTTATTTGTTTCATTTCCGTCTGGCTATGCGTGGCTGTGGTTCCCGCCCCAGAACTTACGGCGGTCTAGTGCCTCATTATTTGATGGGCGGGTAGGGCCTTTCTGTTGGCCTGTGGATGGGCTCTGCCATCTTTGTCGGCACTCCTCTGCTGGCGGTGAGTGGTTTTCAGGATGCCTGTGTTTCAGTTGGTTCATTATTTGGCAGTTCAGACCGCACGTCTGTTGGCGATTGTTACCACCACCGCTGGCGGTGCGGTGTTTACCGCCGTGTTCATAATGAGGGCCTTTGTCTTGATGATTACGCTGAAATAATGTTCTTAAGGGCAAGCATGTCCTTACCAGCATTTGTAGCAGTAACAATCTGCTCCATGAATGAGGCTGCTGGTGTGCTGGACCTAGCAATAAAGTTAATGTATTCAACAGCAGTGTTTGATGTTGAGCTGTGTCACTATAGTGGTACTCATGAGAAAGAATCTGCTGGGTTGTAATTCTTGCCTCGTTTATGCACAATTGCATAGTCGTACTCTTGTAAATGCAACTCAATGGGAGGGGGCAGCTTGGCTCCTGGATTTCCAAATACACTGAGTACTGCTTGGTGGTCTGTGACAATCATGAAATGCTTTCCATAAAGAAACATGAAAATGTTCACAGGTCCACACCACAGTCAGACTCTCTTTTTCCGACTGGTAATAGGCATGTTCTGTGTCAGAAAAACTTTGTCTGGCATATGCCACAATGTGCCTCTCAGCATTTGGATGACCATTATGCTGAGCAAAAATTGCTCCAAACCCCACCTGGCGTCCATCAACAGTAGTATCAGTGTGTAGTTTAGGATCAAAGTAGGCTATTTCAGTCGCATTTTCAATTGCATGCTTTAGTCTTTTGAAGCTATGGGCACATTCAGAGGACTGTAGGAACTGGGCATTTTATTTGGTTACGTCTCGCACTTGGGTACTCACTGTAGCAAAGTCACAAATGTACTTTGAACAATAGCTGGTCACGCCCAAGAAGGACGGTAAGATGCAGTGGTGTAACAAAGGCCCCTGCAGCCCCTGCGGTGCAGGGCGGTGGGTGGGCCCGAGCTCCAGGGGCCACCCGCAGCACCTTACACTGTGCACATGTGTCAGGCTCCTGATTGGGTCCAGGAGGGAAGAGGCCCTCTCCAGGGACTTTGCTGGGGGGCCCCTTCAAGTTTCATTACACCACTGGTAACAACTTGTGGGGGCTTGGTGGCTGACAGTGCCCGTACTTTATCTGGATCAGAAGTCCTCCCCATCAGAAAATATGTTTTCAAAGAACTTGAGTTTGGTGTGGTGAAATTCACGCTTTAACATGAGACCTGCATTTATAAGTAACTGACACTTGTTTGGCTTACCATGCTCCTTCCAGGATGTTCCAAATACCAATATATCATCACTGTTATTGAAAGCATGAATAGCAGGTTGAATTATTCCATATATACCATTTTGGATCATTTCTGCAGCTCCAAAACTCACCCTTTTGTATCGGAACAAACCAATATGAGTCAAAAAAGTGGCAAAGTACCTCCAGTTTTCTTCCAATTGAAGTTGATGGCATTCCTAGTTAATGTCAAGATGGAAGAAGACTTTGGCTCCGTTCAGTTAAATGATCATGTCTGCAATGTACATACCAGAATGTCTTTCTCCCTTGATTGCTTTGTTGGCCTGGCACATATTCACGCAAATATGCACTGCACCTTCACTGTCCTTTTTTGGCACTACCACCATGGGCGACACCCACTGTGTGGGAACAGTAGAGTGACAAATAAAGTGTTGGGAAAAGCTTCTAGTTCCTTCTCAAGTGCTTCTAGTAGGTGAAATGCTATTTGGCGGTGTCACTGTGCAACAAGTTGGATGTCTTTGTGTATTTAGGTTCTAATTGATAGATAACATTCCCATGTCAACAGAAGCTGCAAAAGCGAAGTAGGCATGAACTGAATGAAGTACCCTGAAGAATGTGGATTGGGGCTTGCACAGATATCTTAGGCTACAAGGTTGCTGTGAATGATCAATGTGCTCGGCAACAGTTTGGAAGCAGCCCATATGTACGCTTTTGTATTTGACTCTGAGTCATGGTACGAGTGCCAAACTTAAACTGTTTGACTGGCATGACGTTGACTGATGCACTGCTGTTGATTATAAAGGTTATGGAATCAACCATTGGCTTTTAGTTTGATACTGGGGCGATGTCCAAATGAATTTTTTTTTTTCGTCGATTAATTTATTTTTGATGTTCGCTTGTCTTCTTTGCAAGCGGCAAGGCCCACATGTGCATGTTTTTTTTCCATCAATATGATCATTGCACATTTATCCCCTTCACTGTTGCTCAATGGTGACACAGAGGAACTCTTGCAGGATGGACTTGATGACAATCACTTTGTTTAATTTTCCACCTGTCACAGTTGAGGCTGCTTCTTGTCTCTGTGGGCATGGTGAGAATGCTTCTGGAATCTTCTGGAGTCCATTTCCTCATCGCGTCATGACTCAATTTGTTTCTCTTTTGCTTTGCAAACCAATGGCTGGACATTTGCTTTCATGTGGAAATGAAAATCCACATCAAAAACGGAGTCTTTCTTTCTTCGGGATGTCAACTTACATGCATCTATTTTCTGCTGGTGTTTGCTCTTCATATTTAATGATGAATCTCTCTTTGCTGCTCCCTCTTTCATGTCGGCAGCTTGCCAATCTGCTCTTTCAGCCATTAGTACTTTTTCTAAACTGAACATCTCTCTAAATATGCATCTTATGAATGAGTCTGAGGCACATGGCTTCTTCATCATTAAATTCACCAAATGTACTGTGTTTGATAAGCACTTCAAGTCTCTCAAGAAACTCATCGATCATTTCACCAACTTCTTGTTTTGCTTGATTGAAAATATACCTTTAATAGGTGATGTTTGGCATCAGAATGAACTTGGCTCCTAATGCTTCTTTGATCTGAAGGTACGATATTGTCTCAGTCTGTGAGATTTTCTTTATCACATCTTTCCCTCCATCACCTGCAAGCAAATTCTTTAAGCATTTAATCATTTTCTCATAATTTACGTCTTTCAGAGCATGTATGAAGTGTCATGTCCATCTGTCAATCCATGTGGTCCATCTGGCGCCAATATTCTGCTTTTTGGTGGTAGTAAAAGGCAGCAGAGGCCTCAACTATGCGGCAGCACTGTACTCCATAGTTCTGTGGCAGCAGAGTGAAAAGTATCACCAATTGATCATCCCATTCTACAAGAATTGGGAGGAAGTGGGAGACCGCTTCAATGAATGTATGCGAGAAGTCAACAGATGGATGAGTCTAAATTGGCTTAAATTGAATGGTGAAAAAACTAAAATTCTATGTTTTGGATCTGGAAAGGAATAGTGGAACTCTCGCTGGTGGCCGATAGATTGTGGAGCTCTCCCGGCTCCTATCACTGCCACGAAAAATTTGGGTGTTACTTTTGACAACTGTCTCTCCTTTAGGTAGCATGTTAATTACATTGTTAAAAACAGCCTTTGGACACTGAAAATGCTGAAAAAGATTCTCCCTTATTTACAAAGGGAATGGAAAGTTACAGTGACCCTGGCATTGGTAATTTCTAAATTGGATTATTGCAATGCTTTGATGCTTAACCTTGATAAGGCATTACTGAAGAAGCTTCAGCTGTTTCAGAACACTGCTGCTCGTGTTATATTAAATCTCCCTCACTCTGCCTCGGCCAGCAGTAGCTTAAAACAACTGCATTGGCTACCAGTGGCTAAACGAATTACCTTTAAGACTTTTTGCTTGACCTATAAAGCAGAATATGGAAGTGGTTCTAAATATTTATCCTCTCTGTTATGTTGGTACAAACCTAATCGGCAACTTCACTCGATGGGAGTATTCTGTATTCAGGTTTGTAGTAGGCTGGCCTGGCTTGTAGTGGGTACCAGAGGTACTTACACCTTGTGCCAGGTCCAGTTATCCCTTATTAGTGTAGAAGAGGTGTTTCTAGCAGCTTAGGCTGATAGAAGGTAGCTATGACAAAGCAGCTTAGGCTGAACTAGGAGACATGTAAAGCTCCTACTATACCACTGGTGTCATATGCACAATATCATAAGAAAACACAATACACAGAAGTACTAAAAATAAATGTACTTTATTTTTATGACAATATGCCAAAAGTATTTCAGTGAGTACCCTCAGTATGAGGATAAGTTATATACACAAGATATATGTACACAAACCAAAATTATGCAGATAATAGCAAAAGGAAGTAATGCAAGCAATGTAAAGTTACAGTAGATTGCAATAGGAGCACATAGGTTTCGGGGCAACACAAACCATATACTCCAAAAGTGGAATGCGAATAACGAATGGACCCCAAACCTATGTGAGCTTGTAGAGGGTCTCTGGGACTGTAAGAAAACAGTGAGGGTTAGAAAAATAGCCTACCCCGAGGCCCTGAACGCTAGGTGTAAAGTGCACCTACTACCCCCAGAGAGCACAGAAGTCGTGAAAGGGGGATTCTGCAGGAAGAACAAACACCAGCAATGCAACAACAGTGGATTTCCGGACCTGAGTACCTGTAAGACAAGGGACCAAGTCCAATAGTCGCGACAGTGTCGAGAGTGGGCAGGAGCCCAGGAAATGCCAGCTGAGGGTGCAAGGAAGCTGCCACCTGTTGGAAGAAGCTTGGAGTTCTGCAAGAAAGAAGAGGACTAGGAACTTCCTCTTTTGAGGATGGATGTCCCACGTCGTGAAGAATCTTGCAGAGGTGTTCCCACGCAGAAAGACTGCAAACAAGCCTTGCTAGCTGCAAGGGTCGCAGTTAGATTTTTTTTTATCCTGCTGTGGCCCAGGAGGGACCAGGATGTTGCCACTTGGATGAGGAGACAGAGGGGGCGCCCAGCAAGTCAGGGAGCCCTCACAGAAGCAGGCAGCACCCGTAGAAGTACCTGAACAGGCACTTGGAAGAAGAGTGAACCGGAGTCCACACGAAGTCACAAAAGGGAGTCCCACCACACCGGAGGACAACTCAGAAGGTTGTGCACTGCAGGTTAGAGTGTCGGGGACCCAGGCTTGGTTGTGCACAAAGGAAATCCTGGAAGAGTGCACAGGAGCCGGAGAAGCTGCAAATCACGCGGTACCCACCAATGCAGTCTAGCGTGGGGAGGCAAGGACTTACCTCCACCAAACTTGGAATGAAGAGTCACTGGATTGTAGGAGTCACTTGGACAGAGTTGCTGAGTTCCAGGGACCACGCTCGTCGTGCTGAGAGGGGACCCAGAGGACCGGTGATGCAGTCTTTTGTTGCCTGCAGTTGCAGGGGGAAGATCCTGTCGACCCACGGGAAATTTCTTCAGAGCTTCGGATGCAGAGAGGAGGCAGGCTACCCCCAGAGCATGCACCACCTGGAAACAGTCAAGAAAGCCGGCAGGATGAAGCGATACAAGCTTGATACTAGTCGTCTTTGCTACTTTGTTGCGGTTTTGCAGGCATCCTGAGCAGTCAGCGGTCGATCCTTTGGCAGAAGGTGAAGAGGGAGATGCAGAGGAACTCTGATGAGCTCTTGCATTCGTTAACTGGTGAAATCCCCAAAGAAGAGACCCTAAATAGCCAGAAAAGGAGGTTTGGCTACCTAGGAAGGAGGATTGGCTAACAAGAGAGGTAAGAGCCTATCAGAAGGAGCCTCTGACGTCACCTGCTGGCACTGGCCCCTCAGAGCAGTCCAGTGTGCCACAGACACCTCTGTTTCCAAGATAGCAGAGCTCTGGGACACACCTGAGGAGCTCTGGGCACCTCCCCTGGGAGGGGCAGGTCAGGGGGTGGTCACTTCTCTTTCCTTTGTCCAGTTTCGCACCAAAGCAGGGCTGGGGGATCCCTAAACCGGTGTAGACTGGCTTATGCAGAGATGGGCACCATCTGTGCCCATCAAAGCATTTCCAGAGGCTGGGGGAGGCTACTCCTCCCCAGCCCTCACACCTATTTCCAAAGGGAGAGGGTGTTACTCCCTCTCTCAGAGGAAGTCCTTTGTTCTGCCTTCCTGGGCCAGGGCTGCCTGGACCCCAGGAGGGCAGAAACCTGTCTGAGGGGTTGGCAGCAGCTGCAGTGGAGACCCCGGAAAGGCAGTTTGGCAGTACCCGGGTTCTGTGCTAGAGACCCGGGGGATCATGGAATTGTCCCCCCAATGCCAGAATGGCATTAGGGTGACAATTCCATGATCTTAGACATGTTACATGGCCATGTTCGGAGTTACCATTGTGACGCTGTACATAGGTAGTGACCTATGTACAGTGCACACGTGTAATGGTGTCCCCGCACTCACAAAGTCCAGGGAATTTGCCCTGAATGATGTGGGTACACCTTGGCTAGTGCCAGGGTGCCCACACACTAAGTAACTTTGCACCCAACCTTCACCAGGTGAAGGTTAGACATATAGGTGACTTATAAGTTACTTAAGTGCAATGGTAAATGGCTGTGAAATAACGTGGACGTTATTTCACTCAGGCTGCACTGGCAGGCCTGTGTAAGAATTGTCAGAGCTCCCTATGGGTGGCAAAAGAAATGCTGCAGCCCATAGGGATCTCCGGGAACCCCAATACCCTGGGTACCTCAGTACCATATACTAGAGAATTATATGGGTGTACCAGTATGCCAATGTGAATTGGTAAATTTGGTCACCAGCCTGTTAGTGACAAATTTGGAAAGCAGAGAGAGCATAACCACTGAGGTTCTGGTTAGCAGAGCCTCAGTGAGACAGTTAGGCATCACACAGGGAACACATACAGGGCACATACTTATGAGCACTGGGGCCCTGCCTGGGAGGGTCCCAGTGACACATAGACTAAAACAACATATATACAGTGAAATATGGGGGTAACATGCCAGGCAAGATGGTACTTTCCTACAAGGTTCCCCATACTTATAAAGCTAAATGGGGTGATAAGGCATTTACGGTGGCTGCGGCCAAATGCTGGAATTCACTCCCCTTGTTTATTAGGGAGGAACAACATTTTCTGACCTTTAGGAGGCTAGTCAAAACCTGGCTCTTTCCACGTTCATCCGCCTTTTGAAGTCTCTTTTGCTTTTCGGCACCTCACTTTCCCTTCTGAACGCTTCGATGCCTTGGCCAGAAAGCGCTTTATAAATACAAATACAACATTTACTGAAGGTGGCTTCGATTATCTCTGCAGGGATCAACAACCTTGTCAGCAGAACCCCTGCATTAGCTTTTGAGTGTCCTCACGTGATTTTGAGGACGTAAGGCCGGTGAGTAAATTTCACTGCTCGTACCTGGTTGTCACTGCCCTTTATGTTGTACCTAATTGTCACTGCCTTTAGCACTGTCTTTGTGTGAATGATGGCTCAGTGTTGCAGTGCAACACGGTATTCTTCTTCAGCATGGCCAGCAAGTCTTGGTGGGCTTTTCCAACAGCATTTCTCTGCTAGGCCTTCAATGTCTCCACAAGTCCTTGTAAGGGCTGGAGTGGAGCTTGCACTCCACATTCACCAAATGCAGACTTCTTTGTACCAGCTTGGGGCACACGTGGGAGGCACAAGCAGTTTACTATATTCTTGCAAACTCTCAAGGAGAGCTTTCTGGTTTCTACTGGGGACGTATCCCCTAGACATCGCCAGCTGCCGTGTCCTCCTAAGCTTGGGAGCATGCACAAGAACCTGCCACACAGCTCGTAACCAACATGTTTATTCATCAGAGTACAACATTCAAACTGAAAATTTATTAGCTCGTAACCGCTACACTTCCCAAATGATTGCATTATTTTTTCATTGAGCCTGCCCAGGACAGAGGGGTCCTAGTGCTCACAGTCCTAAAACACTACAATTGCAGTCAATAATCCATACAGGCCTTTGACACTGGTTTGCCAGCCGAGGCAGTTTGGCTTTTTTCAAAACTATCAAATTTTCTTGTCTGGTCATTCTTCTCTTTATTATGAGAGCTGCATTCTGTTTCTTTCTGTTCATGGCTCACACTTGTTGATGGGGAAATTTTGAGTCTCTCAAAAAACAATCGACTCAGGTATTTCATGTTTACAAATTAACTATATTTCCCTTCATTTGCCTCTAACAGGTAAGTACTACAGAATAAATAAAATCATTTTACCCAATTAAATTCTGCTGTACATAAACTGACTTTTCGGGATACAAATTTTAAAAAGTGGGCAACTAAAAATAATAGAAAATATATGACAGATTTTTTAAATGAATAATGTACTTGATTAGTGGTTAGTATGTTGACAGGATGTTCTGCTAGGAGATGCACCTAAGCACTGGTCAGGCTTAAACAATGGTCTGGTATTAATCAAATATGGGCAGACTTGTGTTACCAGTAATAAACTGAATGTTTAGATTTTTAGAGTCTTTTGTTTTAGCGTTAATCACTTTACAGTGTAATTGAGACATTACTTTTATTGCATTTGAACAGCCGGGAACAGGGTGAACAGAAGTTGTTTGCCTTTAGTGAAAGAGAGAGCAGCTGCGGCACTGCTCTACCTGACACACACACCACTGTGCATAGCTAATACCCTCTTCCTTGGTTCAAATCATTACAGTCTGAAAAAGAAATTATTCATTTCCTTAGTTAATTAAAGTTGTCGTTCATTTTAACAGGGAAAGCTTAAATGACACTGCAAACTTGTGCATATACATTCATGCTAGCTGAAAGGAAAATGGAGAAACATCATAATGCTATCCCTTTTGAACAGAACCAGCACATACTGAGCCTTACTGGGGCTGTTTAATGTCCTGAATGTAAGTTTAGGCAGTGCTCGGTATTATCACCTTTTACCACTGTATTATGAAAGCAGATTTCTGACAGTGGTAACGTAAGGTAAGTACTATAGAAAAGGTGCAGAGCTCAACAGGGAAACTACCCCTAAGTAATACTGTTTTAGCAATTCCTTACCAAAGACCAATCTTATTGGAAGAGGAAGCATCATCCAACTTGTGTGGCATGCTTCATCATAGGCAACTTCTCCCCTCTACACCTACGGTAACACTACCGGGGTAGACTTCACCTCCACCGGCATAAGGAGTTCTTAGAAAAAGTGCTACTGGATAATAAGGGATCCAGAAAAAAACTAAAAATACCTGGAGGTCCCCAGGCTGTCACGTTTATTTTTGGGAGTCCCTGGTACATATAAAAACTCATACTAGATGGCAAGATGATCTCAATGACTCAATCCACCTCTAGTATCCCTACTGGATTGGGCTATTCACCATTACAAGTGAGTAATGATACCAAGGTGAATTCTACCTTGTATGTAAACTGTACCTAAAAAGATGAAAGATAATGGGATAATAATAATATCAGTCATTGTAGCAAACATCAATCCATTGACGATGCACTCATGCGGAGACCAAACGTATCATTTATGTGAAGCACTGTAATGATACATTGCAAACCACACAATGAGTACATGTGTCATATGAACACAGGTTCATGCAAATAAAAAACATTCCTCTTTCCCTAACTTAGAGGATACCAACACCCGGTGTGGGAGGAGACGACGTCCTCTGTAGTCACACACTATTGAAATGGGTGTCCAAGTCGCTATGCATCTTCCCCGCTAATAGAAGAACACTGATATTCCATATCACCAATGCAAGGTATATAGGGGGTTGTGTCTGTACAAAATAAGGTGTAACATCCTTAATCTAGCAACCCACCAAAGGCTAGGGGTCAAAGGTTACTCCTGAGAAATGGCACGCCATTGGTACAACAATAGTTGGGTAGAGGAGCTTGTTTTATGGCTGGTGGAGCTCCACCAGCATTGCCATCACATCTGCGCATCTACTCGCCTATGCTTCAATACGTAATATTACCTGCTGCAAGCGTGAAGCAGTTCTTGTGGGTGCTGAGAATTGTAGGCACCTCAACACTTAGTATTGTCTTGTAATTTGATAGCCCCGCACCAGAAATGGCAATGTAACACCAGAACATAGGTACACATATATAGTTTGGCGTTTTGTTGTAGTGGTGTTGTGTTTTGTCCTGGGTTTTTGTGCAGCATTATTGCAATGTAGAGTTATGTGGTACTGGGGTGTTGTGTTGTGGTCTGTTCCAACTGTTTTGTTGTGCTGTGTCCTGTTATGTTTTAATTCTGTCATTGTACTACTTGGGGTTTGTTATTGTACTATGTTCTGGTGTTTACTTTAAATTTGTGGACTAATCCTTCTATAGTTCCAGCACAAAAGCAACAATTGCCTTTAAAATAGGCCCAAGAGAAATTTTAATTTCACAGCATAATTTATATATTTACAGGAATTTAACAATATGCTTGTTACATAAAATTCTCCAAATTATACAATTAAATGGCCTTTCAAAATTATGTGCATAGTTAAGGAAAAAAATAAAGAACAAGCCATTCCAGAGCACCCAGGACAGAAAGATAGGATCTTTTGCCGGTAAGGCAGCACAAAACCTCAGAACACTTAGGGCCTAATTATGAGGCTGGCCTGCTGACCGTCAGCCCACTGGCCCCATGGAGAGGAGACCACAGCAGAGCTGGCGGTCTCCCTCCCGGGCCCATTATGAGGTTTCCACAGGGATGACCGGCGGAAACCTCTGAAATGAGAGGTTTCTGTGGGTCTGCCCAGTGGAAACCGTGCAGTAGCATTGGCCTCAGCTCCTCAAGTCATCGCACAGAGGGCGCCCCCAGCAAAAGCATACAGTGCACATTTCGAGGGTTCTAGGCAGGAGGGGGCCTGCACTACCCCCTGCACTGTGTTTCTGCAGCCTTTTCATGGCAGGGTCCCTGCAATGAAAAGGCTGGCAGAAAATGGACTCTTAATCAGCGTGGCGGTGCTGAACTCAGCACCACCATGGCTGACCATGCCTCTGAACGCTTCCAGCCCATCGGGGAAGATGTTTCTGGCAGGCATGGCAGTCCCCTGGTAGTCCGACTGCCGGGTCATAATGTGGTTGTCAGACTGCCTGGAGTGCAGCGGTCTGACTGCCACTGCGGCATTGTGGTCCTCAGACCGCCAAAATCGTAATTAGGCCCTTAGAGAGTGGGAGGAGGTCGGAAATGGGGGAAGGAGGCTGGGGAAAGGGTGCAAAGAAGTACAACAGAAAAAATGAGGATTAGATAGAGGATGCTGAGCAAGGGGAATAAAAATCTTTAAACACAAGTTGTCTTAGAACCAGTAAAAGCTGATAGAAGCAGCCTCACAAGTAGAAGAGATTATATATCGTATGCCTCATAACTATGGCTGCACTAAATTTTATCTCCATCAATGTAAAATATATAATTAAT
The DNA here is from genome assembly GCF_031143425.1 of Pleurodeles waltl. NCBI lineage: Eukaryota > Metazoa > Chordata > Amphibia > Caudata > Salamandridae > Pleurodeles > Pleurodeles waltl. The sequence continues at coordinate 163,037,037 of NC_090444.1, forward strand.
ACAAAAAAGGAAAAAAGCTGCCCTCTCCTGGTTGGCTATGTTTAAACTATGTATCTTCTTGATCCTAGAATTCTATATTTTTAAATAACATAGGTCTACATGGCCCATATTTAGATAGGCATATTATTCTTCAACCTCAGCCACACACTGAGGCTTTTATATTTTTTTCTAGAGATTTACAGGAACAGAAACAAAAGTAGGTCAAGAGGAAGTCAGACTTCAGGTCACAGTTTAAATCAAATATTTGAAAAATTCCTTGGTCTTCATCTCATATTATGGGCTTTTAGAAGATGACATCTCTTTTTTACACTCATTGATGAATACCCTAAATTCCTTTCCAAATAAAATAATTACAGGGGTAGATTTAACTTTATTTAACCTATCACCCGTGATTCTTCTAAATCCTCACAGATGCAAAGAAACTCTAGAGTTGCCAAAGCAATAAACACCCTAAAAGAAGAGCTAGGACTTCAGCCACCTCAGCAAACTCAAAGCCATTTGGATAGGAGTTTTCAACTTCGTGCTAAGCAGCTTCAGGGCTCGTATTTTTCGTGATATCCAAACTTCTGACTATGGGCCTTATTAAGAGTTCTACAGTCCGTCCGCTGAACTTCCGATGGGGAAGTTGTTGCCACACTGGCTACCTGTCCACCGAACCCATTAAGAGTTTCCCACTGAACTGGCGGGCGGAAACTGAGGTTTCCTCCAGCCAGCCTAGCGGGAAACAGGAGGCAGCATTGTCACCAGTTCATAATAGAGATAGCAGCAATGCTGCCGCCACAGGGTGCACCACCACCTTCGCAATGGTGCTGGGCAGGGGAACCCCCTGCACTGCCCATGTCAAGTGTATTGGCAGTGCAGCCCCCCCCATGTGGCCTCCTACACCTGTTCTCCCACAGCTTTTTCATGGTGCTAAAACTGCCATGAAAAAGCTGGTGGAGAATGAGGTTGTAATCTGCAGGGCTGATTGTGTTCTCTGCTACCGCCAACCTGTCGGGATCATGGATCCCACTGGTGCAGGCAGTACCATGGCAGTCTAACCGCCAGGGTCTTAATGTAGTGGTCGGACCATCTTAGCAGCAGCGGTCCTAACCGCCACCACGAGGCTGGCAGTCTCAGACCGCCAGCCTCGAAATGAGGCCCTAGATCTAAGATGATTTGTAAACCTAACTACTTTTCTGACAACATAGTGGTGAGTTTTAGTATAAAACTTTCAACAGTACAAACAATACATTCTAAATGGACTTTTGACAGTGATATCCAAAAATCATGGCAGAGCTTAAAAACAAGTTGTCATTTTTCTCTAGAGAGAATGTATTTAGGGCAACTTTTAGAGGCGAGGTGATATCATATCAGGAACAACTATTAAAACTACAAACAAGCAGCTAGGGTCCTTATAGAGATGTTTAAATAAAGCAGAAATTAACCTGAATAGGCTGCATTGTAGAATTTTCGGTGTTGACAAAAACTAAGAAAGATATGAACATATTTCTATAGAAAAAGAGCAGGTAAATGGGCACTCTTTAGACCAACAAATGTTGAGGAGGGAACAACTGCCAGTAAAGCTTTAGCACCAGAATAGTGCATATCAAAGCAATGTATTTCCATTAGAGAGCCATTCCAAACACCAACTCACTAACCATGAATATCCAAGAAATCAGACAAGTCTTTGTGTCACATTTCCAAAGGATATACAAAGTCCAAATTTATTATCCAGATTAATTATCAGGGAATACTTATCCAAGTAGGAATTCTCACTTTATCAAAAACAGGCACTTTAAAACAACCACTCAGTGAAAATAATAGCTGGTACTACAGGTAAACTGTCCAATGGCAGAGCCGCTGGAGAGGATGGCTTTCCAGCTGAACGACATTAGGCTTTTTATCTGAATTAAAAGGCACACTTACCAGATTGTTCTGTTGCAGTAGATGATAACATTCTGCATTTATGTCATCAAGGTATTTTGACCTGATTTTCAAATGAGGTTAAAGAGCCAACAGTTCCTAGTTCCGTTTGCAGAAGGGTAAAGAACCAACAGATCCTAGTTCCTTTCATCCTCTCATGTTATTGAACTAGGACTGTAACATAGTGACCAAAATACTTGTAACTCAAATAATTTCCTGTGTTTCTATTGTGATCCACCAGGATCAGAATAGTTTCACTACCTCATGTCATACACTAACACTTGCATTACTCATTCAGCAGCGAGTAAAATGTTAGATGTAGAAAAGGCCTTTGACCTCGTGAGTTTGGATTTTTTAATTAAAGGTTTTAATTGAAATGGGCTTTCCTGACCAGAACTCAGAGCTAATTTCTGTTGTGTTTGGCAAAGCCTCAACTACTCTTGTTCTCAATATAAGACTTATTAAAGATTGCTTGATCTCTTGTGGCAGGGACAACCTATGTTTCCTAGTCTTGTTATACTTTTTATAGAGCCATTAGTCCATTTATGAATAAACCCTTTATGAACACTGATATATCTGCAGGTTCTCGGGTTCAAGCTGTAGGCCAATGACATGGTATTATTTTTAATGGCAGGCAAGACAATCATAAAAATAGCTTTCAATATCATTAATACCTACAAAGCTCTCAGAGGCTATAAAAAATGCTACATAAACTGATGTTTTATAGCTTAATGAAAGACGGATGCAAGCTGTTTCCTCATTCTTAATAAATATTATAATATAAAACCCAGTTGGTATTTAGGAATTTAGCTTTAAGAAACTTTTGATTATCTTTTTGATTTCAATCATGCTATGCTTTTTTTTTTTAAAAAGGCTAGAGTATTTTAGAAGAATGGATTCTCTTCTAATGTCTTTAACAGAAAGAGTTTCCATGGTGAAAAGAATATTCTGCTTCTTTTTTTATTATAACTTTTCACTTTACCGTGTATCTTACACAAACATTATTTTACTATTCATTAGTGGTTTCATCTGGTCCAGACACCAACAAAAAGAGGTCTGGCTCTACCTAATGTTAGAAATTAATATGCAGCATCCTATTCAATAGGTTGTCCAAAATTTAAAGATAAAGGATGTTTTCATAATAACTTTCTCAACCTATTGTTAAGAGAAAAATCCACAGGCATGCTTATAAAAAACAAATATCTAAAAATCCAAAATAAGTCTGCTATTGAACTCTGACATTTCTTACCACTCATTATTCCAAATTACTTAAATGATTATATACATACACACAGACTCCATTGTTTGTTTCAATTTAAGCTCTCTGGAAATTAACAGATGCAATAAATTAGATATGGGGAATGTTTGAAATTGGATGCAAAGTGGATGATTGGTGATTTGGAGCAGGTGACCTTCAAGATTCAATTAGACATAGGTTTGTTTCAGTTTTCCTATTGACAGATTTTCTTCTACTCTTCAGGACGTCACTTTCTGGAACGTAGAGAATTCCAAACCATAGCTGAAACTCTGTGGGATGAAACATCTGACATAATGGGGTTGGCAATTCGCTATCCTTAAAAGAGGAAAAGTGGAGTAGCTCTGGTCACCAACTAAATTTTAAAGAAATGGAAAAAACACTCTAGAAATGAACTTCTCAATTTGGGCAGATGTATGCAATCACAAATTGAGCAATGAGAAGAGCCAGTGTTAAAAGGATGTGGTTATTCATTTAGTAATGGGTCTAATATACTCCAGCTTATTTACAGAAATGTGATCACCTTTTCTCATATCGAAGCCAGAGATGTTCTGACCAGGGTATGTGGACCCATACAATATAGACCTGGCCCATGTTGCTTGATTTTAGTGATCTATTTCACACTCAACTGTTTATGTCCGATGTTATAGCAGCATCCCTGCTCCTGTCACTTAGGAATATTCCCCTAGGATGCACTTAGGTGGCGATATTTTCCCATGGTAGTAGTCAGATCAGTGATTACAGGCCTGTGGAAGGCCAAAGATCCACCAATGTATTCTGCATTGCTCAAGAAAATGAAAATGGTGTACACTATGGGAAATATGTTTTAAATACATAACAGCATTGCACACATTAATACATGGTTGGTAGCATTTCGAACACTGTACTCAAACATTTAAGTAGTGATTAATGAAATCATTGTTAAACTGATATTTTAGCTGAAAATATATTTTCGTCATAGTGGTTAGCATATGTAATGTAATTACATATGTTTACTACAAATATTCAACTAACTTTAATTAGTGCCATTGTATTCTAGTGGTCAAAATTAAACTAAATGTATGTTTCAGTTTGAAATGTTACATCTTTTTAAGATACGTAGCTTCAAGTCATTGGCTAATTCTATTGATTCTTTATATTTTTAGGTAGGGAGGCTGTGTGATATTTGATGTAATCAGGAATGTTAAGTGCATCTTCTTACATTCTCATGGAACCGAAGGCTATGTTATAGAGAAAGTTAACAAGCGGTTCCCCTCCATGATTTATCTACACTTACTTTGCTGTTGTTATTTGGGAATATTATAATTTTATACATGTTATTCAGTACAGTCTGCCCCTTCAGTATGTATTCCTTTACATGCTTACAAGGGCATCCCAAAGCTTTGCTTGAAAGGCGCATTGTTAAATTAATACTCTCTTTTGCAGACTTATTAATTGGGCCTTTTTATGTTATAGTCATCATTTATTGTATGACTGTTATTTTATAGTCCTCCCTTTTTTAAAGATTATATTGTAATAGGAATATCAACCCACTTCACTTTCTAAAAGTCTTTAAGGGAAAAAAGGTCTACTATCTTGGGGGATTAACATAAGCTCCGTAGAATGATGTTGCAGCCAGGGCAGCCCAGTCCTCACTCATACCAACCAGAAAGACAGAGTTACTTCATTGTAAACACACATGTGTAAAAAGAGTATTTTCCAATAAAACCATCCTCGGTACATTGCAAAAGTGGAGTATAAGTGATTAGAAACCAATGGGTCTGGTTCCAAAATGAATTCAGTTGCAAACATCAGTTTATGCCTCCATGAATCCATAAATTACGTTCTGAGAGGTGGACATGCATTTACTACTGTATATTTCTCCACCACATGTGAGGAGAAATCCTCATTGTAAATCTCATTCATGGGGTGGGATGTTGGTGTTCCCAAGCTCTGGTTTGCCTTGTTGGAAGTTTCGGAACACTACACTAATAAACACACATTTGCGGACATCCCAAATACCTCTCTGATCCTAATTCACACTAGAAAGCATTGTAGGTTTATTCCAGTTAATGGCTGCTGTAACTCCCCTTCTGCCATTTGGTAAGGAGAAGGGTCACAACCAGATTTGGTGGGGATATAGGGAGAGGGCTTTCTCCAAGAGGAAAAATGGTGTCTCTCCAGAGACAAAAAATATACTTTTGCACAGGAAGCTCCAATACCCGGTGCAGAGTACACTAGGTAGCACTCTGCATTGTGGAAATATGATCCCTTGAAAATACATAATGTGGCATTCCAAGTAGAGGATGCCAGAGGTGAATATGTGCATGTGTGCAGGCTTCCCCTTGGTTGCATGCACGTGCGCAATTAGCATTTGAGTAAAAAGTCTAGTGGCACTGGTGCTCAGGGGTTTGTGGGGCCCTCTGCACCAGATACCTCAGTCAAAGATGGCAATTAACAGCTAACATTGTATTTTACTATCACATCAAGGGGTAGGAGGGATCATTTTTCTTGCTTACAATGGGGTTTGTGGGATCCCTGCTTTGTCACTGCTCATAAGCAGTGCAAAATGGGCTAGTGTGCATCTGTGATTGACTTTTTTAGCCTATAGCGCCCAACTAGGGCACCTAATATTAAACAACTACCAGCAGCAAGATACAAACATTTTGAGGTAAGGCCCAGGGAACTATCAAGGCTTCGCCGACCATGTCTGAACCACAACCATCTTAAGATGTATGTCTTCCATCAAGCATTTGGATTTGTTTTAACATAAGTACTCTATCTTTTGTTCACCTCTCCTTATTCCCTTTCTGCTATGTTCACTTCCTTCATCACTCAAGTGTGTTACAAAACTATGAATCTAAAAAAAATCTACCTTACATAGTGGTTGTTTTCTAGGCCATCATGACCTAAATTGTTGTCTGATGTTGCACTTCATGTGATAAAGCTGTTCGTTGTCTGGGAAGATGTCCAGCTGGCTACAACTCTGCTTCCAGGATTCTCTAAATACTTCTTTGTAGTTGGGGAATTTGATTGATTTATGAAAAAGTAAATAATCCATGTGCATGTGGTAAATATAGTATTTTATTGGTTCAAACTTTATTTAATCAATTGACGGCTTTCATTCATATAATTCATAGCTGTTAAAAATGGGGTCTTTGGTTGTCAATCAGGTTACCCCCTGTCCAAGCAAGGACCCTCACTCTAGTCAGGATAACTTACACACAATCCAAATTATACTGTGCCCACCCTCTGGTAGCTTGACATTGAGCAGTCAGGCTTTACTTAGAAGGCACTGTGTAAAGTATTTATGCAATTAATCATGCAATAACTCAGAATAGCACCACAAAAATACACCACACAGTGTTTAGAAAAATATATACTATTTATCTGATAAGATGCAGGTCAAAACGATTAAAATGCAATAAGTATATGTTGAGCTATCACTGTAAAAGTGATATAAAGTGTCTTTAGTCTTGAAAAAGCAATCAGTGTCTCTTTCAAGCACAAAGTACCTGGTTAGCATTCAAAATCTCCGCAAAGAACCGCACAGGAGGGGATGCGTGGAAAACAAGGGGGTGTGAGTCGATTTCTCAAGCTGCATATGGCGATGCGTTGTTTATTTTTCACGAAGGGACGGCTGTGCATCGATTTCCGGTGCTCGGTCGTGGATTCTATTCGGGTTGCAGGGTTTTCGGATGCCCGGGGATGATGCATGGATTTCCGGAGCTGACAGGATGAAGTCACAGGGGCTGCGGTGATCCGGTGGACGTTGCGTGGAAATTTCTACCACACGGCAGGCGCTGCATCAATTTCTCTCTGGAAGTCGGGCTGCGTCATTCTGCCTCGGCTGTACGTCAATCCAGTGGGCCGTGCGTCGAATTTCCGGTCACTAAGCTGGTGCTGCGTCGATCTTCTTGTTGCGAAGTCAGGCTGCGTTGGTCCGGTTCGGCGTGCGGTGAATTTTTCACCACAGTGCAGGCTGTGCATCATTTTGGGCAGGCTGTGGGTCGATTTTTGCCGCACAAGAAGTGCTTCTAGTAGAGATTAAGGCCCTCATTACAAACCTGGCGGTAAAGTCCGCTGACCGCCGTGCTGATCACTGCCAACATACCGTGTCCGCGGCAGAAATCCGCTACGGGTATTATGACCCACACTTAGAATTTCTCCACAATACAGACACCCACACAAGTCTGCCACACCAAAGGTCAGTGATAAACTGGCAGTATCAAAACCCACACTGTCACGCCAACAGGAATACGCCCACAGTATCAGGACCCACGAATCAACACGGCGGTCATTCAACTGTGGTAATCCATTGGCGGTACACACCGCTGCGCTCAAAATACACACACACTTACAAAACACAACCACATTGGACAATTCAAAATACACACACCTGACACACATACACACACCATACCCACACAACACTATAAAACACACACCCACATTACCCACAACCCCTTACAACAACATTTTTGGAAGAAGCAGAGAGAGAGAAAAGCAAAGACAACACCACCAGCATTAAGAGGCACACCAGCATTAAGAGGCAACACCAGCATTAAGAGGCACACAACACCATCACTCATACACCATCCACGCACAAAACACCACACACCCCAAAACATCACCCCACACATCACATCTAACATCACCTCACACGTCACTCACACCACATCATGGCACCTCAAAGACACCCCAGGTTTTCAGATGAGGAGCTCAGGGTCATGGTGGAGGAAATCATCCGGGTAGAGCCACACCTATTCGGATCACATGTGCAGCAGACATCCACTGCAAGGAAGATGAAGCTATGGCAGGGAATTGTCGACAGGGTCAACGCAGTGGGACAGCATCCAAGAACATGGGATGACATCAGGAAGAGGTGGAATGACCTACGGGGGAAGGAGCGTTCCGTGGTTTCAAGACACCAGATAGCAGTACATATGACTGGCGGTGGACCCCCACCTCCTCCCCCACAACTAACAACATGGGAGGAGCAAGCCTTGGCAATCATGCATCCTGAGGGCCTCACAGGAGTAGCAGGAGGACTAGACTCTGGTAAGTCATATCTCTACTATTATATCCTCCCCACCCTACCTGCATGCAAACCCCTACCCCTACCCTCACACCCATCACTCCAACACCTCACATAGATCCCACTATCACAACCCACACATCCCAATACCAAGCCCTGCATGCAACACAAAAGCATGGACCCCCAACACAGACCTGCATGGACAACCATCACCACAGCATGCCCAGGGGAGACTCTCACCCAGCCCACAAAATGACCACTCACTCAAGTCCAAGCTGACAGGAAAATTACAACCATACAGGGAAACACACCCATGCACAAGATGGCACACACAGATGCAATAACAATGCATTTACACCCCAACAGGACCCCTTCACAACGTCACCGGACAGGAGGTGCCAGCCATATCCAGTCCCCACACAGAAGAGGACCACAGTGACGACAGAAGCTCTGCATGCCTGGATCAAGATGACCAGCCCGGCCCATCAGGGACCTCTGGACAGTCGGTTCCCCTGCCACAGTCCCAAACCACCACTGAACCTTCCCCCTCAGGAAACACCACCACAGCACCCACCCAGCGAGCCCATGCTGCTGTCCCTAGGACACGTCAATCAGCAGTGTGTCCACCACTACAGGGACCCCAGGCAACCCCACTAACACAGGACGATCAGGGACCTGGGGGGTCAGTGGGCACACGGTTCAGGGGACAGAGGCACAGGGTAACAGGGAAGCTGGGAGGACTGCTGTGCGACAGGGGAAGGACAGGCCCAGGGAACCCACTCTCCACAAGGCACTCTCAAACATCATGGGAGCATGCCACCATTCCCAGGAGACCATGGACACGGTACTGGCCAAGTTTCAGGAGACCCAGCGGCTGCAGGAGGAACAGTACCTGGGGATCAGGGAGGACTTGAAGTCCATTACCACCACCCCGGTCACCATTGCAGGGGTGCTGGCAGACAAGGCCAACACCATGAGGGAGACAGTGGCATACCACTGGGCCCCTGACACTAGCCCAACAGATGAACAGCCTTCCATGTCTGCCGGCGCTAGTGGACAGGAGGTCCCACCACAGGACCAAAAGGCCACCAGCACCCCATCCCCTGCAAAATGAGAACCACCCCGCAAACGGTCCCTGCGATCCAGGCACAAGACAGAGAACATTGCCAAGACCCCCACCAGGAAATAGGACACTCCTGATTGTCGCCCTTCTGTCCCACTCTGTCACCCTGTCCACCCTGAACTGCCATTGCTCCACTTCCCATTCCCCCTTGGACAATGCACCTGTGATACAAGTAGACTGTACTCTATCCTGGACATTCCTCCACCATCACCCCAGCCCATTGCACATCCCCCTCTACTTATTAGCACTGAAATAAACACAGTTGAATCACAAAACAATCTGGAGTCATTCTGTAATTTCACAAATGTATTATTACAACTTCTTCGACAAATAACAATGTTCATTTGCACATACCAATGTATGACAGTTGTTGGGCAGCATTAAACATAGCAGAAGGCAGAATGAGGTACCCAGATCTGTGAAAAGGAAAGCCAAAGTGAACTGTCAGGGTCCATACACAGGGGTTAAAAGGCTGACTTATACAATGTCCTACAGTAGCCCGATATGAGATGAGTAGTGCCAGTCTCTTACCTGTGTCTCACTGGAAGTACTGCATGATGATCTTGTTTGGGTTGTCAATATCTTCTTCCTCTGCCTCCTCTTCTTCACTGTCCACAGGCTCCACAGCTGCCACAAGACCATCATCAGGCCCATCCTCCTGCAGAAAAGGCACCTGGTGTCGCAAAGCCAGGTTGTTCAACATACATCATGCCACAATGATCGTATACACCTTCTTCGGTGAGTAGTATAGGGAGCCACCTGTTAGATGGAGGCACTGGAATCTGGCCTTCAGGAGGCTGAAAGTCCGCTCAATAATATGCCTAGTTCATTGTAGCGTTCCTCTGCCCTTGCCCTGGCATTCCTCACTGGGGTCAGTAGCCATGAGAGGCTGGGGTAACCAGAATCACCTGAAAATGTCGAGGGATATCTGTTAGACACACACCAACCCTTAGGGACTACACCATACCCAGACACCTATTCATACTATGTGGGGACCTTGGGCTCACCTATTAGTCACACACGGTGCCTCTGGAGCTGGCCCATCACATAAGGGATGCTCCTATTCCTCAAAATGTAAGCGTCATGCACAGAGCCAGGATACTTGGCATTCACATGAGAGATGTACTGGTCTGCCAAACACACCATCTGCACATTCATTGAATGGTAGCTTTTTCAATTTCTGTACACCTGTTCATTCCTGTGGGGGGACAAATGCCACATATGTACTATCAATGGCACCAATGATGTTGGGGATATGTCCCAGGGCATAGAAGTCAGCTTTCACTGTGGCCAAATCATCCACCTGGGGGAAATTGACGTAGATGTGTTTCAGAAGGGCAGACAACACTCTGGTCAACACGTTAGAGAACATTGGCTGAGACACCCCTGATGCCATGGCCACTGTTGTTTGAAAGGAACCACTTGCCAGGAAATGGAGCACTGACAGGACATGCACTACAGGGGGGATACCTGTGGGATGGCGAATAGCTGACATCAGGTCTGACTCCAATTGGGCATATAGTTCTTGGATTGTGGCCCGATCAATTCCGTAGGTGATAATGATGTGTCTGTCTTCCGTTGTCGACAGGTCCACCAGGGGTCTGTACACCGGAGGATGACACCATCTCATCATCTGCCCCAGCGGATGTGCCCTATGGAGGAGAATGGTGAGCAGAGGGTCATGTACCACATAGGTTGCACAAGTGTTTTTGCACTAATGTGAGTAATTCCGTGTGTGGCATTGTCTGTCCGTATTTCTGCCCAAATGTGCTGTGACGCAGTTAGGTGCCATGCCATGTGCCACCCTGAAATGGCGGATGCCTAACCTGTAAGGAGGGACAAGGGGAAATGAGGTAACTGCGCTGGCATTGTGCAGCACCGCGGTAGGCGATCGAAGACCGCAGCGCAATTCAGGATTGGTTATCATTGGGCCCTATGGGTTCCAGGAGCCAATGACAATGTACGTCGGCGGTGACGGTACGCACCGCAGAGAACGTGACCACCATTTTCTATCTGTTCACTCACTTGATACCTGACCTTCAACAGGAGAGGACATACACTGCAAGTGCTGCTGTGACCTGTGTCTGGAAGCGACAATGGCTCGAGTGTCTGGGGAAAGGGTCCCTGCTTTCACTTCGGAGGAGTTGGAGAGACTAGTGGATGGGGTCCTCCCCCAGTACACGCTACTCTACGATCCTACAGACAAACAGGTGAGTACACTGTGAGCATGATGCGTGGGACATGAATGCATGGAGTGGTGTGGATGGAAGATACATGTGGGGTTGGGGGCTGAGGCCTGCAGGAGAGGATGGTAAGTGTATGTGTGTGATGGCATGGGTGGGAAGTGGTGGGCAATGAGTATGATGAACCGTACGGGGGAGTAATTTCCTGTCATCCTATTCCTTTCCTCTAGGTCAGCGCCCACCAGAAGAAGGGTATTTGGCAGGCCATCGCCAAGGAAGTGCGGACCCTGGGGGGTCTATCATAGAGAGAGCACCCACTGCCGCAAGAGATGGGAGGACCTGCGCCGCTGGAGCAAGAAGACGCGGAGGCCCAGCTGGGGCTGGCCTCCCAACGTGGAAGGGGTTCCCGTCGCACCATGACCCCCCTGATGTTCCGGATCCTGGCAGTGGCATATCCGGAGTTGGATGGGCGCTTGAGGGCATCACAGCAGCCACAAGGGGGTGAGTACAGTCTCATTCAGCTGACTCTGCATGCTTTACGAGGTGTCTGGGTGGGGGATGTGGGCTGTGGGTTCCATGGGCAGGTGTTTTTCTTACTAACTGCTAGTGCATGGCCTAGTGCATAGGGCTGCGCCCTGTGTGTTGTGTCCACCAACGGTAGTGGTGTTGCTGGCATTGACCATGTGTCTCCTCTGTCTTTCCCCCATCTTGTTTTGTCACCCTGTCCTTGTGTGCATTAGCACCATCTGGCGGAGGAGCAGAGGCACCGGAGACGGAGGGAGCTGCATCCCACATGGCCCAGGAGGGTGAATGTACGGAGTCTGAAAGCACCAGTGGGACAGAGGGCGAGGGGAGCTCCATGACGGGAACAGGAGGGGACACCAGCGACAGCGACTCTTACTCTGATGGGAGCTCCCTTGTGGTGGCAAGGAACCAAAGAGGACAGTGCCAAGGTGCCAGCAGCGACTACCAAGTTGGGGAAGAGACACAAAATCTACGGAAGCTCACCTCAGGGCACAGAGCCTCCTGGTGAGGGACTGGTGACCCCCATTTCTCATGACAGGCCAGCAACGTGTACCACAGTGAGCACCGCCGCAACGACCTCCACCTTCACCACCACCTTCACCACCATCTGCACCGCCATCTGCATGGCAGCTGCCACAACTATAGTCACCTGCATCATCCCCAGTGGGCAGCTGTCCGAGGCTGCTGGAGATGGCCTGGTGTCTCCCTCCACTAATACAGACACCTGCACCACGGGCAGCACCGCCTGCATCTCCGCCACAGACACCGCCGCAGCCACCGCCACCTGCCCCATCACATGCCCAGCCATTGCCACTACAGCGGACATCAGCAGCATCCCCAGTGGGCAGCCGTCCGAGGCTGCAGGAGACGTCCTGGACCCTGCACACACTACATGAGGCACCACCACCAACACTGGCACTACTAGCAGTTTGCAGCCTAAGTCGCCGCAAGGTGGAGTGTGGCTCTGCCTCCATGGAGTATCATGCTACCTGTTCCCTGAAAATCTTGTGGCTCAGACACCCAGGTCAGGGAATGGGAACTGACACACCCCAGGTGCAGCATCACTGGGCACCAAGCCCCCTCCAGAACCAGTGAAGAAAAACATCCACTAACCCAGTCCTTGGCAGGATTAAGCACTCTGGGCACAAAGCCCCCTCCAGAACCAGTGGAGAAAAAGGCATCCACTAACCCAGTCCTTGGCAGGATGAAGCACTCTGGGCACAAAGCCCCCTCCAGAACCAGTGGAGAAGCCATCCACTTGAGAGACTGTGGCTTTGCACTCCCCCCAGACCAAGCAGTGGAGAAGCCATCCACTTGAGAGACTATGGCTTTGCACTCCCCAGGACCAGACAGTGGGCAAAGCACCCACTTGAGAGACTTTCCCCAGGACCAAGCAGTGGGCAAACCACTCAGTTGAGAGACTGTGGTTTTGCACTCACCAGGACCAGACAGTGGGCATGGAGCTCCCTCGAGGAGCAGTGGCGTCGTCCCATCTTCTGGCTGAGGCGCCCCCCCCCCCCTTCCCACTGAAGTGCCTGTTTTTTTATCGACCTGATGCCCCTGCAGTTTTCTCTCCGTTTTGAGACAGGTGTCATGTGTGGGCTTCGCCCATGCTTTTTGGGACCAATGGTCCACAGACATTTGATGGGACAGTGTACGGACTTGTGTACTTGCAGTAAATATTTGTGCATACTGATTATTTACTTTTCTCTTGGGCTATCTGTTTGTTCGAATATTACACTTGTTAAACTCATTTCATTTGGTCCTTGCATTCTTCCAGGGGGTGACAGGGTGTATCTGTGATGTTATTGGATAAGTGTGTGTGTTGTTGTGGGTGGGGGGTGGGGGTGTTGCGTGTGTGTTTCACTCTCTTTTCCCTCCTCCCCTCCCCTGTGTGCTAGGTGCAGTACTCACCGTGGTCGTCGCCGCCGCCGTCCTTCATACTCCTGGTAGATGAGAAGATACACCAACATTGGTAACACCTGCATTTCGGGCTCCATGGCGTCCTGGTTCCTCGTTGAGTGTCGGGAGATGAGTGGTTTCCCTTCCAATTCCTGTTTCCGTCGTGCTTTTGATGGCATTGGTACTGCCCCGGAAAAGCTGGTGGATTGGTGCCTTGTAATAGTGTGGGTGGTACATTGTGTTCCGCCTGGCTGTTGGCGGTTACCGCTGCGGTGTTTGTTTATACCGCCGTGGCGGTCGATGTGTTAAAGTGGCTGTCTGAGTTGGCAGTTTCTGCCATGGTTGTAATTCCATTTTTTTGACCGCCGGCCTGTTGGCGGTGTTACCGCCACTTTAACACCGATCTCTGGGGTTGTAATGAGGGCCTAAGTCTTTTTAGTATTGAGACATCAGGGAACAGGAGGCAAGATCTATCCAAGCCCTTGGAGAGCACTTCTTCACCACAGTCAGAGAGCAGCAAGGCAGCAGGGCAACAGCAAGGCAGCAGTCCTTCACAGAAAGCAGACAGGTGTCTTCTTGACAGGATGCAGGTTCTGGTTCAGGTTTTCTTCTCCAGGAAGTGTTTGAGTTGGTAGGGGCAGAGGCCTTGTTTAAATACCCAAATGTGCCTTTGAAGTGGGGGAGAATTCAAAGAGTGGCTTAGAAGTGCACATGGTCCCCTTTCAGTTCAATCCTGTCTGCCAGGGTCCTAGTAGGGGGTGTTGCAGTCCTTTGTGTGGGGGCAGGCTACTGTCCTTTGACATGCAAGTGTCAGGTCCTCCACCCTCACAGCCCAGGAAAACCCATTCAAAATGCATATGTATGCAAGTGAGGCTGAGTATCCTGTGTTTGGGGCATGTCTGAGTGAATGCACAAGGGAGCTGTCAACTAAACCCAGCCAGATGTGGATTGTAAGGCACAGAAGGATTTAAGTGTAGAGAAATGTTCACTTTCTAAAAGTGGCATTTCTGAAATAGTAATATTAAATCCAACTTCATCAGTCAGCAGGATTTGTATCACCATTCTAGCCATACTTAATATGACCTTCCTACTCCTTTCAGATCAGTAGCTACCACTTAAACAGTATATGAGGGTAGCCTGAATGTTAGCCTATGAAGGGAGCAGGCCTCACAGCAGTATGAAAATGTATTTAGGAGTTTTACACTACCAGGACATGTAAACTACACAGGTACATGTCCTGCCTTTTGCCTACACAGCACCCTTCCCTATGGGTTACCTAAGGCATACCTTAGGGGTGACTTATATGTAGAAAAAGGAGAGTTTTAGGCCTGGCAAGTACTTTTAAATGTCAAGTCGAATTGGCAGTGAAACTGCACACACAGGCCTTGCAATGGCAGGCTTGAGAGAAGCTTAAGGAGCTACTTAAGTGGGTGCACAACCAGTGCTGCAGGCCCACTAGTAGCATTTAATCTACAGGCCCTGGGCACATATAGTAAATTAAAAGATCCAATTGGGTATGATCCAATGTTACAACCAAACCAGCAACAACTGTAGCTCAAAAGTGGAGGGAGTCATGCAAAAAGTTAGGGATGACCACCCTAAGGCTGTCAGGTCTAATATATGTCCCCCCCAGCTGAAAGTGGGGAGAGCTACCCAACCTCCTGGGAGCTCTCATCGCTAAGGCGGAAGTATCTGGAGAGACCATCAGCGTTTGCATGGTCAATCCCCGGGCGATGCTCCACCGTTAAGTCCACCCCCTGTAGGAAAATGGACAACCTCAAGAGTTTAGGATTCTCACCCATCATCTGCATGAGCCATCTGAGGGGCCTGTGGTTTGTCTGAATCCAGAAGTGAGTTCCAAACAGGTATGTTCTCAGCTTCTTCAGTGCCCAGACACCAGCAAATACTTCTCTCTCAATAGCACTCCACCTCTGTTCCCATGGTAATAGTCTTCTGCTAATAAAGACTTCTGGTTGGTCGATGCCCTCCTCATTTAGCTGTGCTAGAACAGCCCCTATGCCATGCTCTGAAGCGTCTGTCTGCACAATAATTCCTGGGAGTAGTCAGAGGCCTTGAGCACAGGGGAAGTGCACATGGTTTCCTTCAGGGAGTCAAAGGCTTTCTGACAAGCCTCTGTCCAATTCACCAACCTAGGTTGCTTTTTGGAAGTAAGTTCTGTCAAGGCTGTCACAATGGATCCATAGCCCTTTACAAACCTACAGTAGTAACCAGTGAGGTTTAAGAAGGCTCTCACTTCTGTCTGTGTTCTAGGTGGTTGCCAGGCCTTGATAGTTTCAATCTTTTCCTGGAGTGGCTGCACCTTGCCACCACCTACAAGGTGTCCCAAGAAAAACACGGAACCCTGCCCAATCTGGCACTTACTAACCTTCATGGTCAGGCCTGCCTGTTGCAGAGCCTGAAGCACCTCCTTGAGGTGGAGCAGATATTCCTCCCAGCTGGAACTATAGACGGCTATGTAGTCTAGGTAGGCTGCGCAGAAGGCATCCTTGCCAGCTAGGACCCCATTAACCAACCGTTGGAAGGTAGAGGGGGCATTTCTCAACCCAAAGCACATCACCCGGAACTGGTAATGGTCATCAGGTGTGGAAAATGCAGAACTCTCTTTAGTCCCCTCAGTCAAGGCGATCTGCCAGTACCCTGATGTGAGATCAAAAGTACTGAGGACTTTGGCAGCGCCTAGCCTGTCTACAAGCTCATCAGCTTGGGGGATAGGGTGAGCGTCAGTCCTTGTGACTGAGGTGAGACCCCGGTAGTCCACATAGAACCGGAGTTCTGGCTTTGCACTGGGTGCAGCAGCCTTGGGTCCAAGCACCACAGGGCTAGCCCAGGGACTGCTGGACTTCTCAATAACCCCTAGGGCCAACATCTTGGAAACTTCCTCCTTGATGCTGGCCTTCACCTTATCTGACAACCTGTCATTTTTGTCTCCCGTGTCAATATCATGGACACACAGGTGGGTGAGTCCAGGTGTAAGGGAAAACAGGGAAGAGAACTGCTCCAACAACTCACAGCAGTCTCCTCTCTGATCTAGTGTCAGACAGTCAGAGAGATTGACACCCTCCACTGACCCATCAGAGAGGAGGTCGGGGACAGGGACACCTCTATCTGCCCCCCAAAGCTAACTGGGACTGTCTCCCCCCGAGCGCTACACTAGCCAACCCAGGTGTCTGCCCTTCAGTGGTTGGCTGTGCTCTCTTGGAACAGTGGAAGCCACCCTTACAGTGTCCATGCCGGTACCACTCTAAGCATTTGGGGATGAACTTTCCTAACTTCTTATCGAAGTACCCTGGTTTCTTCCCAAACCTAGAACAGGAATAGTTACCACCCCCCTTGGGAATTCTTTTTGGGGCCTTTTGAGAGTTCCTTATCTTTAAGTTTTTCTCCCCCCTCTTTCTTCTGTTGGGAACCCTGACCACCTTTGTGGGTGTCCCCCTCAGATACCTTTTTGGACACTCTGGTGCTAACTCAGGGGTCCACCTCCTCTTCAAGCTTCCTGGGGTCAGTCAGCTTACTCTCTACTAAGTGCTGGTGCAACTCTGTAAAAGAAATACTGAGCATATGCCCTCTCAGAATCAAATCATATAACCCTTTGCAATCATTTACTTTGCTGCCCCGCACCCATCCATTCAGTGCCTTATTGGAGAAATCAAAACAGTCTACCCAAGTCTGTGTGGAAAAGTTTGGTGCTGTCGCCAAACCTCTGACGGTATTTTTCAGGGGTTAGCCCAAACTTGGCCAGTAAATCAGCTTTTATGGTTGCATAGACATTCTGATCATGTGGATATAGTGTAATCAGTGTGTCCCTCCCCACTACTGGTACATAAAACCACAAAGCCGCCCCCATTGCTCCTCAGAGGTTCCATGAGCCCTTAGACAACTTCATAGGCAGCCAACCACTTATCAATGTCATCTCCCACCACATAACTTGGCACCACATTCTTGGGTATACAAACCTTTTTATCCCCAACAGGTCCTGCATATATGCTGCCACCATTACTGCTGGACTCAGACTGTCTCACCTTGATCTCCAGCTCCTTGAGACTCAGTTCATGACCCAACAAAAGTTTCTTCTCAGTCAAGGCTCTCTCAGCTGCTTTCGTTTCTCTCCCTGCCCTCCTTTCCTCCTGTTGAGCTTCAATTTTTAAGCTCAGGCAAAATGTTAGGGGTGCCCACCCTAAGGCTTTCAGGTCTAACAATTGCTCAATGCATTTCGCATCCATGCACTTCATCAGGAACTTTATAAAACTGCAAAGACCTGTTGGAGAGATCCGAAGCAAGTAATGTTGTGAAATTGATAAATCTCCGGCTAATCAAGATTCATAATAATAAAAAAGTGCTCTAGGGCATAAGAGAATTGAACACTTGAAGCAACAGTGTTGCGGTAACTCGAGAATACAGAGTAAAGGACCATGAGAGAACAATTCAAGAAAAAAGCTCCTTAGACAATGGTAAATTTCAGTGAAACCATAGTGTTGCCACAATTTAGGAATGCCATGAGTGGAATCACAGGAAAAGAAATTGAGTACAGGCATCAGAAGACAATAGTAGATACTGATAGTAGATATAGGTGGTGCACGGAGATACACCATGAAAGAGGGCAAGGCATTGGACCATGAGCAGTACACCTAGCTAGAGCAGAAAGAGGGTCATTATAGAAGCTACACTAGATCACTCAAATCAGAGAAGACCAAAGCACCAGGGAATTAGGCAATGCACCATTAAAGAAAGAAACAAGCCATTTTCTAAAAACAGTTTATAATTAGTGCTTCCTGTTTTCCATTATGACTAATTTTAACAAATAAATACAGACAGATAACATTGTCTTTCCTGGCTCTATTTATTTTTAAAGTGGAAAAATACAGATAATGTGCTTCTTTTGAGTGACTCACCATGCTCAGATTAATGACCTTCAGGCTAATAGCTGTAGATATTGGCAGTACAGGAAGTTACAAAGCTCACTGAGATTTGCCTAAATGACTGCATTTCTCAACATGTATATGCAGTATTATACAATTTTTTTAACATGGGTTTATTATTTTAGGCTGTGTAATGTGCTAAAACCTCACAGGCATCAAAGTATGAGTGCACGCTTATCGTATAAATAAATGCAGACATATACGAGTTATCACCTCATCTGTTCACAAAACACAAAATAAATATGGATTAATACCAATAAGATGGCCAAAAATACACTTGGATAAACACTGGTGGAAATGTTAAAAACAATGTTAAAATAATACCATAAAATCGGGAGTCCTATTTAAAATAAAACAAGTAAGCATGCAGTATTACAGCCAAGCAAGCTGTACTAAAAGTATGTCTGTGATCTGCAGCTGGTAATTACACCCACTGCCTAAATCGAAGGTGCAGGTGTGTTGAATAGATGATAAGTAGTAACATATGCTTGTCAGCAGAATGGGTGCAGCATGTACTAAGAGGGTGAGGGAACACCAGAGGGCCAGGGAGTTAGGCAGGGCAACATCAACATGCACAAAGAGCTCAGTTTGAAAAGACAGCATGCAACAGAATGAGCAACCAGACAATCTTGGATGGCAAGTATGAAGTGTGATCATGAAGTGCAGTGGATTGTTATGCCTGACACTTAAGTCAAATTGGAGAAAGGTGTGAAAGGGTGGAACACAAGGTAACTGGCATTATCCAAAGAGGACATACCATGGCAACAACAGAAAAGTATGCAAAATGATTAGAGGGTGGTCAGCTGTATTATCAAGTCAAAACACCTAAACGATGTATTAGTGTAAACAGAAGAATGAGCCTTCACACTGATTTCAGGTCTTACATAAATATAGAGACCAGGATTGCATCAACAACTTTGTCATGTGTTGTAAGGGAACAAAGTACAGTGAAGTTATCAAATGGAAAGCAAGAAGAATGCAAAGAAATATGGAGCAAAAATGAGAGCTTTTCAAAAAACAAGAAAAACGTCACCACCCTTTCTTCCATTTTCTTCTCCCTTTTAATTAATGATCACATCTGTCCTTAATACCACATACCATCTGTTTTGCATAGCTGCACCATTTGTTATTTGAATCTAGGAAGCAGGAGTATTTTTACGCTGAGCGACAGTGGTGGACGTGATTCTGTGTCCTGAATTTATGGAGTACCTGAACATGGCAGAAATACTACATCCCCCCTCCACTTCTTACACTTCCTAAGATCACCCCACTGGCTGGTCCACCTGCACACCAAGCATGGTAGGATTTTTAAAGATGGCAGACACAACTTTTAGGTTGCATCAATTTTCTTCGAGTGCTTTGTCCCACCCATAACTGCCAGTGCAAACTGGTTCCTTCCGGGGAGTTTCTAGTGTGAGCGGCATTGGAGGTCTCACTACCCCACTTTCAGCCTGTGAGAAAGGCATGCCCATGCTGGTGAGTAAAGTAACAATTGATCAATACATACAAAAAGTAGCAGAGCACTCGTATCTGTTAACTTATATAGTTAATACATTATGGTCTAGGAGCATACATCAATGTAACCAATACTAACATCTAGTATATGCAATGCAAGTAACTGATTGAAAGAATTCAAAGATTGTACTAGAAAAACATCCTTTTCTCACACCCAAATGAACCATGAACATATTTACATGGTATTTTCAACAATACAAACAAAATCACAAATGCATTAAAGATCTTGATCAAATGAAGAATTCAGCCGACATCCATTCGTCCCTGCCTGGGGACTTCTTGAAGGCTGATAACAATAAAAAATTAGGACCTCTACAGACAACTTATTAAAATCAAGACATTCAGACTCATCTTTATTCCTCGACAAGAACAGTTTAAAATCCAACCATATCAATCAATCAATCAATCACGATATTTATAAAGCGCGCTATGTACCCGTCAGGGTTTCGAGGCGCTGGGGGGAAGGGGGGGGGGGGTGGAGGTGTGCTGCAGTTAGCGGTCGAAGAGACAGGTTTTGAGGAGTCTCCTGAAGGCGAGGAGGTCCTGGGTCTGGCGTAGAGATGTGGGGAGAGAGTTCCAGGACTTGGCGGCGAGGAAGGAGAAGGATCTGCCGCCGCAGGTCTTGCGCTGGATTCGGGGGACGACGGCGAGGGCGAGGTTGGCGGATCGAAGTTGACGTGTGGGAGCGTAGAAATTGAGTCTGGAGTTGAGGTAGGAGGGTCCGGCGTTGTGAAGTGCCTTGTGAGCGTGGGTGAGGAGTTTAAAGGTGATCCTCTTCTCCACCGGGAGCCAGTGGAGTTCCCTCAGGTGAGGGGAGATGTGACATCGGCGGGGTATGTCGAGGATCAGTCGGGCGGAGGCATTTTGGATACGCTGGAGTCGTTTGATGTCTTTGGTTGGGATGCCTGTGTAGAGTGCGTTGCCGTAGTCAAGTCTGCTGCTGACGAGGGCTTGGGTCACCATCTTTCTGGTCTCTGTTGGAATCCACTTGAAGATTCTGCGGAGCATGCGGAGGGTGTTGAAACAGGAGGAGGAGACGGTGCTGACCTGTTTGGACATGGTGAGTGCAGAGTCCAGGATGAAGCCGAGGTTTCTTGCGTGGCTGGCAGGGGTGGGTGGGGGTCCGAGGTCGGCGGGCCACCATGAGTCGTTCCAGGCCGAAGGAGAGCGCCCGAGGATGAGGATTTCCGTCTTGTCGGAGTTGAGTTTCAGGCGGCTGTTGTTCATCCATTCGGCGATGGATTTTAGTCCTTCGTGGAGGTTTGTTTTGGCGGTGAGTGGGTCTTTGGTCAGGGAGAGGACGAGCTGGGTGTCGTCGGCGTAGGAGATGATGCTGAGGTGATGCTGGCGGGCCAGTTTTGCGAGGGGGGCCATGTAGACGTTGAACAAAGTAGGGCTGAGGAAGGATCCTTGGGGGACGCCGCAGATGAGGTTGGTGGCTTTGGAGCGAAAGGGGGAGAGTCGGACTCTCTGAGTTCTGTCGGAGAGAAAGGATGAGATCCAGTGGAGGGCTTTGTCTTGGATGCCGGCTTCCTGGAGGCGGGTCAGTAGGGTGCGGTGGCAGACTGTGTCAAAAGCGGCTGATAGGTCGAGGAGGATGAGGGCCGAGGTTTCGCCGTTGTCCATTTGATGTCTGATGTCATCTGTGGCGGCGAGGAGAGCAGTCTCCGTGCTGTGGTTTCGTCTGAATCCGGATTGTGAGGGGTCCAGGATGGAGTTGTCTTCGAGGAAGTGGGTGAGTTGTGTGTTGACGATCTTCTCGATGACTTTTGCTGGAAAAGGGAGGAGAGAGATCGGACGGAAGTTTTTGAGATCGTTGGGGTCGGCCTTGGGTTTCTTGAGGAGGGGTTGGATTTCAGCGTGTTTCCAGCTGTCCGGGAAGGTGGCGGAAGTGAAGGAGAGGTTGATGATCTTGCGGAGTTTGGGGGCGATGGTGGCATTGGCTGTGTTGAAAACATGATGAGGGCATGGGTCCGTGGGGGATCCTGAGTGGATGGTGTTCATGGTTGCCATGGTTTCTGCGTCGTCCACATGGGTCCAGGCGGTGAGGCGGCAGTCGCGGTTGGAGACGTCGGGGGGGGGATCTGGTGGTGGGCCGGTGTTGAAGCTGTTGTGGATGGTAGCGATTTTCTGGTGGAAGAAGGTGGAGAGGTCGTCGCAGAGTTTCTGGGAGGGCGGGATGTCGTTGGCGTTGGCTTTTGGATTTGAGAGTTCTTTCACGATGCCGAAGAGTTCTTTGCAGTCGTGGGCGTTGTTGTTGATGCGTTCGGTGAAGTGGACGCGCTTGGCGACGCGGATCCGTTGGTGGTGTTCACGGTTTGCGTCTTTGAGGGAGGCGAGGTTGTCGGGCGTGCGTTCTAGGATCCATTTCTTTTTGAGCTTCTGACAACGGCTTTTGGAGGTGGTCAGTTCGTCTGTGAACCAGGCTGTTTTTTTCTTTCCTTGGTTGGCGGTGGGCTTCTTGAGTGGGGCAAAGGTGTTGGCGCAGTCGAGGATCCATTGATGGAGGTTGATGGCAGCTGTGCTCGGGTCGGTCGCGTCGGGTGGAGGGTTTTTAACGAGGGTGCTGGTCAGTTGGTCTTGGGTGACTTTGCCCCAGCGGCGGTAGGGGGGTAGATGGATGCGGTGCTGCTCGGTAATTTTCTTATAGGAGAAATGGACGCAGTGATGGTCGGTCCAGTGGAGTTCGGAGGTGTGGCTGAAAGAGATGTGGTTGCTTGAGGTGAAGAGGGGGTCGAGGGTGTGTCCAGCGATGTGGGTGGGAGTGTTGACTAGCTGGCGGAGTCCGAGGTTGAGGAGGTTGGAGGTCAGTGCTGCGGTGTTGACGTCGTTATTATTTTCCATATGGTAGTTTAGGTCTCCCAGGAGGATGTAATCCGGGGAAGCGAGGGCGTGGGTGCTTGCGAGGTTGGCGATGGTGTCGCTGTAGGGGGCTCTTGGTCCTGGAGGGCAGTATATGAGGGTTCCTCTGAGGGTCGTGTTGGGGTCTGTGTGGATCTGGAAGTGGAGGTGTTCGGCTGTCTTGAGGGTGTCGTCAGTGTGGGTGTGGATTTTGAGGGTAGCTTTGTGAGCGATGGCTATTCCGCCGCCGATTCCGTTGATTCGGTCTCTTCTGGTGATTTTGTAACCGTCCGGTAAGGCGATGGCGATGTCCGGAGCCGAGGAGTCGTTCCACCAGGTTTCGGTCAGGAAGGCCATGTCGGGTGCAGTGGAGTCGAGCAAATCCCAGAGCTTGATGGCGTGTTTTCGTGCGGAGCGGGTGTTGATGAGGATGCAGTTCAGGTGGTTGGGGTTGAGTGATTCTATTGTTGGTTTTGTCGTTCTGATGCAGGAGAAGTTGCAGGAGCGGCAGGAAAAAGGTCCTTTAGTGTGCTTCGGGGACGCCAGGAAGCACTCCGTGGAGGAGCCGGTGTTGAAAGCGCGGAGTTCGTTGGCTGAGTAGCGGACGCGGGGGGCGCGAGGACCAGGGGGGGTGGCGCTGGGCGCGGTCCAGGCGCGGACGGGCGCAGACGGGCTTGCCTCTGGCGCGGACGCGCAGCGCCAGCCATTAAGAAGGGAGGGGGGAGGGAGGAGCAGCTGGGAGGCGGGAGGCGGGAGGGAGCGGCAAATGGGGGCGCGAGGGGGGCGGGGCCGCAGGGAGGCAGCGGCAGGGATCGGGGAGCGCACAAGGGGCAAAAACACAGAAAACGAGCAAAATTAAAGGCAGTCACAATAAGAAAACCACACAATCAGAAATACAATAATGGCACAATACACGATCGGGGAGACAGCAATCAGGGGGGCAGAAGCGCCGGCGGCGAGGCGCAGAAAAAGCGAAAAAAACAACTTACAGGACGGCGGAAGCCGCACACGGGTCAAGTGAGCCCACTAGCCACCAGGGATGAGGCGCAGGAGGATGCCTGCGGGTGGAGGAGGGCCTCGAACACGCAAACGGCAGCGTGGACGGGGGACACAGGCAGGAGGCAGCAGGTTGGTGCTGCGGTCGTGGGGGGCAAGCTCAGGACCTGAAACAGGTCAGAGTTCGCTCACTCGCGACGCGCAGCGCCAGCCATTAAGAAGGGAGGGGGGAGGGAGGAGCAGCTGGGAGGCGGGAGGCGGGAGGGAGCGGCAAATGGGGGCGCAAGGGGGCGGGGCCGCAGGGAGGCAGCGGCAGGGATCGGGGAGCGCACAAGGGGCAAAAACACAGAAAACAAGCAAAATTAAAGGCAGTAACAATAAGAAAACCACACAATCAGAAATACAATAATGGCACAATACACGATCGGGGAGACAGCAATCAGGGGGGCACAATGGGGGCAGAAGCGCCGGCGGCGAGGCGCAGAAAAAGCGAAAAAAACAACTTACAGGACGGCGGAAGCGGCACACGGGTCAAGTGAGCCCACTAGCCACCAGGGATGAGGCGCAGGAGGATGCCTGCGGGTGGAGGAGGGCCTTGAACACGCAAACAGCAGCGTGGATGGGGGACACAGGCAGGAGGCAGCCGGTTGGTGCTGCGGTCGTGGGGGGCGAGCTAAGGACCTGAAACAGGTCAGAGTTCTCTCACTCGCGACGCGCAGCGCCAGCCATTAAGAAGGGAGGGGGGAGGGAGGAGCAGCTGGGAGGCAGGAGGCGGGAGGGAGCGGCAAATGGGGGCGCGAGGGGGGCGGGGCCGCAGGGAGGCAGCGGCAGGGATCGGGGAGCGCACAAGGGGCAAAAACACAGAAAACGAGCAAAATTAAAGGCAGTCACAATAAGAAAACCACACAATCAGAAATACAATAATGGCACAATACACGATCGGGGAGACAGCAATCAGGGGGGCACAATGGGGGCAGAAGCGCTGGCGGCGAGGCGCAGAAAAAGCGAAAAAAACAACTTACAGGACGGCGGAAGCGGCACACGGGTCAAGTGAGCCCACTAGCCACCAGGGATGAGGCGCAGGAGGATGCCTGCGGGTGGAGGAGGGCCTTGAACACGCAAACGGCAGCGTGGACGGGGGACACAGGCAGGAGGCAGCAGGTTGGTGCTGCGGTCGTGGGGGGCGAGCTCAGGACCTGAAACAGGTCAGAGTTCGCTCACTCGCGACGCGCAGCGCCAGCCATTAAGAAGGGAGGGGGAAGGGAGGAGCAGCTGGGAGGCGGGAGGCGGGAGGGAGCGGCAAATGGGGGCACGAGGGGGGCGGGGCTGCAGGGAGGCAGCGGCAGGGATCGGGGAGCGCACAAGGGGCAAAAACACAGAAAACGAGCAAAATTAAAGGCAGTCACAAGAAGAAAACCACACAATCAGAAATACAATAATGGCACAATACACGATCGGGGAGACAGCAATCAGGGGGGCACAATGGGGGCAGAAGCGCCGGCGGCGAGGCGCAGAAAAAGCGAAAAAAACAACTTACAGGACGGCGGAAGCCGCACACGGGTCAAGTGAGCCCACTAGCCACCAGGGATGAGGCGCAGGAGGATGCCTGCGGGTGGAGGAGGGCCTCGAACACGCAAACGGCAGCGTGGACGGGGGACACAGGCAGGAGGCAGCAGGTTGGTGCTGCGGTCGTGGGGGGCGAGCTCAGGACCTGAAACAGGTCAGAGTTCGCTCACTCGCGACGCGCAGCGCCAGCCATTAAGAAGGATGGGGGGAGGGAGGAGCAGCTGGGAGGCGGGAGGCGGGAGGGAGCGGCAAATGGGGGCGCGAGGGGGGCGGGGCCGCAGGGAGGCAGCGGCAGGGATCGGGGAGCGCACAAGGGGCAAAAACACAGAAAACAAGCAAAATTAAAGGCAGTCACAATAAGAAAACCACACAATCAGAAATACAATATTGGCACAATACACGATCGGGGAGACAGCAATCAGGGGGGCACAATGGGGGCAGAAGCGCCGGCGGCGAGGCGCAGAAAAAGCGAAACAAACAACTTACAGGACGGCGGAAGCCGCACACGGGTCAAGTGAGCCCACTAGCCACCAGGGATGAGGCGCAGGAGGATGCCTGCGGGTGGAGGAGGGCCTCGAACACGCAAACGGCAGCGTGGACGGGGGACACAGGCAGGAGGCAGCAGGTTGGTGCTGCGGTCGTGGGGGGCGAGCTCAGGACCTGAAACAGGTCAGAGTTCGCTCACTCGCGACGCGCAGCGCCAGCCATTAAGAAGGGAGGGGGGAGGGAGGAGCAGCTGGGAGGCGGGAGGCGGGAGGGAGCGGCAAATGGGGGCGCGAGGGGGGCGGGGCCGCAGGGAGGCAGCGGCAGGGATCGGGGAGCGCACAAGGGGCAAAAACACAGAAAACTAGCAAAATTAAAGGCAGTCACAATAAGAAAACCACACAATCAGAAATACAATAATGGCACAATACACGATCGGGGAGACAGCAATCAGGGGGGCACAATGGGGGCAGAAGCGCCGGCGGCGAGGCGCAGAAAAAGCGAAAAAAACAACTTACAGGACGGCGGAAGCAGCACACGGGTCAAGTGAGCCCACTAGCCACCAGGGATGAGGCGCAGGAGGATGCCTGCGGGTGGAGGAGAGCCTTGAACACGCAAACGGCAGCGTGGACGGGGGACACAGGCAGGAGGCAGCAGGTTGGTGCTGCGGTCGTGGGGGGCGAGCTCAGGACCTGAAACAGGTCAGAGTTCGCTCACTCGCGACGCGCAGCGCCAGCCATTAAGAAGGGAGGGGGGAGGGAGGAGCAGCTGGGAGGCAGGAGGCGGGAGGGAGCGGCAAATGGGGGCACGAGGGGGGCGGGGCCGCAGGGAGGCAGCGGCAGGGATCGGGGAGCGCACAAGGGGCAAAAACACAGAAAACGAGCAAAATTAAAGGCAGTCACAATAAGAAAACCACACAATCAGAAATACAATAATGGCACAATACACGATCGGGGAGACAGCAATCAGGGGGGCACAATGGGGGCAGAAGCGCCGGCGGCGAGGCGCAGAAAAAGCGAAAAAAACAACTTACAGGACGGCGGAAGCGGCACACGGGTCAAGTGAGCCCACTAGCCACCAGGGATGAGGCCCAGGAGGATGCCTGCGGGTGGAGGAGGGCCTTGAACACGCAAACGGCAGCGTGGACGGGGGACACAGGCAGGAGGCAGCAGGTTGGTGCTGCGGTCGTGGGGGGCGAGCTCAGGACCTGAAACAGGTCAGAGTTCGCTCACTCGCGCCGCGCAGCGCCAGCCATTAAGAAGGGAGGGGGAAGGGAGGAGCAGCTGGGAGGCGGGAGGCGGGAGGGAGCGGCAAATGGGGGCGCGAGGGGGGCGGGGCCGCAGGGAGGCAGCGGCAGGGATCGGGGAGCGCACAAGGGGCAAAAACACAGAAAACGAGCAAAATTAAAGGCAGTCACAATAAGAAAACCACACAATCAGAAATACAATAATGGCACAATACACGATCGGGGAGACAGCAATCAGGGGGGCACAATGGGGGCAGAAGCGCCGGCGGCGAGGCGCAGAAAAAGCGAAAAAAACAACTTACAGGACGGCGGAAGCGGCACACGGGTCAAGTGAGCCCACTAGCCACCAGGGATGAGGCGCAGGAGGATGCCTGCGGGTGGAGGAGGGCCTTGAACACGCAAACGGCAGCGTGGACGGGGGACACAGGCAGGAGGCAGCAGGTTGGTGCTGCGGTCGTGGGGGGCGAGCTCAGGACCTGAAACAGGTCAGAGTTCGCTCACTCGCGACGCGCAGCGCCAGCCATTAAGAAGGGAGGGGGAAGGGAGGAGCAGCTGGGATGCGGGAGGCGGGAGGGAGCGGCAAATGGGGGCGCGAGGGGGGCGGGGCCGCAGGGAGGCAGCGGCAGGGATCGGGGAGCGCACAAGGGGCAAAAACACAGAAAACGAGCAAAATTAAAGGCAGTCACAATAAGAAAACCACACAATCAGAAATACAATAATGGCACAATACACGATCGGGGAGACAGCAATCAGGGGGGCACAATGGGGGCAGAAGCGCCAGCGGCGAGGCGCAGAAAAAGCTAAAAAAACAACTTACAGGACGGCGGAAGCGGCACACGGGTCAAGTGAGCCCACTAGCCACCAGGGATGAGGCGCAGGAGGATGCCTGCGGGTGGAGGAGGGCCTCGAACACGCAAACGGCAGCGTGGACGGGGGACACAGGCAGGAGGCAGCAGGTTGGTGCTGCGGTCGTGGGGGGCGAGCTCAGGACCTGAAACAGGTCAGAGTTTGCTCACTCGCGACGCGCAGCGCCAGCCATTAAGAAGGGAGGGGGGAGGGAGGAGCAGCTGGGAGGCGGGAGGCGGGAGGGAGCGGCAAATGGGGGCGCGAGGGGGGCGGGGCCGCAGGGAGGCAGGGGCAGGGATCGGGGAGCGCACAAGGGGCAAAAACACAGAAAACGAGCAAAATTAAAGGCAGTCACAATAAGAAAACCACACAATCAGAAATACAATAATGGCACAATACACGATCGGGGAGACAGCAATCAGGGGGGCACAATGGGGGCAGAAGCGCCGGCGGCGAGGCACAGAAAAAGCGAAAAAAACAACTTACAGGACGGCGGAAGCGGCACACGGGTCAAGTGAGCCCACTAGCCACCAGGGATGAGGCGCAGGAGGATGCCTGCGGGTGGAGGAGGGCCTCGAACACGCAAACGGCAGCGTGGACGGGGGACACAGGCAGGAGGCAGCGGGTTGGTGCTGCGGTCGTGGGGGGCGAGCTCAGGACCTGAAACAGTTATACAGTTACTGAAACTATAAGATACTAATGCCTCAGAGCGTAAGTCATTTCCAAAAGCCCTAAGTACCCCAAGAAATGGCAGATGCTCAAAATCGTTAGACTCACAAGTGAATAGACTCCCTTGTGAAGACAGTAAAATTACCACCACCTAGACCTAAGCTCAAAGTGTATGAGGTTGTGCAAAGAGAAGCTACCCAAAAACACCAGAAAATCACAATAAACAGAAAAGAAAGTGGTGAGGTATGCGTTCAATGTGCTTGACCGCATATCCCCTTATGGGACAGAATTAAAGGTCCAATAGTCCATGAAAAGGAAATATGGGTGCTCAGGATTAGTGAGAGTGAAGAACTTCAATGTTTTACCTCCACACGAAAAAAAAACCGGGTTTCAACCATAAGTCCATACAGAGCATCAGTCCAAATTTAAACCACAGCAGCTGAAAGGACAGTATGTATCATATAAGCTTAGTATCATATATCAAAAATTGTATACATCTCGTATCAAATATCAACCTGAGAGGAAATTCACTCATCACTCGAATAACCTTCAAAATCCAGTATCTGTTTGTCCTCTCAGGACCTTTAAGGAAATGATCTACATACAAATTTCATAATCCACATAGGATATGTTTTTTATGTCACACGTTCCAGCTGTCCAATCACTTGAATATTTGGTCTGCCAGTATTGCAGCAATAACGATACTATCTGTGATGGATAGAAGACCTTGATACGTCTTTAAAAAGTAGAGTATGTAGACAACAATATATTAAATATTGTATTACCAATCTGTCGTAAACACTGTCATACTTTGCCTATTATGTATTGCTGAGGTATAGGACCAATGAAGATCCACCAGAGTATGTAACAACAGCCACCCTTACACCGTTACTTGGAAGAAATCATCATGCCATTCAGCCCTGTGTATTCTGCCTCACATTTGGGCAACGACTGACTAGACAAAAATGTCATATCCCTTTCCACACTCATCACCGAAGAACACACAACTGGCAGGCATCCCTTCATATAAGAATCTATCCACATGTAAAGTGGCACAACATATCCAACTTGTCTCTACCAATGGCTCAGCGGAGATATTATGACCTTTTCAAGAGCGAAACAAAGGCGTATAGGCCGAGGCTGACCTTTCAAACAGGGCGGAACGTGTATCATTCCACCCTCGGCAAGTTGTAGGTATTGAGAATAGGAGTCCCTCTTCTTCAACAGTAAACATCATCTCTCTATGATGCGCGAGGGTAACTCGCACATCAAGCCGGCTGACTCTCAAAGAGATGGGAGAAATACAATTGTCGGCCTTCTCTGTTTACTCTATCCTTCAACAGGTGACTAACTGTTTAGAAACATCCATTTTAATTAAACAGTTAACCCCCTGAAGGTTAGCTGACGGGCGTCCCCTTAGTAGTTTGTATTGCAGTCCTCATGTAACCTAACAAAACATGACCCACCTACCTTGGCCGCCCGGCCACACAAACACATTGAAGTCTAAATGCCAGCTAGTGTGAATCCGACCACTACCTAATGTCTCATCTTTGTGCTCGCCTAATGTGGACGTAAACAAAGGCAAAAAATAGATATCGGAGTCAGCAAAGGTATCAAAAGTGTTGCAGACTCCATTGGACAAAGAAGAAACACCTGTAGCTGTATCCCCGATTCCTTGGCCCCATAAAAAACACGGAATCATGTAAAATCAGCTAATTTCGCATTATTATATCGGACACAGAAAAGGTCTGTATTTTTATATGGAGCATTCTATCCTTAGATCTCCCTACCTAAAACAAACCCAATTCAATCCAGGCAACGCTCAATTCGAATCAAACAAAAAGATTTTGTAAGTAGATAGAAGATAGAGAGGGAACGGAAGAAAACCCCGAGTTAGGCATATGGAAGAGAAACGTGTAATACAGTACTTCTGTTGTGGACGTGCATGATGATTAGCCCCACGTGATGAATGAATGTCATACTGTCAACAGGAAAAAGGTGGAACAGGTATCAAATTTGTACTGTAGCCAGGACATACCCGAAAAGCAAACGTGATAAACATTGAGAAGAGGGGTACATTTCGTAATATCTGTAACCCAATAGATCTTCCCAAATAACCACCAATGATTAGATGTGTTACTATCAAAAAAGTGCAAGACAGAAAAGAAATCACTAATTCATATGTGTCATAGCACTGTCACGTGCTCGTTATGAGACACGCTCCTGTGTTGGATATGCCTGTTGATGAGCCCTATAACACTATGTACACGTCGTATGTCCATGTCAGCAACTATTCAAGAGTCCTGGTGAGCCACATGATGTATAGAGAGAGTGAAACATTTAATTTTCTTTACAGACGGAGGCACATATGCAGTCACAAGTTGTGCAGTGTAGATATGTAATTTTCTTTGTAAACAGAGGTGCATTTAGAGTGGGCAACGCATAATGATATTATGACACATTACATTTCAACATCTCAAATCAAAACATGAAAATTGGGCAGTAAGTACCAATTAGGTTGTGTATCATCAAAACACATACATCTTGGCAACAGATGTGTTGTAGTGTTTTGAGCAGCATTGTTGGAGTACTATTGGTACTAAGAGAGATGTGCAGCAAACAGACCATTGTTGTCATGTTCAAAGTCTAACAGTTAATCAACCTATGTAGAGTTGTCTCCTACCATCTTCTTTTACCAGGAGAGGGCTTAATTCTCTCTAATTGGACCTATTGTCTGAGGAGTCTTTGATCTATCTGTTGGCAACCAGAGTAATTATCTTATCCTAGGGTTGTTCAGAGCCCAAATCTCATTAATGGTCCACTCTCAAAAGTACTGAAAAAACTTAAAGTATATGAAGGAGCAAAAATATAGCCACATTAATATTATATTTGCATTCAGGACACTTTTAAACATGAGGAAAATTACATTAATAATTTTTCTATGATGGGACAATGTGAAAGTAATATTTTGGTGCAGCTTTTACCGAGAATGTGTGCAAAGTAAAGCACCGCAGACTTATAACAAACGTCGACAGACTCACATTCTCATCAAAATGAAATGCAATGTTCCTTTTTGGATGCCCAATCGCATTATTACATCAGCTCAGGCCATAACTAAGTTACTCAAGGTTCCATCTGTGGCAAGCTACTGGTGCTCGGAGACTCGATTGGGCTAGATAGAAGACTTTCTCGCTCAGCTTGCACACATACACATGTTTGAATATAAACATTATTTAGCCTTTTACCCCAGATGCACAATAGCAGACCTTATTTTAAAAGGCAGGTATTGGTCGTCAGCACTCGTCTGTTTTAAAGAATCCTTGAGTGAGACTGTGAGATTCGCTCACAGTAAGGAGCCAAATATCAAGGGGTCGAAAATCAAAACATCTTGCAAGGGTTGATAAGGTTCAGACCCTCTCTCTCGTAACTGTCCAAACTAAT
Organism: Pleurodeles waltl; assembly: GCF_031143425.1. NCBI lineage: Eukaryota > Metazoa > Chordata > Amphibia > Caudata > Salamandridae > Pleurodeles > Pleurodeles waltl. The sequence goes on from NC_090444.1 coordinate 163,069,487, forward strand.
TTTAAAAAATGGATAAAAATGCAATTTGCATAAAAACATACAATTATTAGAATTGATTAAGAGGAATGAGAGCTGTGGTTTTTAAAAGGTTATGGAAAAAAATACAAAAGCTCCAATAGAAAATCACAGTGTACAGATGACCAGGACCAAAGAAAATTTCAGGCCAGCTTTAACCCCTTCGCTGCCAGGCCTTTTCCCCCTCCTGTGCCAGGCCTTCTTTTGGCTATTTGGGGCAGTTCGCGCTTAGGCCCTCATAACTTTTTATCCATATAAACTAGCCAAGCCAAATTTGCGTCCTTTTTTTCCAACATCCTAGGGATTCTAGAGGTACCCAGACTTTGTGGGTTCCCCTGAAGGAGGCCAAGAAATTAGCCAAAATACAGTGAAAATTTCGTTTTTTTAAAAAAAATGGAAAAAGTGGCTGCAGAAGAAGGCTTGTGGTTTTCTCCCTGAAAATGGCATCAACAAAGGGTTTGCAGTGCTAAAATCACCAGCTTCCCAGCTTTCCGGAACAGGCAGACTTGAATCAGAAAACCCAATTTTTCAACACAAATTTGGCATTTTACTGGGACATACCCCATTTTTACGATTTTTTGTGCTTTCAGCCTCCTTCCAGTCAGTGACAGAAATGGGCGTGAAACCAATGCTGGATCTCAGAAACCTAAACATTTCTGAAAAGTAGACACAATTCTGAATTCAGCAAGGGGTAATTTGTGTAGATCCTACAAGGGTTTCCTACTGAAAATAACAACTGAAAAACGAAAATATTGAAATTGAGGTGAAAAAAACAGCAATTTTTCTCTACGCTTTACTCTGTAATTTTTTCCTGCAATGTCAGATTTTTGAAAGTAATATACTGTTACGTCTGCTGGACTCTTCTGGTTGCGGGGTTATGTAGGGCTTGTAGGTTCATCAAGAACACTAGGTACCCAGAGCCAATAAATGAGCTGCACCCTGCAGTGCGTTTTCATTCTATACCGGGTATACAGCAATTCATTTGCTGAAATATAAAGAGTGAAAAATAGATATCAAGAAAACCTTTCTATTTCCAAAATGGCCACAAGATAAGGTGTTGAGGAGCAGTGGTTATTTGCACATCTCTGAATTCATACTAGCATGTGAATTACAGGGCATTTCTCAAATAGACGTCTTTTTTACACACACTCTTATATTTGGAAGGAAAAAATGTAGAGAAAGACAAGGGGCAATAACACTTGCAAAGGTGTTTTTTGCAAAGTGCCTACATGTAGATTTTGGCCTCTAGCTCAGCCGGCACCTAGGGAAACCTACCAAACCTTTGCATTTTTTTAAAATAGAGACCTAGGGGAATCCAAGATGGGGGTGACTTGTAGGGCTCTGACCAAGTTCTGTTACCCAGAATCCTTTGCAAACCTCAAAATTTGGCTAAAAAAACACGTTTTCCTCACATTTCGGTGACAGAAAGTTCTGGAATCTGAGAGGAGCCACAAATTTCCTTCCACCCAGTGTTTCCCTAAGTCTCCCGATAAAAATGATACCTCACTTGTGTGGGTAGGCCTAGCGCCCGCAATAGGAAATGGCCCAAAACACAACGTGGACACATCACAATTTTTGACAGAAAACAGAGGTGTTTTTTGCAAAGTGCCTACCTGTAGATTTTGGCCTCTAGCTCAGCTGGCACCTAGGGAAACCTACCAAACCTGTGCATTTTTTAAACTAGAGACCTAGGGGAATCCAAGATGGGGTGACGTTTGGGGCTCTGACCAGGTTCTGTAACCCAGAATCCTTTGCAAACCTCAACATTTGGCTAAAAAAAACAAGTTTTCCTCACATTTCGGTGACAGAAAGTTCTGGAATCTGAGAGGAGCCACACATTTCCTTCAACCCAGCGTTCCCCCAAGTCTCCCGATAAAAATGGTACCTCACTTGTGTGGGTAGGCCTAGCGCCCACGAAAGGAAATGGCCCAAAACACAACGTGGACACATCACATTTTTTCACAGAAAACAGAGGTGTTTTTTGCAAAGTGCCTACCTGTGGATTTTGGCCTCTAGCTCAGCCGGCCCCAGGGGGGGCAGAAATGGCCTAAAATAAATGTGCCCCCCCCCGCAACCCCACACCCGGGAGCGACCCTTGCCCACGGGGTCGCTCCCCTTGCGTGACATTGGCGCAAAAAAAAAATCCCCGGTGCCTAGTGATTTCTGCCTCCTTGGGGGCAGATTGACCTAAAATCGGCCAATCTGCCGTAGGGGTTAAAGGAGTCGAGGTTGGCTAGGCAATCAGATCATACCGGTCAAAGTTTTTACCATGGCCATTAAATGTGTTTTGCTTCTCAAAGTACTCTAGTGAAACAAGACTGGAAAATGAAGCCGACAAGAGTCTATTGAAGCCCAGCTCCCCCTGAAGCCTTCAGTTTCGATGCCAAAATATCAGAACACGACAAAACACACTCCGAGAGCCACTGAGAATTTTCTCCCATTGCTACATTTTCCAACTTACACTAGTTACATGTTTTACCTTCAGATATAATCACTTTTTTGGTTCTTGAAATCATCCAATGGGGCAAGACTGGATCCTGTAGCTGAACACGGCTTCACACAGCTGAATATTTTTTACACTGAGGTCCTTTTGATGCCTATTTCAGCGAAGAAAGTTCCAAGTGGGAAAAGCCTACTGAGTGTGTGTCCTCCCTGGGGAAGTCACAACTTTTTGTCTATGTTCTTTGGCAGGATAGGTACGTCCTCTACCACCCTGGCTGCCTTTACTAAGACCAGCAAACCTTAAATTGGGCCCTAAAGGTGTTCATGGTAAAAATAGCTTTTTCTACATAGTGACAAACAGCTTTTGGCACCTGTTCATTGTGGGGATATACTTTTCTTTAATATCTAGTATGCCTCACGTTTATATATTGAGCTTGCGCCCCTGTAGGCTTACACAGCACCTCAAGTGTGGCTTACCTAATATATAGGAGTAGGTTGTTTCTACATGGCAAAGCACTTTCCCTTGCCATGTGTTACTGCAGCAGTTTTAAAAATGGAGTCCAGCTGCATCACAATGGTGACAGGACTACTGCACCCATCCTGCCAAAGACATGCAACCGCTGCTACACATGACCTTCAGGCTGTGTACAGTGGTAGTTGGATGTAGCACCTGGCCTGAGACCGAGCCCTACACCCACAATCTTCATGAATACAAGCTCCCCCTCCTTTTCAGGCCTTTGGCCATGCACAGTAGAGCTGGGCACAGTGCCTGGCTCCCTCCTTTTAACCTACCACACATGTGCAGCCCCTGATGATTACAACCTTAGGCTGTGTGTAGATGGGATTTTCCACAACCCTCTGCATGTGACCATCTCTTGTGCACAAAGTCTAAGCAACAAGGGTTGGCCATAGAATCAGGTCTATGGCCAGACCCTGCTTTTTTGGTGAAACTACAAATCCACGTGGAAGGGGCACACTGACATCCACAGATGTGGGTACTGGATCATTTAAAACTCATTAAGTGTCCCTGTTATTTCTTTTATAAGTATTTCTATTTACTAAGTTTTCATACATAGACATGTGGGGGCACTGAGTAACCTAATAATTCTCTACCCATATTATGCACAACTCTTGGGCCATATGTCTATAGATCTTTGTGATAAGTGAGAGGGGAAGAAGCTTCACATTCAATACAGTCAATTCGTTTAACTCTCATTTGCTTTTAGATTCTGGAGTTGATAATGAGAGATGGGATTGACTTATGCAGGTTTATTAATCATTAGTTCTCAAATATTTTATTTTAACAAATCAAGCACAAATAACAGAACATAGCATTAAGCGTATCGGATAAAGATCTGATCCCTAATCCAATTCCCTAAATTAGCTAATTAAATTAAGTTGAATAACTCAAAAATAGCTCTCTCATTTAGCAATTGTGGAAAAGTCTGAATTAGAGAGTCATCAAAGCATAACATATGAAATGGCAGAAAGAACAAGTGTCTGAGAGTCTGTCTAGCTACTAACTGTACAGTTTCACATGGCAAGATGTAAGCTTGACAGCGAGATCATGAAAGGGCATCAGTCAACCAACTATTATTTCCTTGGGTCACTTTTATACAGAGTACAATGTTACAAAAGTTGTAACATTTCCACAGATAAAATTCTTCTTCTGTCCAATCAGAAAGCAAAGGTTCCGTGGGACAAGGACAGTTTCCATCGAAATGTTAAGTTCTAACAAAGAGCATTCTAAATACATGATACATCATCTTAATTTTTAACATATTTGAAACATTGACTACATTTCTCATTTTTGAAACACAGAACATTTATGAACGTTTTATGTGCAAATACATCATTATTTCCATTCTCACTCATCTTTACCACTACGGGTCTATTCATAAAGGAGTCTATTCATTAAGAAACAAATGTTAAGATTAGTCAAGTAAAATGGAAGTTCCAGTGAAGGTCAAGTGGTTAAAGAAAAGAAAATATTCTTTCTTTGTCAGGATAGGAAGTTTGCATCATGAAAAGTCATGCGAATGGTCATGACAGAAGTAAGAAATATTTTTGCTGAACTATAGCAGTTTAGAAATTGTCAGCATTAGCATTTTTTGTCAAGTGCATGTTGTGCAGGCTTTAAAAAGAAGAATTCACATTTAATATGCAGTATTTATTTAGGCATACAATCATTCACATGGGTTATTTTTTTGATGCATTTTATTTCTATTAAAATCTCTAGCACATGTATCAAAACAAGCAAAAAGCAAATTCAAGAGGTATTTTGTTGAGCTATCATCACATTCTATCTGGTCCAAATTTGAAAGCTCAGAGCTGAAGGCATCTCTTCGCAGAAATGAGCATAGTTTATACATACACTTACTTGGCTAGCCCCCACAGGCCTATCGATTACCCTTGGCCTATTTCTCCTACCCTTCTGCCAAACATCAGTGAGATATGTCTTCATCTTTTTCCATGGTCCCCAGATCTCTTTTAACTTGTGGGGGCATCCCCTTGCCTGGTATACTAGCTTTTCAGCTCTCATGGACCAATCCATGTTGGCCTCCCATTCCTGTGAGGACAGAAATCTTTCTTTCCCCTAGTTTTTAATCAAATCCCTTCGTTCTACCATCCAAGCCACGCTGCATAAAAGAAGAGAATAATGGTCACAGGATTGTTCTCCCCAAATTCCTATAGACACCAGTTGTGGGATGAGTGTCACCTCATTATCCAGAACTGCCAAGATTCTTTGACCCACTTTACCCCAGTAGTCTTGGGCTCTCAGGCACTCCCATATCGTGCGTATCAGCGTAACTTTCTGCCAACAGTCCCTTAGGGACTAATAATTTTCAAGCCTCCCCATCCAGAACTGCTCTGTTCTAGTGTAATACGCAACTTTAATTGGACCTTCTAGAATCCCGCCCTGATCACTACCTCACCAGGTCAGCGACATGCCATCCCCTAGTTTTCATCCTTCAGTCTACCTAAATCACCTTACCATTTCTCTCCCAGGGCTACTAATGCTCGAAAGCTATATTGTAGGTGTGTGGAGTTGATTTGGGATATTGCATGGCCCGTCAGGGTGTCATGGTTTACTCATCGCTTACGGTTTTGGCCAACTTGAACTGCAGGATGGTCTCGATTTTTGTAGGTCCTGCTCTGACCAAGGTAAGGGTGGGCTTCTCTGGTAGCCACGCTGCTGCTGACAATGGTACATCAAAAGGTAGTCAGTCCCCTCCAGAAGGAGTCCCATAGGAAAAACCCAAAGGGAAAAAACCTCTACGAATGGAACTCCCTGGAACAGAGAATAAGCACAAGAAAAAATGTAAGACATCCAATAAAAAACAATAACAGGAAGAAACGGGAACGAGCAAAGGAAAAAAGGCTGGAAGAAAAAACAACTGGAGCATGATCACCACCAAAGGAAGGGTGCCAGCACAAGGAGAACTAGAATCCCACTCCTTAAATACCCCTAAACAAGAAGTGACATACAGGAAAGGCCAAAGACGCCATGTTGGATTGGGAAAGAATTATAGGAGGAAATTGATGAGGACGCCATTTTAGAAAAGGAACCTAATGCATGAAAGGAAAGAGGTAGAAAGAAAGGCATACTGGGAGAAAGAAGAATATGGCCCCTATTTGGAAAAACAAAGGAAAGAAGAAAAGAAGAAAGACGAGGAAAGAAGACAGAGAAACAGAAGACCAAAGAAAAGTTAATCACGAGGTAAGTGAACTCGATGCCCAATCTAGGGCCTTGTGCGAGATGAGGCAGAAAAAAGGGGCTGCGGCGAGCCCCGTGGCCAGGAAAACGAACCCCGCCCCCAACCGCTTCCAGGCAGTTTTCCCACTTGGGCTCGCAACAGTAGGCCCCCCTCTTCCCGGAGCCCCAGGTTTGTCTGGATAAAGATGAAAAATAACGACAGACCAAAAGAGGAGCGTGAACAGAAGAGGCATCTTCCCAAGAACACTCGCTAAGAGGGTAACCCTTCCAATGAATGAGATATTGGAGATGATTTCGGAATATACAGGAATCACATATTTCTTGAACCTCAAACTCGGGTTCATCATTCACCAACAGAGGAGGAGGATAGATGAATTGTCTATGAAAAGGATGAGGCTTATAGGGCTTCAGTTGTGAGACGTGAAATACAGGATGTTTCTTCCAAGTTCGAGGCAAACGAAGGAAAAAGGATACCGGATAGATTTTTTGAAGAATTAGGAAGGTTCCATAATAGTGGGGTTTGAGCTTGTTTTGTGACAGATAGAGGGGTAAAAATCTGGAAGAAAGCCAGACTTTGTCTCTGACTTCATAAGATGGGGCATCACATTGTCTCTTATCAGCCATCCTAATCATCTGTTGTTTGGTACACACAAGTTTAGAATGTATAATACGTTGAATTTTACGTAACCTCCGAGAAAATGAGGTGATTGCAGGAAGTGTAGAGGATTCTTTTATAATAGCAGGAAAGGACTTGGAATGAAAACCATATGAGCAGAAGAAAGGAGTGACTTTTGAGGCACTATGTACTGTGTTATTATATGAAAACTCAGCATTGGATAAGTACATAGAGCAGTTACTCTGAGTAGTATTGCAGAAACAACGCAAATATTGTTAGAGTCCTTGGTTCAGGTGTTCCATTTGCCCATTAGTCTGAGGATGATAACCAGATGATAAGGCTACCTCGATGTGTAGGGTTTCACAAAAATACTTCCAAAACCGTGAAATGTATTGAGGGCCACGGTCTGAAATAATAACTTGAGGAGACCATGAAGATGAAAGATTTATTCTATAAAGATTTGACTTAATTCTTTGGATGTGGGTAGTTTCTTTAGTGCAGTAAAATGAGCCATCTTAGTAAATGATTCCACGGTCACCATTATAACTCAATTTCCTGCTGAGGGAGGTGAGAGACACATGAAATCGGTTGATACGGTATGCCAAGGGGCTGGTGGAATAGGTATGGGTTAAAGCAGTCCTGCTGGCTTGGTATGGGGTATATTTGTTTGAGCACAGATTGGACAGGACGCCACATAACTCTTGGTATCTTTCTTTAATGTGGGCCACCAGAAGGAATGAAGGAGTAGTTCCTGTGTGGCTTTGATACCGCGATGACCTGCCACAGGGAAGTCATGACACATTTATAGTGCTTTCCTTTGAACTGTCTTTGAAGGAAGGAATAACACATCTTTATGGTAGTAATGCCCCTTAACCTTGCGCAAGTTCAGGGAGGATTGAATACTCAGACTGTACTTTATCATGAAAAGACTGTATTAGTCCAATTGATGGATACTAGGATTGATACTATCAGGATAGCGTTGCGACAGAGCGTCTGCCAGAATATTTTGAGAACCCAGTATATAGGTTATATAAAAGTCAAATTGACTAAAGAAGAAAGCCCAACAGGCTTGGCAACTGTTCTGACATTGAAAGTTTTGTAGACACTGTAAATTTCGATGATCTGTTCTGACTTCAAGTGGTTCCCTTGATCCCATAAGGAATTGTCTCTAATCATTACAGGCTGTTTTTTGGAGCTCATCGTTCTCGTTCCAAAACTGAGTAATTGCGCTCAGAATCAGATAACACATGGGAGATATAAAAAATTGGATGTTCTAATCCATCGTCATTCTGTCTTTGTAAGAATGTGGCTCCTATAGCTGTTTGTGAAGCATCAGTAACTACAGTAAGTTTCTTGATGGTATCAGGATGACATAATATAGGAGCTTGGGTGAAAGCACATTTTAGGTTTTGGAATGCGATTTCAGCAACTTCTGTCCACACAAAACCGTTCCGGAAATTCTCTTTTGTGTGATTTGGCTGGTTTGTTGAGCAAAATCTGCAATAAATTGGCAATAGAAATTGGCCAGCCCTAAAAAAACACTGAGTTTCTTTGATAGAAGAGGATGGCCATTCTAGGATGGCCTGAACCTTCTCTGGGTCCATGGAAATACCGACTTGACTAATATAATACCCTAAATATTTTACCTCAGTCTTGTCAAATTCACATTTTTCGGGTTTATAGAAGAGTTGGTGTTGCCTGAGTCTGTCTAGAACTTGAAGTTATGCATGGTGTGATGTTCTGGATGTCTGGAATACATTAAGATGTCATCTGGGTATATTTCTATGGTTTGATTTAAAAGGTTGAAAAATACTGAATCCATGAATCTCTGAAAAACAGAGAGGGCATTGGTTAAACCAAAGGGCATTACTCGATATTCGTAATGACCAGAGGGTGTACGAAACGCGGTCTTCCATTCATCACCTTCCTTTATTCTTAGAAGATGGTAGGCTCCCCTAAGGTCTAACTTACTAAATAAGTGCCCCTCTGACTGCTTCCAAAATATCTTTTATTAGAGGTAGCGGATACCGGTCTTTTATGGTAATCTTATTCAGTCCATGAAAGTCTATACAGGCACGTAGATCCATCGTCTTTTTAGGCACAAAAAGGAGGGGAGCCCCAGCGGGGAAAGAAGAAGGTGCAATCAGAACACTCTGCATATTTTCTTGCAGATATTCCGTGAGTATCCTCTTTTCAGGTTCAGTAAGAGAGTACATTCTACCAAAGGGGACAATGGCACCATGTTCCATGGGAATGGTACAGCCATATTCTTTATGTGGAGGTAGTACTGGTTTCGTGGGTTTTTGGAACACGTCTGCATAGTCCAGATAATGACTAGGTACCCCTTGGATAGAGTTTATGGAACAACCTACTTCTGGCACAGCTGATAACATTTTCTTTGGTGACCAGTATGTCCCTGAGGAATAACAATGGTCTTGACAAAATTGGGAAGAGAGAGAAATAGTTCTGGTTTCCCAATTGATATAAGGATTGTGCAGTGTAAATGTGGGTATTCCTAGGATTATTGTATGATTGGTTGAGGAGATCAGATCAAAAGAGATGTTCCTGATGTTTTCTGAAGCATAGACATAAGGTAGGAGTAGTGTTGATGACAGGACCGGAAGCTGAAAGAGATCCATCAACTATATGAACTTGCTCTGGAATGTCCTTAGATACTCGAGGAATTTTTTGTTTCATAGCTCATGTCTCATCCAGATATATTACACTGGTACACAGACTAATAATGCCAATGCCCTTTCTTCCTGACCATCCGGTAACTGCAATGTAATAGTGTTGTACCTGGCCCTTTTTGCAGGGTCATCCCCAAACTTTTTACCTCCTTCCTCCTATTTTTCCTGACCTGTTTTTGTTGGCTTTAGAACTCTGAGCACTTTACCACTGATAACCAGTGCTAAAGAGCATATGCTCTCTGTGTAAATTGTACTGTTGATTAGTTTATCCATGATTGGCATATTTGATTTACTGGTAAGTCCCTAGTAAAGTGCACTAGAGGTGCCCAGGGCCTGTACCTCAAATGCTACTAGTGGTCCTGCAGCACTGGTTGTGCCCCCCCACATAAGTAGCACTGTAATCATGTCTCAGACCTGCCACTGCAGTGTCTGTGTGTGCAGTTTTAAACTGTAAATTCAACTTGGCAAGTTTCCCCCCTTGTCAGGCCTAACCCTTCACTTTTCCTACATATGCGACACCCCTTAGATAGGCCCTAGGTAGCCCCCTGGGCAGGGCGCAGTGTATGGTTAAGGTAGGACATATACTAATGTGTTTTATATGTCCTGACAGTGAAATGCTGCCAAATTTGTTTTTCACAGTTGCAAGGCCTATCTCTCTCATAGGTTAACATGGGGGCTGCCTTTAAACATGATTAAAGCGTAGATTCCTTTTAGGAGCAGACATACATGTGGAGTTTGGGACCTCTGAACTCACAATTTAAAAATACATATTTTAGTAAAGTTGGTTTTGAGATTGTGTGTTTGAAAATGCCACTTTTAGAAAGTGGGCATTTTCTTGCCTAAACCATTTTTGTGACTCTGACTGTTTGTGGATTCCCTGTATGGATTAGTTTGACAGTTAGGCTGTTTGTACCTCTCTCCAGACAGTGATACAAAGGGGTCTAGGGTGTAGCCTGCAGAACCTGATGAGCCATCTGTGCTAGGAGGGAGGGTAGGAGTGGTCACTCGCAACTTAAATGGCTGTGCCTGCCCTCACACAATGCAGTCTCCAACCCCCTGGTGTGTGTCTGAGGCCTTGCCTGAGCAAGGCAGGATTTCACAGACAAGTGAGACTTTTCTTTTAAATAAGCCTACTTTAAAGGCCAAAATGGGTATAAGAAGAGCACCCAAACCCACAGACTTTAGACACTTCTTGGGGTAGACACTCTACCTCACAGGCACTTCTGGACAAGAAACCTGAAGAATTCCTGAACCAGACCTGCCAAGAGGAACTGCCTGGCTGCCCAAAGGATTCACCTGGACTGCTTTTCTGAGAAGGGCTGCTGCCTTGCTGTTGCCCTGCTGCCTTGCTGCTCCCTGGCTGTGTTGAAAAAGTGCTCCCCAAGGGCTTGGATAGAGCTTGCTCCTGTTCCCTGAAGTCTCAGGACCAAAAAGACTTCACTCCTGCAACTGGACTCCTTGTGCGGCAAAAATTAGAAGCACAGCCTGCTAAAAACGACGCACAGCCTACATTGCGGTGAAAAAATCACTGCACGCCGAACCGGAACAACGCAGCCCGACTTCGCAAGGAGAAGATTGACGCAGCGCCTGCGTTGTGTCTGGAACTTCAATGCACGTCCCACTGGATCGACGCACAGCCGACCTGGGACGATGCAGCCTGACTTCCAGAGAGGAATCGACGCAGCGCCTGCAGGGCAGGAGCAATTTTCATGCAACGCCCACTGGATCGACGCAGCGCTTCTGACTTCGCTCCGCCATCCCAGGATTCCACGCACCGTCCCCGGGGCGCCAGAAAACCCACAACCTGAAGAGGAACCAAGGTGGAGTACCGTAGCACTTGTGGGAGTCAAGTTGGGGCCATTGTGGCCCATCGGACTGCTTTGAATATGGTCTGGCCATTGGCCTTCTATGCACTTCTGTTGCTCAGTGAGCACAATAAAGGTTGATGTGTGGCCTGTGTTGTTAGAGGCACACTCTGGATCCGTGGTCTCTCGTTTCATTGTTTGGGGGTGTTGAGCACATGTGTGTACTTTGGGCAGGTTGGATTTGCCTTGTGTCAGGCAAGTACTTCTTGCTGTGGGGTGAATGGCTTGTGCTGCTGTGAAGGGTTTTGGGAGCGTTGCAGGGTGGGTGAAGTGGTTGGGTATGTAACTGTGCCCTTTCTGCCCTTGTTTAGTAGGTTGCGGTACTTACCGTTGTCGTCTTCGTCAGCGGTCTCAGTCGTGGAGGTATTTGGCAAGAAGCAGGGCTTGCATCATCTGTAACTCTCTCTCCATGTCTGCTTCAGCGTGTTGTGCGAGCCTCTGGTGAGTGTTTCCTTACATTTGTTTCATTTCCGTCTGGCTTTGTGTGGTGGTGGTTCCCGCCTGGGAACTGACGGCGGTCTTGTGCTTCATTATTTGATGGGCAGGTAGGGCCTTTCCGTCGGCCTGTGGGCGGGCTCTGCCGTCGTTGTCGGCACTCCTCTGCTGGCAGTCAGTGGTTTTCAGGATGCCTGTGTTTCAGTTGGTTCATTATTTGGCAGTTCGGATTGCACGTCTGTTGGTGGTTGTTACCGCCACTGCCGGCGGTGCGGTATTTACAGCTGTGTTCATAATGAGGATGATATGAGCTAGGGTATACAGGCAAGATAAATATATGAAATGCCGTCTGTCAAGAGTGAGGAAATTAATTACTCACTTGAAGACATTTATTGTCTTGTTTATTTTCAATGCTTTTAGTCTGTTCTTTGGGGGCTTTTCCCTTCAGCAATCTTACTATTATAAATAAGTTTGAACAACAATTTATGAGAAGGCTTCTTAAAAATAGTGGTCCATATTGGTGTTATGGAACCGTGCTACACATAAATCACACAATAATTCTTACATGACAGACAAACAAATGAATGTAACAAACTATACTCAAAAAGAATATATGAAGGAAACAGTTCTTTTTCACTGGAGTCTTTCTTTTTAAATGCTGCCGCTCTTTTGAGCTAGCAGTCTGTTGTGCCGTAAGGAATGTCTTATGGTATCACTTAACAGGGTCTTATTCCTCCTGTGTATTTATGGTACCATCTGTTGTCTCTTTAAACCATAGTTTTTAAATTCCAAGGGCATTCCTCTGAAATCTGTATTGTCAACGCATTTCGACCTTTGTGGTTTGTTTGGCCTCTTCAGGACATGACACTCAGTGCCTATATTACAAAATGAATAGTTATATCATCTTTCTATGGACATCACATAGATGTTTGAAGGACCACTAGTGCTCAAAAGATGCACTGTTCACCTTTCTGTTTGCACCGAACCGTGTATTCTCTTAAGCGGTTTTAAGATTTAAAACTAATCGTAAATCAATTATCATAGCACCCATCAGTGAAGACAACATGCACCCATGTATGTGCACTGTAAGTGCACAGGTGAAAACACAACTCTTGTTATGATTGTTGATTTCAAAACATGATTGCAGACATATAGAGTTAATGCATAGTGACTTGTTTTTTGTAGGTTGTTAAGCCCTATTAGTGTTATAGGTGCTCACTACTTTATTTATTAGTATGGAAAAGCAACTAACCGTGTCATTCAGATTGTGAATGTTTCCTCACTAGGTTTACATTCCTGTGATTGGAAACGGGGGGGGGAAAATTATTAAAGGACATGCCTGCATATGTGTGCACTCTGTTGTGTGTCTGCACTTTGTCCTACTTACATGAATTGTGCACTGTTTTAGGAATAGCCAAGGAACATTGCAAATGCCTTTGTTGTCTGTTAGAGATCTACTGTGGATTATATAAACTATATTAAAGCTACAACAAAATAAGCATGGCTATAAGTTAGAATCAGCTAATCTATAATGGACTATCTTACTTTGCAAGCGAGTGGCGTAGCCGGCCCGTGGTCCGTTTTCCATTTCTTAAGGGACTGTTAAAAAAAGGGACAAAGAGGGCAGTTTTAGGGTAGCTAATATTATGGTTTTATTAGCCTTACTAAGCGTTGTAGTGTGCTAACAGGCGCGATCATGCCTCATAAAAACCTACCTCGGTAGGGTAGCTCTGAGTTGTTTGTGTGACGCCCTCACGCTGCTGTCGCATCCAGCATATGTGCGGCGTGGGCATGTAGATAGATTTGAATGCTTTTCGGCTTTCGTCCGCCTGAGAATGATGGAAAAAGAAGAACGACTTAGAGTAACGTGCCTACGTTTTTAATGTGAAACGTGGCGCCAATTTTGAAATGTACGTACTGTGTGTTCGTCCTGCTGAATATTGTACTGTTGAATTATGTTGCAACGCGAAAAAGGTCTACTAGATATTGTAGACAGGCGTGCTGTGAATGAATGCGGTCCTCTACATTATTCCATGGACGAGTGTGTTCGTGACTGCTTTTTGACGATGTGGAATGTGCTAAGGCTTACTGAGGTTATAAGGGTATTGCAAGCAGGGGCTAGACTCACACGCTATGCAGTGTAAATAAATAGGATTCTTGTATTGTAACCTCTAGTAGGTTTTTAGAAATGTTCTAAGCAGGGCACGTCTTCCACCTGGGTCATACAGCCTACTTGCAAATATAGCATTCTATTGCTCTTTTATCAAAGATCATAGTTCATCTAGGTCGTTTAAGCAGCATAATGAGGGCCATAATAATTTTCTTCATCTATTTTCACGTTTACTAGCAGTTAGAGGACCACAAGCTGTTTCTATTTGCATAGGTTCCTTCCAGCGGCTTCTCTCAATACAGATCGTGATTCTTCGGACTGATGGATGGTGGTTCGTGGGTTTCCTGAATGAGATGGTCCACAATTCTTTCTCTTTTCTTACTTGCGTTCATGTAGACAATACTCTATGGAGAGTGCTAAGTCCATTAAACTTCATAAGTCTTCCACTCTAGCTGAATGTACCAGTTCATCCTTTATCTCCTCTCAAAGACCTCTACGAAAAAGGGTTACAAGAGTGTGTTCTACCCAAGTAGTTTCTGCTGCCAGTTGTCTGAAACATGTAACATATTGTAGGACATCCTGGGTAACCTGCTGGACGTCACATAAGGCTTCTTCAGCGCAGGACTTCAGTCCAGGGCGTTCAAACATCTGTTTAAAGGCAGCAACAAAAGCTGAATAGTCAAACAGCACGGAATCATTGTAAGCTACCAAAGTAGTCACCCAGGCTAAAGCAGGACCAGGCAGGGCATTAATTAAGTATCCCACTTTAGTTTTATCTTGCGCAAATTGGGAAGTTCGACATGCAGAATAGACTGTCAGGGCATCAAGGAATTCATGCAATTTGTTGAGATCTCCTAACATCTGCTGCTTGGGAAACCAAGGCTTGTCGTAAAGCCGCATTTTCATTTCTTAATTGTTGCAGTTCCTGGGCTTTTTGTTTGATGGTTATGAGTAGCGACTGGTTGGTTTCTGCAGCAGCTGTCGAAGTATTCTCCAGAATGCTTGACGAAAACTGGTTCTCTTGGAGCTGCAATCTGTCACGGTTTACAGGCCTGTTACGGTTTTGGCCAACTGGAACTGCAGGTGGGTCTCGATTTTTGTAGGTCCTGCTCTGACCAACGTAAGGGCGGCCCTTTCTGGTAGCCACTGTGCTGCTGACAATGGTACATCAAAATGCAGTCTGTGCCCTCAGAAGGAGTCCCAGAGGAAAAACCCTCTATGACTGGAACTCCCTGGAATAGAGAATAAGCACAAGAAAAAATGTAAGACTACCAATAAATAGCAATAATTGGAATAAACTGGAACGAGCAAAGGAAAAAAGTCTGGAAGAAAAAACAAGCGGAGCGTGATCACCACCAAAGGAACTGTTGCAGTGCAAGGAGAAAAAGAATCCCTCTCCTTAAATACCCATAAACAGGAAGTGACATACAGGAAACGCAAAAGACGCCATGTTGGATTGGGAAGGAACTATAGGAGGAAATAGATGAGATTGTCATTTTAGAAAAGGAACCTAATGCATGCAGGGAAAGAAGTAGAAAGAAAGGCATGCTGGGAGAAAGAAGAGTATGACCCCTATTTGGAAAAAATCAAAGGAAAGAAGAAAGAAGAGGAAAGAAGACAGAGAAAAAGAAGTCCAAAGACAGTCAATTACCAGATAAGTGAAGGGTATGGGGGCACCCACTCCTAATTCCGAGTGCTCGCCGTGCCCTGAACTCACTGAGGCCCGATGCCCAATCTAGGGCCTCGTGCGAGATGAGGCCGAAAAAAGGGTCCGCGGCGAGCCCTGCGGCCAGGAAAATGAACCGCGGCCCCTACCACGTCCCGAGGGTGCCCTCCAGCATTCCATATTCTATTAGGGCTCCTCCGCCACATCTGTCAAGAGGGCCCCATATCCTTGTAGTAAGTGTCTCAGCTGCTGGTACTGAAGGAATTGGCTCCCTGTAAGTTTGCATTACTGTTGTAATTCTGAAAAGGGGTTTGCATCTCCATCGTGCCAGACAACCTCTAGTAGAGAAATGCACGATGTGTCCCATTTTTTGTAGTTCACTATAACCTGTGGCCATTCAGGTGATCTGAGTCACATAAGGAGGGTCACCAGTGTTAGTTTACCCTCTCCAACCTGGGACCTTGGTCACCTGCCTCCATACATACACAACAGTAGCCATTGGTGGGGCAGGGGAGCCATCCTCCTCCCTCCATAGTGCCACCGAATATAGCACTCTGGGTCCATTGCCTTTCTATCAGCCAGCAGTGATGTCTTTTGTAGCTTGGAGAGGGCCCAATAATTAATTAATAATGTCTGTGAGGCCCAATGGGACTGTCAGAGGTTTGAAAGAGCAATCCTAAGGTCACCTCATCTACAATATGGAAGAATTTATCCAGAACTTTGAAGAGAGTGTTTTGCAACACATTCGGAAATTTGGGCAAATAAATCATTTTATAGAAACACACTCATCCTTGTAGAGAAAAATTGAGTTTTCTCCACCTCTCAGCTTCATTCCTTTATGCATCTAGAATTCAGGTTTTGTTGGAAAGATAGGTCTTGGTCCATTATTATGTAGATCCCCAGGTAAATGAAGCCTTTGGGCTCCCATCCTAGGGGGTATCTCCAATCCCCGTCTGGCTCATCAGTAGAGGGTGGGAATGCTTCAGAATTATGCCATTTAATAAGGATCCCTGCTTGAGATCCAAAAGTGCAAGGATGTGTAGCAATCTTGGGAGGGAACACTCTGGGTCTGCCACATATAATTAACGTTGAGTGAAATTACTACTCCCTCTGGGGTCCCATCAAAGGCTGCAAACTAATGCATCCTTGCAGATCCATATAGCCAGTGGCTCAATCGCTACTGCGAACAGCAAGTGGGGATAATGGACAGCCTTGTGGGGTATCCCTGCTCAGCCCAAATTCTTCAGAAAATGCTCTATTGGTCCTGTTTCTAGCTATGAGGTCCTTGCATCAAAACCCATCTTTTGCAAGATGGCCATCACATGTTGCCACTCCAGGAAATCAAGTGATTTCTCAGCATCTAAGGTTGCAGAATGGCTAGCTTGCGTAATGATTCCCTGGGTGAAAAATACCATGCCAGCTGCCGCAGTTTGTGCCTTTTTGCCTTGTATGGCATGAAGCCCGACTGGACTGGGACTTTTTCTTGCATCAGGTGGTTCGCAACTACTTTCACGAATATCTTTGTATCCACATTCAACAGAGATTTTGGCCAATACAAGGCACAGTCCTCCTTTGCTTTCCCCATCTTATGATGAACCAGTTTGTTTATTGTCCGCCTAAGGTCACTCAGGAGTGTACCATTCTCTCTGGCCCTGTAAAACAGCTTACTGAGCAGTCCCACCACCTGGCATTCCGCACTTTCAAAGAATTCTGGCTGCAGGCCTTTGGGACCTAGGATTTTACATCTTTTCAACTGGGTCAAGGCCTCCGAGATGTTGGTCTCAATGATCTTTATTTCCAGAAAGGGGCACAATTCAGTAACACGTCTGGGAGTTGTGGGGTTGCTAAGCAACCTGTCTAGGTCTCTCACATTTCCCCGGTCTAAATCCTACATAGGTTCTCCAAATAATTGCTGAAGGTCTGTGCAATCTAACTTGGGCTTTCACATTAGCCTCCACCCATATCTCCAATTTTGAATCCAAGGATCCAAAATGGTAGATGGGAGGCAAAAGATCCCTCAGCCAGTAGGATTTTAGCATTTTTTTTATCTTTGCTTCCCAAGATATCGGTGATACCTAACAATAGAGATATCTATATTTTTTCTGAAATTCCCAACCCAAGCCCCTCCTTAAATGTAATCTTTTAAAAAACTACTGAATGACTTTACATTTAAACAGAAAATGCACTTCCTTGAGTAAAGGACTAACTACAAGCCAAATTTGGTGTAATTCCATTTAGCTGTTTTTCTGCAATGAAGTGAAAATCTTCCTATGGAAAGTAAAAAAGTAAAATGGCACTTTTGGGTTCCCTCTTCCCTTTTCTTGGCGTCCATGTTATGGATCTGCACAAGACCTGCCATGAAGAAGTCAAAGTGGGTGGACTTTTTGGGAATTATGCCTTTCATATGGAAACTCTGACTCAATCGCGTTGGAGAAACTGCACAGACTCCCATGCAGTGCCTGAGCGGCAGAACAAGCCATTCAGATCAATCCTCAGATCAATCACCAGGATTGCACGGGAAGCCTGTCCTGGTGTTGTAGGGAGTGCTGGGACACCAACACCTTCTGGAGAGAAGAAGAGAAGTGAGGTGGCCATCGGCAGACAGGTGTGTTTCTTTGAATTTTGTATTTTATTATTTTCCCTTCTTCCTCCTCGTGACCCCCTCACCCCTCCCCCCCCTTGAGATTTGTGGCAGCCACCACTGGATCACATTTAAGTCACTAATGTGCCACAAAGAAACTAAGGCATGGAATGGTTTCCTTTCTCATGCAAAACTAACACAAATAACCAATGAACTGACCACTAACTTTGGGATCCCGGGAAGCGTGCTACTTGGTGTAAAATGCTATATAAATGCAATTTCAATTATGCATTATCGCAAAAAAAAATACAACCTTAGCTAGACTTTTTCATTCAAAATTCAACATGCTTAACCATGAATATTTCAAGCTGTCTAAGCTACTTCAAGGTTTTGAGGTCATAGATTTCAATAATCTGCCATCATTACCCAAGGAAAATGCTAAATAGTGTAATTAGCTAGGACCTCCAGCCACTGGTTTAAAGGGGAAGATGAGGCAATGGCTAACTCAGCAAGCATGTCATTGTAAAAACACCGAAACTTGTTTTCTTTCATTTTGAAAAAGTCTGATGCTTTACTTACAGGAATGTTCCAGCATCCCTCGATCCGGATCTCAGTTCAAGCCTCCTGCCGCAGCCTCACAGGACAGTACAAATCTAGGGAAACACAAAACCAAACATTGGAGATCCCAATTGGAATCTGAAGTTAAATGAGGCTACAATCAACATAGATTTGGAAGTGCAAATAAAGGAACTGTCATATTTTCTATACCCAATGGGAAGCTTCGTCTCATTTGCTTACACTGGCGTTTCATTCCTCATTTCAAACACCAAAGAATTTTATAAAATACGAGCCTGGTAGAGAAATCAAGCATTGAACTTTGCGAATCAGAGATTTGATAAACGTCGTTGTTTCTTTGCTGAGTGCATTGATTGTGAAGAATTATAAGTAACCCTGACAGTATGGAACTTAAGCCCTCCTGACTGCATCGTCCCCCACTCAGAAATACAAGCTTGGAAAAGTACAGCGCTTTGCCACCCGATAAAAGCGTCACCACTTTCTCTCAGTATTTCCTGGATGAGATGTGGAGTACTACAAATGAGCCCCTTAGCGAACATTTACACACAATCAACCAAATTAAATTTGGACCCAATATACTGTTTAGCCCTGAAAATCGATCCAGTTAGCACATACGTACTTGCTGTTCCAAATCAGCAAAAAGCTGGTGGTAGCAGTGAGTATAAAAATGGATGAAACACAATTTAAGCTGCTGTAAGAGGAAGTGCTAATTCACAAACGATAAATTTGTTTGTTGGTCTAAAAGTCTCCCTCAAAATTATTGCCAATACAATTTCTTGAACATTGTGACAAGGCCTGCTTAAACCTCCTCTGTTTTTATCCTATGCTTGCCTGCAAGCTATTTTATTTATTTCTATTACATAGTGTATAGTTTATAGTGTGTGGAAGTGTTATCATTATGCCTGCCTCCTACCTAGGCTTACATATTTTTCACTGTTTTACCATGGTAGCTGCCATGCTAACATGGACGTTTACAG
This sequence comes from Pleurodeles waltl, assembly GCF_031143425.1. Classification (NCBI taxonomy): domain Eukaryota; kingdom Metazoa; phylum Chordata; class Amphibia; order Caudata; family Salamandridae; genus Pleurodeles; species Pleurodeles waltl. Next base: position 163,089,178 of record NC_090444.1, read on the forward strand.
TGGAGGCTGAAATGTCTATAACTAAATCAAGATGACACATTTATTGCCCTACTTTTTTTGTCTTGTTTAGACTTTAGTATCACCAAACTTAGAAATATGACTATAAAAAATCAACGATCAGGAGCTATAAAGATTTTTGGCCACAGTTTGGCACGGGCAATCTGGTATGCTGCAAACCAGCACAGTTCTCTATCAGGAGGATGCAAATTTCACTACCCCCAGGATATTGTCCACTCAGGGCCGGCTTTAGGACTCGTGGCTCCCTGTGCGATAGTTCATTGTGGAGCCCCCACCCCATGACCTCCTCCTCAGTTTCACTCACTACCACCCGGCAAATGTACCCGTCATCTCTCCATCGCTCCCCTTTCACATTAATGTGTTTTAAAGCACTTGTACAGGTCGGCTTTACTAATCCACTCAGCTAGCCACATAAAATATAGGAGCATATTTAAGAGCTCCTAGCGCCATTCTAGCACCACATCAGCGTCATTTTTTTAAGTTAATGTGGCGTTAGAAGGCCAAAAACGCCATGCCTTATTTACAAAGTGGCACAATGCATGTATTGCACCACTTTGTATCCCTTTGCGCTACATTATGCCTGCGCTAGACATAATGTATGCAGAGGTGGCATTCCCCCATTAGGGAGGGCCAAAAAAATGACGCAAAGAAATCTGACAGATTTCTTTGTGCCGCTTTTCCTGCCACTTTTAACGCCTGCTCAGAGCGGGCGTTAAACGGAGGCATCTGTTGGTTACAATGGGCCCTCAGGTGTTTTGCAGGATTAGCATCAAAATTTTTTACACTAATCCTGCAAAGCGCCGGACTAGCGTCAAAAACTCTGACACTAGTCCCCTAACTACCACCATGTTGCGCCATATTATAAATACAGTGCACACATGGCGGCGTTAGGGGAGCGCTAAGGGGCGCAAGAAAAGTGGTGCAGCACGGTGTGCAGTGCCACTTTTTTCAAATATGGCTCCCTGTGCGAAAGTTCATTGTGGTGCCCCCCACCCCATGACCTCCTCCTCGGTTTCACTCACTAACACCCGGCAAATGTACCCCTCATCTCTCCATCACTCCCCTTTCACATTAATGTGTTTTAAAGCACTTGTAAAGGCTGGCTTTACTAATCCACTCAGCTAGCCACATAAAATATAGGGGCATATTTGAGAGCCCCTAGTGCCATTCTAAGGCCACATTAGTGTAATTTTGTTTAAGCTAATGTGGCGTTAGAAGGCCAAAAACGCTGCGCCATATTTACAAAGTGGTGCAATGCATGCATTGCGCAACTTAGTAACTTTTTAGCCCTACATTATGCCTGTGTGCATAATGTATGCAAAGGCGGCATCCCCCCCGTTAAGGGCAAAAAAATGGCGCAAAGAAATCTGACAGATTTATTTGCGTCATTTTTTTCCAGGATTTTTAATGCCTGCTCACAGCAGGCATTAAGAGGAGGCTTCCATTGGTTACAATGGGCCTCTGGGTGTTTTGCAGGATTAGCGTCAACATTTTTTATGCTAATCCTGCAAAGAGCCAGACTAGCATAAAAGATTCTGACGCTAGTCCCCAAACCACTGCCATGGTGCGCCGTATTTTAAGTATGATGCACACATAGTGGTGCTGAGGGGGGGTGCTAAAGGGAGCAAGAAAAGTGGTGCAGCACTGTGTGCAGCACCACTTTTTTCAAATATGCCCCATAGGGCAGTGCTTAATTTATGAATAGAAAGGTGCCGGTGCCCAAAGCGCTCCTCTTAAACACGCGGCTGCTGCAACTAAATGTGTGAACACAGAATACAGAGGCAGTGTAATCCTGAAACCATCTCGGGCCTCTTCATTCTATTTACAGGCACTCCCTGCCCCTTCAGCTCACACTTGCGGATTTCTGCTTTTTCCTATTGTGACGCTTTTTCGTTTTTCTCTTCCTCCGTCTTTCCCATTTGTATCTTTTTCTCGCAGTAAATGCTTGAGGCAGAAAAATAGGCGCTGGCCCTCAAAAATAAGTGCCGGTGCTCTGCACCGGGAAAAACAAGCAGAAATTAAGCAGTGCCATAGGGGTATATTTAAGAGCCCCTAGTGTCACTCTAACACCACATTAGTGTCATTTTTTTACACTAATGGGGCGTTAGAAGGCCAAAAACGCTGCACCATATACAAAGAGGCGCAATGCATGCATTGCGCCACTTTGTAACCCTTTGCGCTACATTGTGCCTGCGTCAGACATAATATATGCAAAGGGGGCATCCCTCCATTAGGGGGTCAAAAAAATGACACAAAGAAATCTGTTAGATTTCTTATTGCACTTGATGTGCCAAGAGTGCAGCAGCCTGGGGCTGAAGGGTTTCCCATTAGAAGACCTGACACCTGGATTGCCCCAAACATGGAGCAGCCACAGTTACCTGCATTTACTGGTCTCCCAGGGTGTAGAGTTAATACGGAAAACTTTTTGCCTGTCCATTTCTTTCACTTGTTTATGGACGTTGTATTTTTGGAAGAGATTGTGGAGCAGACTAATGTGTATGCAGAGCAATATTTTCGGGACAACGCTGCCAGACTTAAGCCTCAGTCTAGAGCTACCCAGTGGGTTCCCACATATCTGGAAGAGATGAAAAAGTTTTAAGGTTTGTCTTTTTTGATGGGGTTGATCAGGAAGCCGTCACTGGCTTCTTATTGGTCTACTAGTCCCTTGATGGCAACGGCTATATTTCCTGCAACTATGACACGTAATTGGTATTTGCTTCTTCTTCGTATGCTGCATTTTGTAGACAATGCTTTAGCCTTGCCACGAGATCACCCTGATTGTGACCGTCTTTTTAAGATTAGGCCTGTCCTTGATCATTTTGTAGATCGGTTTTCAGAGGTCTATGTTCCAGGCAAAGAGATAAGTGTGGACGAGTCTTTGGTCCTTTTCAAGGGGCGTTTAGTTTTTAAGCAGTACATTCCTAGTAAGAGGGCACGTTATGGGATTAAATTGTATATGCTGTCAGAAAGCAGTACAGGATATGCATATAATTTCCGGGTCTACACTGGTAGGTATTCCAGTATTGACCCTCCTGGTTGTCCGGCCACTTTTGGAGTTAGTGAAAAAATTGTGTGGGAACTTGGTAGACGGCTGTTTAACAAAGGTCACCATTTGTACGTAGATAATTTCTACACTGGAGTGCAGTTGTTCAAGGAGTTGTTTAGAGTGGACACTGTTGCTTGTGGCACAATCCGTTCTAACCGGAAAGGCTATCCAAGGGAGCTTGCCTGTAAAAAACTTGAGAGGGGACAGTGCAGTGCCTTGCGGAATAATGAGCTGCTAGCTCTGAAATTTTCAGACAGGAGGGATGTGTACATGCTATCTACCATCCATGATGAGAGTACTTCCCCTGTGACTGTTTGGGGTCAGGTTGCGGAAATGCGCAAACCTGCGTGCATTTTGGACTACAATAGGCACATGGGTGGTGTTGATAGAGTAGATCAGAGGTTGGAACCTTACACTGCTCTTCGTAAGTCTTACGTGTGGTATAAAAAGTTGGCCCTACATTTATTTCATTTGGCAACTTTTAATGCCTTTATTGTATACAAGGATTGTTCACCTGAGTCAAGGATGACATTTGTTAAATTTCAGGAGTCAGTGATAGAAAGCCTTATTGTGGTAGAACCGGCAAGAGTTCCTAGAATAGAAGTGGTGGAGGATGTGGCTAGATTGAAAGATCGGCACTTTCCAGATCACATTCCTCCCACTCCCAAAAAAGACTTACCCACAAAGAAATGTAGAGTATGTGCCCGAGATTAATCCGGAGGGAGAGCCAGATGTACTGCCCCGAATGCCCTTCAAAGCCTGGGCTGTGTGTGCCCAGCTGTTTTAGAAGTTACCACATAAGGAAAAACTTCTGGGAAATACCGTGAGCGTAAGCTGTCTGTTTTATATTTTCATATGTTTCACGGTTGGCATCTCTGTCATGTATTTAGTTAGAGCTTTTGTGTTAGTAGTTTTGTGCTTATTTTATAATTAGTTAGTGGTTTCTTTCTTGTTTATAAACAAAAAAAAAGTGATGGCGGTGTGCGTGGGGTGGGGCTTGGCTGGCGGTGTGCTTGGGGTGGCGCTTGGCTGGCGGTGTGCTTGGGGTGGGGCATGGCTGGAGGTGTGCTTGGGGTGGCGCGTGGCTGGCGGTGTGCGTGGGGTGGCGCTTGGCTGGCGGTGTGCGTGGGGTGGGGCTTGGAAGGCGGTGTGCGTGGGGTGGGGCTTGGCTGGCGGTGTGCGTGGGGTGGGGCTTGGCTGGCGGTGTGCTTGGGGTATCATTTTTACCGGGAGACTTAGGGGAACGTTGGGTGGAAGGAAATTTGTGGCTCCTCTTGCAAAAAACAGCTCTGTTTTCTGTGAAAAAATGGGATGTGTCCACGTTGAGTTTTGGGGCATATCCTGTCGCGGGCACTAGGCCTACCCACACAAGTGAGGTACCATTTTTATCGGGAGATTTGGGGGAACGCTGGGTGGAAGGAAATTTGTGGCTCCTCTCAGATTCCAGAACTTTCTGTCACCGAAATGTGAGGACAATTTGTTTTTATAGCCTAGTTTTGAGGTTTGCAAAGAATTCTGGGTAACAGAACCTGGTCAGAGCCCCACAAGTCACCCCATCTTGGATTCCCCTAGGTCTCTAGTTTTTAAAAATGCACTGGTTTGGTAGGTTTCCCTAGGTTCCGGCTGAGCTAGAGGCCAAAATCTACAGGTAGGCACTTTGCAAAAAACAGCTCTGTTTTCTGAGAAAAAATTGGATGTGTCCACGTTATGTTTTGGGGCATATCCTGTCGCGGGCGCTAGGCCTACCCACACAAGTGAGGTACCATTTTTATCGGGAGTCTTGGGGGAACGCTGGGCTGAAGGAAATTTGTCCCTCCTCTCAGATTCCAGAACTTTCTGTCACCGAAATGTGAGGACAATTTGTTTTTATAGCCAAGTTTTGAGGTTTGCAAAGGATTCTGGGTAACAGAACCTGGTCAGAGCCCTACAAGTCACCCCATCTTGGATTCCCCTAGGTCTCTAGTTTTTAAAAATGCACAGGTTTGGTAGGTTTCCCTAGGTTCCGGCTGAGCTAGAGGCCAAAATCTACAAGTAGGCACTTTGCAAAAAACAGCTCTGTTTTCTGTGAAAAAATTGGATGTGTCCACGTTATGTTTTGGGGCATATCCTGTCGCGGGCGCTAGGCCTACCCACACAAGTGAGGTACCATTTTTATCGGGAGTCTTGGGGGAACGCTGGGTTGAAGGAAATTTGTCCCTCCTCTCAGATTCCAGATCTTTCTGTCACCGAAATGTGAGGAAAATGTGTTGTTTAGCCACATTTTGAGGTTTGCAAAGGATTCTGGGTAACAGAACCTGATCAGAGCCCCACAAGTCACCCCATCTTGGATTCCCCTAGGTCTCTCGTTTTCAGAAATGCACAGGTTTGGTAGGTTTCCCTAGGTGCCGGCTGAGCTGGAGGCCAAAATCTACAGGTAGGCACTTTGCAAAAAACTGCTCTTTTTTCTGTCAAAAAATTGGATGTGTCCACGTTGTGCTTTGGGGCATTTCCTGTAGCAGGCGCTAGGCCTACCCACACAAGTGAGGTATCATTTTTATCGGGAGACTTGGGGGAACGCTGGGTGGAAGGAAATTTGTGCCTCCTCTCAGATTCCAGAACTTTCTGTCACTGAAATGTGAGGAACATGTGTTTTTTTAGCCAAATTTTGAGGTTTGCAGAGGATTCTGGGTAACAGAACCTGGTCAGAGCCCCACAAGTCACCCCATCTTGGATTCCCGTAGGTCTCTAGTTTTCAAAAATGCACAGGTTTGGTAGGTTTCCCTAGGTGCCGGCTGAGCTAGAGGACAAAATCTACAGGTAGGCACTTTGCAAAAAACACCTCTGTTTTCTTTCAAAAAATGTGATGTGTCCACGTTGCGTTTTGGGGCCTTTCCTGTCGCGGGCGCTAGGCCTACCCACACAAGTGAGATATAATTTTTATTAGGAGACTTGGGGGGATGCTGGGTGGAAGGAAATGTGTGGCTCCTCTCAGATTCCAGAACTTTCTGTCACCATAATGTGAGGAAAATGTATTTTTTTAGCCAAATTTTGAGGTTTGCAAAGGATTCTGGGTAACAGAACCTGGTCAGAGCCCCACAAGTCACCCCATCTTGGATTCCCCTAGGTCTTTAGTTTTAAAAAATGCACAGGTTTGATAGGTTTCCTTAGGTGCCGGCTGAGCTAGAGGCCAAAATCTACAGGTAGGCTCTTTGCAAAAAACAGCTCTGTTTTCTGTGAAAAAATGGGATGTGTCCACGTTGCGTTTTGGGGCATTTCCTGTCGCGGGCGCTAGGCCTACCCACACAAGTGAGGTATCATTTTTATCAGGAGACTTGGGGGAATGCTGGGTGGAAGGAAATTTGTGGCTCCTCTCAGATTCCAGAACTTTCTGTCACCATAATGTGAGGAAAATGTATTTTTGTAGCCAAATTTTGAGGTTTGCAAAGGATTCTGGGTAACAGAACCTGGTCAGAGCCCCACAAGTCACCCCATCTTGGATTCCCCTAGGTCTTTAGTTTTAAAAAATGCACAGGTTTGGTAGGTTTCCCTAGGTGCCGGCTGAGCTAGAGGCCAAAATCTACAGGTAGGCACTTTGCAAAAAACAGCTCTGTTTTCTGTGAAAAAATGGGATGTGTCCACGTTGCGTTTTGGGGCATTTCCTGTCACGGGCGCTAGGCCTACCCACACAAGTGAGGTATCATTTTTATCAGGAGACTTGGGGGGATGCTGGGTGGAAGGAAATTTGTGGCTCCTCTCAGATTCCAGAACTTTCTGTCACCATAATGTGAGGAAAATGTGTTTTTTTAGCCAAATGTTGAGGTTTGCAAAGGATTCTGTGTAACAGAACCTGGTTAGAGCCCCACAATTCACCCCATCTTGGATTCCCCTAGGTCTCTAGTTTTAAAAAATGCACAGGTTTGGTAGGTTTCCCTTGACCTGCTCCCTTCGTTACAGACTCACCTGAGTGACTCTAAGGATCAGTTGGCTGACCTCCAGTGCTGAGTTACAGGAACACAACAGGCTCCAGAGACGTCCCTGCAACTGCCTAGCTGAACTGCTGCAACTGGACCGGCCTGGACCATCAACTGGACCTGACTGAGCTCTACTGGTCTCTGATAGAGAGAGCTCCTTATCCCCAAGAGGTGGCTTCCCAGGTCATGGATCATTGGTTGGCATCAGAGTGCACTTCTATGGAAGAGAAAGAGACAGCCTGAAGTTTTTGAGCTCTTCACTAAATTGAATTGGTACATTCATGCCAAGACTCTTCTGCTCATAATGGTCACCAGCACAAAACTCTGGTGGACCCAACTCTTTGTAGTATAGTGATCACCAGTGACGACTGGCAACGTGGGATCTGCACTTCACGCTACAGCAACAATAGCCCTCCGTAATCACCAATATGAAGCACCAGCAATGACCAGATGTGATGCATAAGATGATCTTCATGCTATAGGGATGATCATCACCGACGCCAGGCCTCCTCTTAACACTACAGCAACAACCATCTCTCTCTGCTTCTCGCAGCTTTCTCCAATGCAAATGAAACTCTTTTCACCGGACTTTGAAAAGGTAACTTTTTCAGCTGGACTAGTCTGGTCCCTGTATCTGGCTTGCACTTCATTGTGGTTGGCATGAACTTGTGACTTTCTCTCTAGTCTAGGATAACCAGATGACCTTTACTTATTTAACTAAAGCTTTGAAACTGCATATCTACATTTCTACTGATTTGACTTTTGTTTTTCCAGTACCATTCTATTTATTAAATTATACTCTTTTGTTTCTAAATTGCTTTTGGATTTTGATTGTGTTGTATTTTCACTTTATTATGTTTGTGTGCTGCATAACTACTTTGCCTCTATGTTAAGCCTGATTGCTTTTGTGCCAAGCTACCAGAGGCTAACACACAAGTTAATTTAATGACTTTATGTTTCACCCTGACAAGGATTGTGGTTGTTGCTTAAGTAGGGTTTTCACCTCTCTCAATCAATAACCCGGTTTCTTATAAAAACACTGTAATGCAAGCCATAAAAGAAGATATTTCCTGAACAACCACTCGGTTTTAGATAGACAAGAGCAAAAGAGTAACTCTAAAGATCTCTTTACAGTATCCACTGTATTTTTATGTGTTAATACCACCAACCAAAATGCCAATATTGTGCATTAGTTTTTTCCCCAGTGTTGTATTTCCCTATCGTTCCAAATTCCAGGTGAGAATAAGGGAGAGCACAGCAATATTGTATATTTTCCTCAATCTGCGAGAAAAGCTCAGAATAGTGTGTTCTTTCCTGCCACTACCAAATGTTGCTTATTTGACAAAATGCATGCCAGAAAAATGTGTGCCATTTGCATAATCATAACTCAAGTACAAACTTGCCTGAATTGGAATTACTGGAGCGCTCAGAATGAGGCCCTAATTGGAGCCTCCTTGTGGTCTAAGAAACTAAAAAACAGTCACAATCACTAGAGTGGTCATAGTTCTTGTAACTGTGATTTGTGAGACACAATTAGCCAAATGGAAGTCGAATCACTCATGCATGTGCAAGTAATCATTACCACCTTCTTCATTCTGTGGAAGAGGTCGCTCCCTTTCACAACACTTTGGACACAATATTTTGTCTGGAGTAAGAAATGGTAGATGTTATATGATAGAACTAGATCAGAGCATGTAAACGGAGAAGAATAAGTTAAGCACCCTCTTCAGAACACTTTCTGAACCTGTGGAAAGTCAGAATAGACCTAGACCTCTTGGAATTGACCTGAGAGGACTACTGAAATACTGGGCCTGCTCCCTCTTGTACCCAGGACAAAGAAGTAGACTTCAAGGGTCAGTTGACTGAACTCCTGAGTGGCTAAAGGGAGACAACAAGCTGCAAGAGGTCTTTTCCTGGAAGTACCCAGCTGGCCGGTGACAACTGGACCTGGACTGCAAACTGCTGTGGGCCTCTGCCTGGCACCCTGTGAGTCTCTAAGTGCCCTTACTGAGGTCCTGGGGTGGTTTAGTACTCCTGTGGTTGATTGGGCCTAAACAGATTAAGGATCTGATTTAGAGTTTGGTGGATTGGATACTCTGTGACAAATGTGACATCAAAGAGCTGCATGCAAACTGCAAGGAATTTTCCCCAGTCTTTCATTGTCCTAAGGTTACTAAAAAGGGTTTGTTTGGGTAGAAATAAAATCTTACCAGTAAACCCAATCCTAACTACTGTCTTACATTTTACTTCTCGAGTTTGAGCTTCTCTGGACCAAGCACTCTTAAAATATACTTCACACCAGTATGAATGACATGTGACTCCTACACTTAGTAGGCCTAATTGGTTTTATGTCACATTTCCTATACATTGATTTACACATGCATGATTCATTGCATCTGTATAATGTGTGTGTGGTGTAAAAAGCTTTGACACCCAACATTGGTATAAGGGCTATGGAAAAGTGAGGGGCACTGTTAGAGGGTGGTAAAGAGGTAATCTGAGGAGAAGGAGGTCACTGAGGGCACCAACAAAGATTCTTACAATGGGCTCACCAGCGCTAAAGCATACCTTGCATGTAATTTTTGCTTTGATTATGCTTTTCAATAATTGTCGCTCATTGGAGATCGAAAAGAAAGAGGTCTTGTGGGAAGTATAAAAGTGGTTGTGTGCCACAGTTGAATGAAGAGAGAGAGGTTTCAGCCTTTACTGCCAGAGTTGCCCACTTTAGAACTGGAGAATCAGGTTTGAGTCTCAGTGTCGGCTCAACATCCTGTGATTCGCCCTTGGCCACGGTTGCGTGTGCCGAGGACGATACCAGCTCGTCCTGAACCAGGCCCACAGGGAGCGCTAGCGCTAGCGCTCCCCCTGTGGGCCTCCCACCCCCTTCCATGGGCAAGGATGGAAGGGAATCGTTTCCCCTTCCACCCCCAACCCCCCTTTCACCCCCCAGTGACATCTGATGACATCAGCATGCGGTCGCTCGCTGACCTCATCAGAGGTCGCCCCCGTCACGCTGGAAGTTGAGCTTCCAGTGCGATCAGAAGAGAAATGCTTGCATTTCTCTTCCGATCGGGGGTTGGGGGACGGCAGAGAGGCATCAAAAGAAAGGAAAGGCTTTTCCTTTCCTTTGATGTCTTTCCGAGCATTTCTGCAGCCCGATCGTAAAGCGATTGGGCTGCAGAAATTCCCACTAGACACCAGGGATTTTGTGTCATTACAATGAAGGGGAGCGACCCATTTGGCAAGGGTCGCTCCCCTGGGGGGGGGGGCATTTTTAAATTAGGCCCCCTATTTTAATTAGGCCAATCTGCCCCCAGGGGGGCAGAAGCCACAAGACACTAGGGATCATTTTTTAAAATTATTTTTTACACGTGGGGAGCGACCCCTTAGGAAAGGGTCACCCCCAGGGGCAAATTGTTTTTAAGCCGGCAGATCAGCCTATTTTTATTAGGCCAATCTGCCTCTATGGGCCACAGAAACCACTAGACACCAGGGATTTTTTAAATGTAATTTACACATAAGGGGAGCAACCCCTTAGGCAAGGGTTGCTCCCTTGGGAGGCAAATTTATTTTAGCCAATTTCTGCCTCCCTTGGGGGCAGATCGGCCTATTTTAATTAGGCTGATCTGCACCCAAGGGAGGCAGAAATCACTAGGCACCAGGGATTTTTTCTTTTTTACATTTTTTACAGATGGAGAGTGACCCCTTAGGCAAGGGTCGCTCCCCTGGGGGGCAATTTTATTTTAGGCCATTTCTGTCCACCTTTGGGGCAGATCGGACTATTTTTCTAAGGCCAATCTGCCCCCAAGGGGGGCAGAAACCACTAGGCACCAGGAATTTTTATTTTTTTATAGATGGGGAGTGACCCCTTAGGCAAGAGTTGCTCCCCTGGAGGACAAATTTATTTTAGGCCATTTCTGGCCCCCTTGGGGGCAGAGCGGCCTATTTTAATTAGGCTAATCTGCCCCCAAGGGGGGCAGAAACCACTAGGCACCAGGGATTTTTTTTATTTTTTGAAAGATGGGGAGTGACCCTTTAGGCAAGGGTCGCTCTCCTGGGGGGTTGGGATTTATTTTAGACCATTTCTGGCCTCCTTGTGGGCAGATCAGCCTATTTCTATTAGGCCGATCTGCCCCTGAGGGGGGCAGAAACCACTTAGGCATCAGTAATTGGTGTGTGTTTTGTTTGAGGGGTAGACCCTTGGGCAAGGGTCACTCCACATGGGGGCACATTACTGTTGGCCATTTCTGCCCCCCTTGGGAGCAGATCGGCCTATTTTTGTAAGGCCCATCTGCCTCTAAGGGGAGCAGAAAACCCAGCAGAGACCAGGGAAGATTTTTTTTTTTTTTCAAAAAAAGAGGGTGGGGGTATAGCCATACCCTCACCCTCTTTGTTTGAAAAAAATAAATGGGGACAAAGTTGTCCTGCTCACCGGTGGGCAGATAGGGCAGCTACCCACAATCCACTCCCTGGGGGGCAGAAAGCCTACTAGATGCCAGGGAATTGAAACAAAAAATAGTGGGCTGGTGGATGCCAACCGGCATGGGCATTGTTATGCCCCCGCCCCAACTAAAGGGCGTAACAGTCTTTCAGCTCTCCCACTGCACACTAAAAGATCTTATCCCAGCAGAAAGCAAGAGGGCATTTGATTATTTTGGGATCTGGTTTTACATTTGGGCCATTAGAGTTTGTCTAACTCTCAAAATCTGCCCACTTTGGAATGGTGAGGGCTGCACTTTTTGGACTTTGGGACCTGCCATGTAGAATAATCTACGAGACCTAGACACATCTGAAAACTAAACATCTGGGTGAGTCCAGGGTTGTGTGCTTCACATGCACACTGCACCATTTTCTTACCCACAATGCCCTGCAAACCTCCAATTTTGCTTGAAATCACACATTTTTCCCACAATTTTGTGATGGAACCTTCTGGAATCTGCAGGAATCCACTAAATTCCTACCACCCAGCATTGTTGCATCTATAGCAATACAAATTCCGCCCCACTAGTCAGCCTAAAAACATTTTTTTTCAAACTGCTCTTTTGGGCTCACTTTGGTTCCCCCTCAATTTTGACATGTTTTTGTCTCTTCCCTTTCGCAGGCACTTGGCCCACCTACAAAAGTGAGGTATCATTCTTATCAGGAGACGTAGAGGAACATTGGGTGGTAGGAAATTTGTGGCGGTGCGGTAATCCCACACAGAAATGTGGCAAAAATGTGCTTTTTTAGCTAAATTTGAGGTTTGCTGAGGATTCTGGGTAGGAAAACTCTGGGGGATCCATGCAAGTCACACCTCCCTGGACTCCCTCGGGTGTCTAGTTTTTAAAAATGTCTGGGTTTGGTAGGTTTCCATAGATGGCTGCTGAGCCCAGGACCAAAAACGCAGGTGCCCACATAGTGTTTTGGGACATTTCCTGTCACGGGCACTAAGCCGACCCACACAAGTAAGGTACCATTTTTATCGGGCGACCTATGGGAATGCAGGGTAAAAGGAAGTTTGTGGCTCCCCTGAGATTCCAGAACTTTGCAGCACCGAAGTGTGAGGAAAAAGTGTTTTTTTGTCAAATTTTGAGGTTTGCTAAGGATTCTGGGTGACAGGACCTAGTGAGAGCACCACAAGTTACCCCATCCTGGGTTCCCAAACATGCCTAGTTTTCAGAAATGTCCAAGTTTGCTAGGTTTTCATAGGTGCTGGATGAGCTAGAGGCCAAAATCCACAGTTAGGCAGTTTGCAAAAAATAGGTCAATTTTCTTCGGGAAAATGTGATGTGTCCACGTTGTATTTTGGGACATTTCCTGTCAGAGGCACTAGGCATACCCACACAATTGAGGTACCATTTTTATCGGGAGACTTGGGGAAATGCTGGGTAGAAGGAAGTTTGGGGCTCCCCTCAGATTCCAGAACTTTGCAGCACCGAAATGTGAGGAAAAACTGTTTTTTTCCCAAATTTTGAGGTTTGCAAAGGATTCTGGGTGACAGGACCTAGTGAGAGCGCCACAAGTTACCCCATCCTGTGTTCCCCTACATGCCTAGTTTTCAGAAATGTCCAAGTTTGCTAGGTTTTCATAGGTGCCGGATGAGCTAGAGGCCAAAATCCACAGTTAGGTAGTTTGCAAAAAATAGGTCAGTTTTCTTTGGGAAAATGTGATGTGTCCATGTTGTGTTTTGGGGCATTTCCTGTCATGGGCACTAGGCCTACCCACACAAGTGAGGTACCATTTTTATCAGGAGACTTGGGGAATGCTGGGTTGAAGGACATTTGTGGCTCCTCTCAGATTCCAGAACTTTCTATCACCGAAATATGAGGAAAAGTGTTTTTTCTGCCACATTTTGAGGTTTGCAAAGGATTCTAGGTAACAGAACCTGGTGAGAGCCCCATAAGTCACCCTATCCTGGATTCCCCTAGGTGTCTAGTTTTCAAAAATGCACAGGTGTGGTAGGTTTCCCTAGGTTTCCCTAAGTTTCCCGGAGCTAGAGGCCAAAATCCACAACTGGGCACTTTCCAAAAAACACATCTGATTTCAATGTAAAAATGTGATGTGTCCATTTTGCATTTCCTGTCGCGAGCATTAGGCCTACCCACGCAAGTGAGGTACCATTTTTATCGGGAGACTTGGGGAAATACAAAATAGAAGAACAAGTGTTATTGCTCCTTGTCTTTCTCTACATTTTTTCCTTCCAAATATAAGACAATGTGTTAAAAAGACGTCTATTTGAGAAATGCTCTGTCATTCACATGCTTGTTTGGGGACCCCAGAATTCAGAGATGTGCAAATAACCACTGCTCCTCAACACCTTATCTCGTGCCCATTTTGGAAATATGAAGGTTTCCTTGATACCTATTTTTCACTCTGTATATGTCACCAAATGAATCGCTGTATACCCGGTATACAAGGAAAAGCCATTGCCAGGTGCAGCTCCTTTATTGGCTCTGGGTACCTAGGGTTCTTGATTAACCTGCAAGCCCTATATATCGACTCAACCAGAGGAGTCCAGCAGACATAACGGTATGTTGCTTTCAAAAATATGCGTGAACAGAAATGGCTCTTTTTTCACTTCTATTTCAATATGTTTGTATTTTAGCTGTTACCTTCTGTAGGAAAATCTTGAAGGATCTACACAAATTACCCCTTGCTAAATTCAGAATTTTGACTACTTTTCAGAAATGTTTAGCTGCCGGGATCCAGCACTGGCTTTACACCCATTTTTGTCACTAACTGGAAGGAGGTATGTCCCAGTAAAATGCCAAAATTGTGTTGAAAAATGTGGTTTTCTGATTCAAGTCTGCCTGTTCCTGAAAACTGGGAAGTTGGTGATTTTAGCACCCCCTTTGTTGATGCCATTTGTAGGGGAAAAACCACAAGCCTTCTTCTGCAGCCACTTTTTCCCATTGTTTTGAAAAAAACGAAATTTTCACTGTATTTTGGCTAATTTCTTGGCCTGCTTCAGGGGAACCCACAAACTCTGGGTACCTCTAGAATCCCTAGGATGTTGGGAAAAAAGACGCAAATTTGGCATGGGTAGCTCATGTGGAGAAAAAGTTATGAGGGCCTAAGCACGAACTGCCCCAAATAGCCAAAAAAAGGCTTGCCACCTGAGGGGGAAAAGGCCTGGCAGCGAATTGGTTAATCCCTCTATACCTAAAAGATAACAAAATGAATGTAAACATATGTAATGCATCTGGTGATTATGTAACGCGCTCCAATACCTTCCTGTCGAGTTCATGCTGTATAAAACTGAAAGAAAAAATGAACTGCCCAAGCAATGTTGATCTGAAGACTTAAGAAACTATATGGAAATACTTAAAGCAGATGCCTCGCACAACATTGTACAAAACGGCATATCTCGCGTACCAAGCACATTTTGTATAATACACTTAATTTCCATAAAAAATAATTATATTATGCATTGAAAAATGCAATTTAACCCACCCCAAACTGAAATGTGTACTTGTGATTTCATTTAACTTTTTATGTAACACAGAAGTCAGGCAGAGATCACTGCAAAGAGCATGTCACTTACCCTGCGTGAGAAACAGGCACTTGGCGGTTTGAGTTTCCGGAGTTCGCATGTTTCTCAGATCGAGAGAACGTGTCAATCAGATGCGCAACTTCCAGGAAGGGCAAGCATGGGTAGTGTTTGGTTACAGGCAAAGGGCTGTAGGGGCAGTTGTATGGTTTATCTGAAAGCAAATGCGGAAAAGTAAAATTTGGACTGAGTATTTACTGCACTCCGTGGACATCAGTTTAAAACGAATACCTTAAGAAAATCTAGATTAGCTAAAGCTGGATTGTGTAGGCCTGTAACTAAAAGTGTTCTATTGAACTGTAACTAATTTCTGAGGCTAAATTTAATTATTTGAGTCCTGACATATGAAAGCAAATGCTTTCGACTTCCAGCAACATTCAATAATGTAAAACTGATCATGAAAACGCTCTCTGTTTTTAATTGCTTTTATGAATTACATAAACAGAAGAGTTGATTTTTTAGTCTTTCTAATTGGTAGAGAGTTGCTGTTTAGGACCATAATACTAGTTAATAAGAGGTGTTCTATTTTACTCTGCTTCTTTGTGCGCAGATCTGTGTTATTTTGATACAGAAAGACATTTTTTTCTTATTTTTGCTCTGTAAATAAAATACAAAATCTTTTAGATTTGATGTATCAAAAGAGCAAAAAGAAAAAGCGCAAAAGACAAATGACGTAAAATATTATTATAAAAGATAACTTACATCAAAACCAAATCTATAGTAAGATCTCATTAAATATACAGCTGCAGTCATTAAAGATATAATATCACAGAGTATTACGCCCAATGTATCCATTCTGACAGTAAAAGCCCTAATATGTGAACGACAACAACAGACACACTTGTAATTGAAAGTCTCTCATTTAATACATGTGTCCTATTAAAATTCCACAGTGATATACTCCACGCTGTAGGCACACGCCAGGCTTTCAGAACTTATTTTTATAGCCACACCTCATTTAATTGAATAAAAGAAATATAATTTCACAATTAACTTTGTGCATGAAGTCGCTCATATTTCCCGCATAGACTACAACTTCCTACATTAGATTTTTCTCAACAGATATCTTAGAAACATACACTTCAAAAAGAGAAGGACCAGGTAAACCATATTCATTTTTAAGCCAGATATCAAACATTTACTGCTGATAAATTCAGAATGTACAAACTACCTGAACTGGGAATGGAACTTGAACTGGAACATTTTTATTAGTCTGTATGACTAGCATCAAAATGTAATTTTGATTGTCAATAATTCTTTATTTTTTAAGTCCCCTGCTTGAAGCCATTCATAATTCTCAGTTACTCTACATGGCCAAGTTTTGACTTCTAACCCTGCCCTACATATTTATCCTCAATTCAACTCAATTTGGGTTAAGTCTTCAGCTCTACCCATATCTTTTTACTGATTTGCTGGTCTTCATTCTGTTTAAATCTTTAATAATTCCACCCCTGGCCACGATAGGCTGCATTTGTCTTCATTCTACCTAAGTCCTTGCATCCACTCCCAGCATCCTTTTTTATCTACACTTTCTTTCATTAATTCCAGCCTAGAGACAGTTTTAGCTCTCTACCAGTGTCATATAAGCATGAATACTAATAATACATATTCAAACAGCAAATTTGGATCAGCCCACGTTAGCCTTAATCAGTTGGACTGTCAATCAAATATTCGTTAAGTCCACAAAACAACACACTTGGAATAGAGCAATATATCAAATCTACAGTCGGAAATTGTGAGTGGAAAAATGTGTAGACTTACTTCAAAGTGTAGTAGTAAATATACACAAGTAAATAATCACATATATATTTACCTCTGTGAATAGCCCCAGAAAATTATGATGCATATGCAGATTCTTTGCTGTGCATTTTTTACACAAAAAGACTGGCTAAAGTGGGAGAAAATGTTCAGAGCAACACCATTCATCTTCTTCAGAGGTTCGCAGTTACTTGTAAAATGTGTAACCACAATGTGAAGAACAGGGATAAAGGATAGAAAGTGCTATATTGGCAAGCCAAGTTGCAGAATTTATCATTTGCAAAAAAACTTACTTGTAACTGCCTTGGAGTTAATCATTCTGACACCACGTTTTACTTTTGCCCACATGTTAACTCCCATTTTGGACTTATGGCCAAATCCTGCTTTATGTACTGGCCACCTGAATAAGATTCAGGCTGTGTGATGGGTGAAGTGAAAGTGAACCACTGAGCTGTTGCGAAGTTGGTGCTCTAATGGATCACTGGTCCATATGTCCATAGTCAAGTGAACTTCACTTGTCTCTGACTTGGCAAGTGCCTTTCTCACTGCAATAATCAACCACTGATATAACACCTGACATCCTTGATGTGTTCTCCCCTGACCTTTTGCCCTTCAAGCCTCCTGTTCTGCTGACTGCTTTCATTGCTGTCTTTAGGGTCCTGCACACTGTACCACTGCTAACCAGTGATAAAGTGCTTGTGCTCTCTACTTTAAAACATGGTAGAAATTGGTTCACAACTAACTGGCACACTTAATTTACTTGTAAGCCCCTAATAAAGTGTTACTACATGTGCCCAGGGCCTGTGAATTAAATGCTTCTAGTAGGTCTGCAGCACTGATTGTGCCATTCACTTGAGTAGCCCTTTAACCAGATCTCAGGCCTGCCATTGCATGGCATTTATTAACAGCTATTTTGACCTTGTGAAATAATTTTTTTGCCAGGTCTGAACCGTTCTTTTTAATACATATAAATCACTCCTCAGAAATGCCCTGAACAGTCCAGAGAGCAGGGTGCAGTCTACTTAAGAAGTAGGTCATGTACTTTTAAGTTTTACATGTCCTGGAGGTGAATAATTCCTAAAGTCGTTTTTCACTACTGCAAGGCCTACCTCTCCTATAAGGTAACATGGGAGTTACCTTGTTACATTTAATAAGTTGTAACGTCCAATTGGGGGGAGGTGGGCAGATCGAGTTTGATGCCTAAAGAATAGCAATTAAAAGCCCTCTTTAATGTATAGTAACATTTTTATTCTCAATCCTGCAAAAGTCACTTTAGAAAGTTGACATTTATTTGTCTTAACCATTTAGTGCCTGCAGCCTCACTCTGGGTCACATGACTAGGTGTAGCTGCCAGGTGGTCTTTGTGTATTTCTCCCAGATAGTGAGAGAAGGGGAAGATAGGTGTTGGCAGTATAGGCCACTCTGAGTTAATGGGGGGTGTCACCTACCACACTTGCACATCACAAAGGCCCTGCTTGAGCACTCTCACAAAGTGATTGCCCAGCTTTCCTCTTGCCTGTTTGAAAAGGACTGGACCTGCAACACTAATCCCAGGACCCCAGAGTGACTCCAAGAGCTAATTGGCTGGCCCCCTGATCAGTCGTCTCAGGTACATAACAAGCTTTCAACAACCTTGAACCCGGCACCTGGACTGTGCCATCTGTGAGCCATGCCTTCCTAAGTGATGCCACCATCATCTTGGAGCCTCAGAAGTGAGACTGAGGGTGCTCTGCCAGCCCATCTATGGATCCAGCAGAACTGGCACATCTCTTCCCTGCACCGTGTATCTCCTGCAGAACCGGTGCATTGTCTTTGATTCCTAACGCATGGCCCTTGGAACCAACACATTGCCTCTGCTGTGTGGACTTCCCTAACTCAAAGACTTTGCATCTCTCATTAAAGCCCATTGGAGCAGACACATCTCCACAAAAGGATATTGCCTCACCCAGTGTAGTCTTTAGAGACGTGGCTGTGTGATGCATCGCCACGCAAGGACATTTCCTTGAACTTCACAGCTCCCCGGACCTACCACTGCATGACACATCTCCCCGCTCGACCACGCATCACCTCTTCTGCATGATGCATCCTCAACATGGGACACTGCATCTCTTCAGAACCATAATTTAACATACTTTTCTTCAGCTGGCCTAACTGGGTCCCTGTAGTGCATTCTATCGCAGTTGGCCTGAACTTGCGACTTTGTCTTTGTTCGTCGCAACCAGATAACTATAGCTGGTAATTTGTGCCTTTTGGTGCTATTTTTTAGACAGCTGCTCAGCTCCCTGCCCATAGTCATTCCCCTGTGGTGGGAATATATATTTTATTTATGGAGCAGATACCTTCCCCAGGGTTGTTATTTGTATTTTATAATTTGTTTGCAACCCATACACTGTACTGTTTTGTTTATTTCAGGCAACGGCTGGAAGAATTCTACATAGTGAATGTTAATTTAATTAAGAATAATTCTAATTTCACTTTCATAAATTATATTCCATGATCTATAATAACTCTAGCAATTATTTGACCGCTTGCCATCTTTCAAAATAAAATAAAATGGGACTATGATTTTATATTTTTTCCAAGCCATTGACCTGAGCTACACATATGACCATATATTTTTACCCCTGTACAGGAGCGGACAGTGTACAGTACTCTAGTTATTAATAATTAAAAAATCAAAGATAGAGCCTGCTCACCTCTCAAGCGCTGAGCGACATTTCGGTTAATATAGTTCTGTTGTGAAATCAAGTGTAAAATATTTTAGAACAGTATATTCAATATTAAGCACTTTCCATTGTCAGATTCCCCTGTTTTCCACATGCTCACACGTTTGCATTGCTGGACTGACACCACTGCCTCTAACATTTCATCTTTGTATGTTATGCATTTATCTTAAGAAACTGGCACATTAACTTTGAAAAACAAGAAATATCAAGTCAAATAATTCTCTGCCTTTGCAGCCAACTTCTGCTTGGCACAACAGACAAGCTACTACTGGCATTTCTTCCATATAGTGTAGCATACTACCAATACGATTTTCAATTTAAAATACAGTTATTATTTGTAGAAATAACCATTCTCTTCTAATGCAGGGCCTGGTCTACAAAGGGAAACTTGCACTTTTTAGTAGGTTTACTAGTGTTTTGGTATTTGCAAACTACATGTGGCATTATGCTACTAGTAATATTACAACTGTGGAAATTCTGCAAACATGGCAGAGTCTCCACCAGTGGGGTAGAGCTGCTGCTATTGGGGCGGAGCCCACACTATCAGGACAGAGGGCTCCACATGGCAGTCAAGCTGAGAATTACTCATACCAAACTAAATATTAAACAAATACACCTTCAGACAATCAATTACACCTGGCATTCATTTATTTCAAGCCACTTAAAAACTGGAGACAGTTCACTTGTCATCTTTTCAACAGTGCTAGCTGGCTTTTCCCTTGGGATCCAGTTGAAAAGTTGGCTGCTTGCATGCAAGGAAGCATATTTTTTCTGATGAAGAGACAGAATTGATAGTCTCCTTTATTTTGTGGAACTACAAGAAGTTACATGGGCTCCCCTCTACGTCCTCAGTTAGCCACAGAAGGCAGCCTTATGGCAGCAGTTGATGGATGGGGTATATGCATTGAGGTGGGGGGTCTGGAAGATTGGGGATATCAGGAAAAAATGGCAGGATGAGAAGAGAGAGTTGGAGGAGAATAACGCCAGGATAGAACTGGCTAGAATTCTTTCAAGAGGAGGAACTGGATCCCTTCTCTGTCTCACCACTATGGTGAAGGATATCCTCCCCATTATGCACTCCCACCTACTAAATGGGCTGCCCTTTAAAGATGACAAATTTTGCAGTGACTAGTAACACATTAAACTACAACAGCTATACTCTATGTAAAAACTATTGTTCTTTGTGAAATGTGTGACTATGCAAGCCACTCCATTTTAAATGCTTAGCATATTGTTAATCTAGTCTAAGGTTATTTTTTACTTTATCACACTGCAAGGAGCAGAATCATTTGTAAACACTAAAACAATGACTAGCTGGTCATGTGTGAATTTCTTAAATGTTCTAGCTGTTAATTGATCTATCAAGTATTAATGGTACAAGCATTTATCCTTGTTTGTGTTTCCATACAACCTGCATTTTTTCTTGTACACCAAGTATATATTTATACCCAAGCTAAAACATACCTTTTTAATTTCCTTTTAAATTCTTATTACAATTGGCCCTATACTGCCAGAGTGAAATCTTCAGCTGGGGCCATCTACCTGCAGCTGGGTCTATCTACCTGCACGAAGTCAACGTCAAGAGTCCAGTTCATCACCAGCAACCAGCAACAACTGGTATGTGCATTTGCCAACAAGAAGTGTGTATCATTAGTATAAAAAATTATTATTTGCAATAAATGTTTTATTGTATCCATTATTTGGCTTTTAGCAGGCTTCTAGCATTTTTGGCTTTTAGCATAACAATGACTTGTATGTAGGTTTTATGAGTTTACCTTTTGTTTCTAAATAGAATTTCATTCATATTGTTGTAGGCCATGCCCCCATCTCAGGCAAGAGTGACCTCTGCTCCTCACAATTAAATCACATCTGGCAGGCACCATATTCTGTTGGATGGTAGACACAGATAATCTGTCAAATTTGCAAATCACTTAGGGCTAGATGTAGCAATTTGTTGCAATTTACGAGTCCCAGCGACTCCAAATTGCAACTTGCAATTTGGAATGCAGAAAGGTGTCTCAGACACCTTCTGCAAGTCGCTATGGGGTCGCAAAGACCCACCTCATTAATATTAATGAGGTGGGTCGCAATTTGCAACCCCATAGCAATTCAGGGCACTCACGGGGATGGTGGTCTGCTGAGAACTCCTTTTAAATAAAGCAGTTTTTTTTTTTCAAAGTGCAACCCGTTTTCCTTAAAGGAAAACGAGCTGCACTTTGAAAAAAAAAACGAAACCTTTTGTTTCGGTATTTTTCAGGGCAGGTAGTGGTCCATTGGACCACTGCCTGCTCTGAAAAATTATTTTTTGTGCCAGACACAAAGGGGAAGGGGTCCCATGGGGACCCCTTCCCGTTTACGCCTTGGTTACCATCCACTTCAAGTGGATGGTAACTGCGCTTTCATTTGCGACCGCAATCGCGGTCGCAAATGAAAATGCATACCATTGCGACTCGCAAATAGGAATGGAACACCCCTTCCTATTTGCAAATCGGAAATGCATTTTGCGAGTCGGTTCCGACTTGCAAAAGACTCGCAAAATGCATTTCAACATAGCAAAGACGCATTTGCGACTCGCAAACAGCGATTTTCGCCGTTTGCGAGTCGCAATGTCTTTGCTACATCTGGCCCTTATTTCCTAATGCAATGACTGACCTGTTAGCAGTATATTTTTTTGCACCCCCCCCTTTTGCTGCCAAGCTCAATATGCAACATAATGGGTTAAAGGAATGTAAGTTTATTTCCATTTTATCAGATGTTCTCCATTGTGAGTGTATGCCTTAACTTTACACTTAGAATGTTATTCTGTTTCACAAATAATTAATAGTGGTTTTTTGAAAGTAAGAGCTGACCAAACTCTTCCGAGCATCTTATATTATCATTTACAATTACTTGTTCCAATGTCTTTGTGTCCCTTTCATATGAGCGTCTGCCAGAAACAAGGACCTGCTGGCAACCTGTCATAAATCAACAGCTAAGCCATCAGGAGACATACTGGCAGCAGCAATCAGGCCCTCTACCAGCTGCCCATCAGGTACGTGTACTAACCTGTATATTGTAGTGAAACATTCCATATTATGCACACTAACCCTTGTAAAACAGATATGAGAGTGTATTCAAATGTTTTAAATAATATTATGGTGGTGTGCAACCTTGTGTATTTGCCCGTGTTATGTACCTGCTTTTGCTAAGTCATTGTGCTGTATTAATAAATCATAACATTAATAAACC
This sequence comes from Pleurodeles waltl, assembly GCF_031143425.1. Lineage (NCBI taxonomy): Eukaryota > Metazoa > Chordata > Amphibia > Caudata > Salamandridae > Pleurodeles > Pleurodeles waltl. Next base: position 163,111,933 of record NC_090444.1, read on the forward strand.
TACAACATGAATTGCAAGCTGCTGGATAAAGGAAGTCTTTGTCCAGCCTAACCTCAAGTATGTAGGTTCAGGTGCTGACCTCATGGAGACCTGCAAACCAAACAGTTCTCTAGCTGGAGTTGGTGAGTTTGTGTATGCATTTGACATGTTTAATGATTTCATCTCGTAAAATCTCTGTCCTTACATATGTTGTATTAGACTAATGCCATACTAAAGGACACTTATCTACAGGTGGATCCCCATCGAAGTCAGAAGGACAGTCACCCAAGCCCTCGTCAGCAGCCGCCTCGACTAAAGCAATTCACTCTATGCCGGAACCACCGCCAAGACCCGAAAAAGACTACAACACATCCAAAACACCTCTGCCCGTCTCATCAAGAACACCCCACGACACAGCCACACCTCTGCCCTTCTAAGAGACCTACACTGGCTGCCTATCGACAAGAGAATCACCTTCAAGCTCCTGGCCCATGCCTACAAGGCCCTACATGACACCAGACCAGCCTACCTGAACCACAGACTCTCCTTCTACACTCCCGCCAGACAACCCCGCTCTGCCTACCAGGCCCTCGCCCACATCTCCTGCATCTGGAAACCCACAGCAAGAGGAAGATCCTTCTCCCACATCGCCCCCAAGACCCGGAACACCCTCCTCATCCACCTCAGGCAATCTCCCACCTTGTCTCAGTTCAGGAAGGACCTCAAGACCTGGCTCTTCGACTGATCCTCAGCACACCCCTCACCTCCACCAGTGCCTTGGGGCCCTCACGGGTGAGTAGCCACGCTTTGCAAATCCCTGATTGATTGATTACTACACAGATGAAGATGTATTACATTACTCTGTTGTGTATTAGCATTTTAACTAAAACGTGATGGATTTCATCTGTCGCAATCTGTCTTTCAAGTACTGGGGACACTGAGTCGGCACATGATGCTCACCATCTACAAGTGGGGGACAGCAGCCAATCCGAGGAAAAAATCCCCTCCTCCTCTTAGCAACAAGACATACATCCTGCATTGCTCCTGAAGAAGAGAATGAGGAGGGTGAAGTTAAACAGAAGCTGGTTGAGGAGGACATGGATGAAGAGGAGGGCACTGTTGCCTCAATACCTAAAAGACTGAAAACCACTTCATGGCTGGGCATCAGTGTTCCTCCTACCTCACATTAGCGGATTGCCAGTTGCCAGCATGTACCCAAACAGTGACAGAGGATAGCAAGGCATGTGCAACCATCACCTCCACACATCCTTGCATCCCACGGAGATGTATATATTCTCCTACACACTGCTTTCTTGAAGGTGCATCTGAAACCTATTCTCAATCGTCTGAAGGAGGGAATATGCTTGGTGAGGTACAAGTATACCTATTGCATGTGTCTCCTCCTCACAACCTCCCTATGTGCTGGTCTTTCTTTTGGCCATGATAGAGGGAATCGCATACGGGACTTGGCATGGGCTCATGTTGGCCATGGAAGGATTCATTTTTTCAACAACAGAGTGATCTGCAGCAGGATATTCATGCAATAGGGTCTACTCTGACATTTCAGACTCACATCAAAGATTCTCTTAGATGATTGACAGACAGACTGCCTTCTTATACCTTTGAAGATGTTGTGAAATGTTACCAAGACATGATGAGGATGCACCAAGATCATCTATGACTTTATCGGGAAAAGAGTGTAACACAACTTCATGGCCTTGGCCATGAAGATGAAGGAGGGAACTTTAAAAATGTTCCAAAGCCTATCTTCACGGACAACACATGCAGAAGAATCTACGTAGCAACCTGACCCACCTGTACAGGCGCCTGCCCAAACACCCAGACCTTGCTCCCAGTCACAAAGATCTTCATCCCCACAATTGCATAGGCAGAGTACTAGGAGAAAACCTCAATATTCAATGTTAACATTTTGTCCCTTCTTTGCTGATATAAACATGTGCACTTTCTACAACCTCAGACCCCTCTTGACTTTGATGTCTTTGTACGTTTTATGTGGTGTATGAGATGTCTTTAAATATAGATTTTCCTGCTTAGTACATTTAACACTAGGAACCACAAAGATAATTTTATTTACAATCCAGTATTTTGAAAGCACATGCTCAATACCAAGGTATTTACATGTGACCACATGAAATGCACCAAACATTACGCACAATGAGAAACAAATAGGTTTTTTAAAAATATGTTTTATTAATTATCTTTCAGAAAATGGAAAACATAACAACGTGTAAATTTTTTTTTTTTTATTTTTTTTTAATATTCTCATAGGATTGGTAGAAAGGAAATATAAATATACTCTTCAGGAAAAAAGGAAAGGTAACTTAGAGGTGGTTAGGCAAAGAAATTAAAAAGTCAGGAAGCATCAGGAAGCATCAGGGGAACCTGTCTATTTACAAAGGGGAAATCAAGTTAGTCAGAACTCCATGACACATATAGGGCCTGATTTCAACTTTGGAGGAGGTGTTAATCCGTCCCAAATGTGACGGATATACCACCAGCCGTATTACGAGTTCCATAGGATATAATGGACTCGTAATACGGCTGGTGGTATATCCGTCAGTTTACCATCACTTTTGGGACGGATTAACACCTCCTCCAAAGTTGTAATCAGGCCCATAGTCTTGCAACCAGGGTACAGGCTTGGGGGACAAAGTCAATGACCATCCTTGCTCTCAGTTTTTGTGATGATGTTTAAAACCTGCCCAGACGCAGACAATATTTGGCTGGCTGGAGCAGGACAAGACACACCATGGGAAGACACAACATGAGGAGTAGCAGAGGAAACAGGGATAACAGAAAACTTGGAGATGGGACAACAGTGGGTGGAGTGGGATTCTCTCTTAAGCATCGGGACCTCTCTCATTAACTTCTGGATGTCCCAAAAGATTGCTCCCTGAGCTTTTACTACTGACATCATCACCTCCTTGAATGCAGCCAGAGGGATATTCTCACATGGAAGGAATTATGCGTGACAGGAGAGGTGTGGGGTGTCAGGGACAGATCTGTCCCATGACTCGTAGTCTTGTAGGAGTGACAAGAGGGGAGTGGAGTGTTGGGCCAATGCATCTCTCAACTAATGGTCTTGTAGGCAATCACTGGAAGGAGAAACACTTGTGTTGGAGAATAGTTGTTATAATCAAAATTAACATGAAATGTTTGCAAATTGATGCCGCATAGAAATTGTATTGCTGTGTTTTACTAAACACATGTTTGAATTGTGCCCACGGGGAGTGGCCACCAATGTATACGATGATAAATTAAATTGACTAATGATGAATTATTAATGTACTAATGTATGATTTTGTACTAAGCATCAAGAGTTATATGTTAAGATGTCGCAAAAAATTAATAACTAGGCCTTAGTTAGCATGAGTCGGTGCCTAGCTGCCGGTCTCATATTAAATGTGTTTTTCTAACGTACGATGTGCTGACTTGCTGAAGGACATGTAGCCGTATTTTTCCAGAAGCTAGAAGATGTGTGTAACCATAGTAAATTCTTTCTCATGAGACTCGACTTGCTCAAGGAGACATTCTTGCTGAATGCAACAGTGTAAACTTGCAACAGGTACAAGGTCGCCTGAACTGGTAAAGACAATGGAACTTCTGACTGAGCCTGAGAGAATAAAAATTTGTACCTGACATTCTACCCGTTGGAGACGTCAATTACAGGAGCCAATAAACTACGTGAGAACTGTTCTAAAGTGACAATTCTAATGAGGTGATTACCTGATTATTGGACGGAGATAATGATGCACCAAAATTTGCCCAATTAGAAATTAGGGGACTGGTCAACAAGATTGATATAATCCTTTGACACAAGGAGCAAGAAGCCATTCCGAGCCACTTTTTGCCATAACCATTACGTGCCTTTTGCTGTTACCTAGACACCTTGTCACTCTGTCTTAAAGACTTTGCTGTTTAATTCTTCGAACCATCATTATCTTTGTCCTGCCCAATTCATACTTTTCCTCCTTAAGAGGGAAGTGTCCTGTATTGCCTGTCTTACTGAACTTTGCTGTGTTTCCTGGCTGATGGCGAATCAGCTGATGTCCTGAGGACGAAGACTGACTCTGTATGCAGACCCATTACGGAGGGTAACTATATGATAATGAAATTGTAATTGTCTGTTTGCCTTTCCTTTCTAGGTACCAACTGCTACCTTTGATAGAGACCATAGTTAGAAGTTTTCTAAATTTGTGTTGCTAAATTGTTTTGCATAAAGCCCAACATGGTAATGCTAATTCGAGGTTAGTTAAGGAGTTCACTAAAATGGATGAAAATAGACAAATGACTAAATCAATGCTTTGTTGAATAATGCGCTAATGATACTCTGCTAAAGTTAATCCATGTTGACGTCATGCTTTGTTCTAATGTTCATGATCTTTGCGTTGATGAAATCTTATTCTAGTTGCCACATTGTGACATTGCTGATGTGTTTTCTGGTTTTGAGACTAATAAACTTGCTAGTAGAGTGTAACCAATAGGGAATGAAATCACGTAAATCTCACTAATTTTTGTGTGGTTATTCATGGTTGAAGGGTCATGGTGTGATCAAACTTTATTAATGCATTTATCTAGATTGGTTTACTTCGACATATTGAATATTGAGAAAATTATTGACCAAGTGATTTATATGCTGATTAGTTGTCTCGTCCTAAGGTGTCTTCAATCAGGGTCAAAAGATTCATTGGCCTAAAACGAGTCCCAGACAAATTAAATTACCTAAAACGGGACGCGTTATCAGTTCTGGTAGCAGAAGACGGTTCAGGCCCTTTGGGGCCCTAGGACGAGGGACCATTGTTTAAGAAAGTGTTTTTGAAATAATGCAAATTGGAAAGATGATGTGCCCCTAAGTCCTAAATCACTTTCCTGGAATCTTGGAGCTTGCCGAAGTGAGTTGGGTATGTTCTTGGCATTCTAGTGATAGGTATGCGTGACGTAGATTTCGCACTTGCTCAGCTTATGCACATCGCAGGTGAATTGTGAGGTTTGGAAGAATTTAGGCCAGCCAATGTTTTAGCAGCAGTGGGCGTGCTCCGCAGTATGAGAGCAGAGAAGTCGTCGAACTTCATGTGAGTGTGGCGCTTTGTGCTAAAACAAAATTGTCCACGTGGTTGTTGGTGATGTACGGACCGGGCGTGGTCTAAGACTCCGGAGTATATTGGTAAGTGTATGACACACTTGGTTTATGTTGTAATTTGCACAGTTTAATAGGTCAATCGGGAGTGGTTGACGAGTCGAGTTTGAGTCAAAATGTATGAGTGAAACCTTCAATGGAGATTTGGTAAGTTCTAAAGTGCACTAGGACGAACCATTGACAAGTCAAGAGTAGAATTTGCGGGTCGAATTCTGCTTGCGGGTGCGGGATCTGAGAGAGAGTAGCGGCCGAGGCTTCAAGTGAAATCTCTGTAAAGTTCTCAGGCGATTGTGTTATCAGTCCTGGAGTAAACCGGCAAATTTGAGTTTGTTGTTAAGGTGCTAGCAATATATTAGTTTTGTGTGGATTTAGAGTGAGGAAGACAAGCCGCTTGACTTTGTCAGCCACAGTGTGTGAGTGTGACGTCATTGGAGCCGCACTGGGATAGGTCAGCTAGTAAGAAGGGTCGCGCACGGATTGGCAGCCATCCGTGAGCGGCAATTGGTTGAGAAGGTAGGCGAAGAGTGTTCTGGGAACTAAAGTCACTTCCTGATTTGATTCTAAACAAAACAAAAGACGCAAAAATGAAGTTTTTCAAGGCTTTAAAAAGTACTTTGAGGGGAGATGCGTATATTACAGTGAGTGTGGGGGAGCCTACACCGCCAGAGGATACTCCGGCTTATGCTGTAATGGAGGAGAAGGGAGTCGCGCCATGTCTTTGGCTAAAGCAATGGTGCAAATTAACAGAGAAAGATGGATGTTTGGCCTTTCCTGAGAATGGAAACTTTAACATAGGGGTTTTAGAGAATTTGCGGAAAGCGTTAAATGAGCAAAAGCCGCCTCCGAGACCAGCTCAGTTTGAGGCGTTAGCGATTTGGGATTTAATGGCCATGTGACAGAGGCAACAGAAATTCGAGAGGAGAATGAGAAAAGCTGAAAAGACTCTAGCGGAGGGTAGGTGGGATAGTGAGGCCAGGATGTGGAGAAGGGAAATAATAGACGGAGTTAGAATGTTTCCGGCAATAACTCAAGAAGCCGAAACACAGGGAAGAAAGGCAACTTGTAAAACAGACAAGGGGTCTAGTAGGCAAAAGGAGACTCAGAAGTCCTGGGTAGATGCAGATGATTCGGATGATGATGAGTTTCTCAATCAGTTGTTACATTATCGACCACCACCATATGCCATAAATGACAACAGATCGAGTACTAGCGCAGGACCTGTAAGTTTGTTACAGAATCAGGGGATCACGAATACAGCACAGACAAATGATACTACCACATCAGCTCCAATACAGAATGGTGCTAGTGTATCCGCTGCACCGCAGACACAGATACAGTTGCAGCCACCACCAGTTCAGAGGCTCTACCCTGATGTCCCCGTATTGGAGACGACTACGAGTTTGATGGTGCCGCCTGATCCAGTATGCACAAGATCAAAGTTAGTGCAGATTGAGCCAACTCCACAATTGCTGCCCCAGCCGCAGCAACAGGTGGTTCCGAATTATACTTCGGTCACAGGACCGCAGTTAGTTACAGCACCTATAATGAATCAAGCTATGGGGGTCAATGCTCCATCGGGATTGGGAAATGGACAGACACCAGCTGCTATATCTTTGCCAATTACTGTTGTTCAGCCAGTACCGCTATATGCGCAGGCAAAACATAGTGTATGTGACCAAGGAGTAATGACTTAAGAAGTGATAAGAGGAGGGCTCTCAGGAAGCTCCCAAGAGATGACACTGGGAGAACAGACAGCGGAGAGGTCTAGATCCTTATTGAACCTCAGTCCGATTGGGGTTCCATTAGAAACCATTGGACAAGCGGAGTTGAGTCTACTGACCCCACAGGTAATGAGTGCAAGCACGTGGCAAACTCCAATGGTACAAGCTGGAAATATCTTGTTGCAAGTCTTGACTGCGCAACAGTTGAATGAGTGGTTAGACAAGCTTAACACTCCACAGACTACTCCTGCGACAGCAGGGCGGTCAGAAAGAGAGGAATACCTGAATTTTGTGAGGCTGGGGGTGGAAGCAGCTGAGCTAGTTGAGGGGAGCATGGGAGTGAATAGGTTAGACTCATATACTGAAGCAGAATTAAGATATCGGTGCCCGAAAATAACCAAGGAAGTGAGTAAGGTGCCCCAGAGGTTAGCGAACTTGGCAGACAAATACGGCATAGACTTAGACAATACTAAGCATCTGAAGTGGAGTTATAGGTTAGACTTTGAGCCTAAAGATTTTGACCATATGAAGTCTACTGGGATGAAGGCACACCTTAAGGAGATATTACAGAGTGCTCAAGTTTGGGGAGCTTTAGAGAAGTGGGAAGGCAGATGGGCGAAGAAGAGAGATAAGAGGAAAAGTGACTGCCTGGAACGGCAGCAGGCGAAGGCTGCGCCAGACACGGGAACAATAAAGATGTTACTGATGAGAGAGACAGCTGGAGGGATTCTAGTTCATGTACCGTGGTCAAGAGGTGACATTTTGTCATTCACAAATGATTATCCCTGGTTGAGGGAAAAGTCGATAGAGTGGTATCAGCAAACGGATAGGTTTGTGAAGCTTGCAAAGTGTCTCTGGGAAGACTTGAACACACTGTTTGAGATTATAGGTCCAGCTGATTTGTGGCTTGCGTGCAAGAGAAGTGTGGATTGTCCGACAGCGGAACCGCCAAGGGACAGGACTACAGGAGCACTGTCTCCTGAGGTGATGAAGCACTACTATAAGGTGATTGAATTTTTGAAGCAGAAAGTGTCGCTGAAAGTTACTGACTGGCAGAAAATTGATCGAACGGCACAGGAAGGCAAAGAGTCGATACATGCTTACTATGAGAGGCTGTTAAAGGCGTTCAAACACTACAGTGGCACAGAGGTCATAGAACCGAAAGACATGAATCATCTTGTGTTCAGGTTCGTTAAAGGATTAAGACCAGAGGTTAGTCAGATGATATAGAATCATTTGATTTGTTGGCAAGCAAAACCGATTGATGAGGTGTTGCAGTACGCGAAATACTGTAGTGATGAGATTGAGTTGAAGCAAAGAAAGCGGAAAGAGAAGGTGATGGTGATGCAAATTAAGGCAGCAGATTCCTGTGGTACCTAGACAGCAAATGCAGTTGCCTTTAGCTCCGATGGGACAGCAACAGGTGATGCTTCCTCAACAGGTCACAGGTCAAACAATGAGTCAAAATAATGCAGTACAACAGTGGTGAGAATGAAATAAACGATGAATGGTCGGATGACTGTTTAGATAGTGAGGAGTGCAGGCTTGCAGCGTCCCTAGAAGTAGATCAGAGGGGCACTTATGTTCAGGGAAAGGTGATGGGTCACAAGGTTTAATTCCTGGTTGACACAGGAGCTACACGCTCTACAGTCAGAAGTCAAAAAGTTCCAAAATTGCCGCTTTCAGGGCGTACTATAAAGGTGGTAGGAGTAGCAAATCAGCTCCTGACTAATCCAATTACAGATCCGGTCCAAGTCGAGATTAGTACCTTTCAGGGATTACATAGGTTTTTCGTCTGTGATTCAAGTCCTGTGTCCCTACTGGGAAGAGACTTGCTGTGCAAGACGAGGTGTTCAATCACCTGTTCCAATGAGGGAATTGAGGTGCAGACAAACAGTGATGATGAAGGGGACGATGGTCAGATCTCAGAGCCTGGGACGGAGACCACAGATGAGGAGTACCCTTTGATAAGCTTTTTCCCGATGTTCACAGTGACCGATTTGCCAACCGAATTACAGGGAACAGTCACAGAGAAGGTGTGCGACTTGACAGGAAAGAAAGTAGGTCTGATAAAAGGAGTGGAACCAGTCAAGATAGAAGTGAAGTAAAATGCCATGTTTCCCCAGGTACTGCAGTACCACATGGCACAAGATGTCCTCATACAGGTGATGCAGATAATTGCGGACTTTGTGAAGCAAGGGGTCTTAAAAGAAGTGACGAGCAGCCCATGTAATTCGCCAATAATGGGATTGTGAAAGCCTTGTGGGAAAGTTCGAATTGTCGAAGACCTGAGAAAAATGAATGAGATAGTGGTAAAATGTTGCCCAATAGTGCCAAACCCAGCCGTGATCATGTTCCAGGTTCCATGTGATGAAGAGTGGTTCACAGTCGTGGACCTGTCTCAAGCGTTCTTTTCTGTGCCTCTTCATGAGGACAGCCAATTTCTCTTCAGTTTCAAATTCCTGGACAAGGTTTACGTTGGTGTTGAATTCCTCAAGGGTTTTCAGAATCGCCTTCCATCTTCAATCAGATAGTGAAGAAGGACTTGGAATCATTGGAACTGCCTTTTGACTCGACTTTAGTACAGTACATTGATGATTTGTGGATTGCATCAAAAACAAAAGATGACTGCAGGTACGATACTATCGCCTTTCTGAATCATTTGGGAAAGAACAGACATAAAGGGGGTCATTCCGACCCCGGCGGTCTGGGGTTGGCGGGAGCACCGCCAACAGGCTGGCGGTGCCCCGCAGGGCATTCTGACCGCGGCGGTTTGGCCGCGGTCAGAACAGGAAAACCGGCGGTGTCCCGCCGGTTTTCCGCTGCCCTGGGAATCCCCCATGGCGGCGCAGCTTGCTGCGCCGCCATGGGGGATTCCGACCCCCTCACCGCCATCCTGTTCCTGGCGGTTCCGTAAGAGGGCCCCACTTTGAATTTCAGTGTCTGCTTTGCAGACACTGAAATTCACGATGGGTGCCACTGCACCCGTCGCACACCTTCCACTCCGCCGGCTCCATTCGGAGCCGGCTTCATCGTGGAAGGGTGTTTCCCATTGGGCTGGTGGGCGGCCTTTTGGCGGTCGCCCGCCAGCCCAGTGGGAAACCCAGAATGACAGCCGCGGTCTTCTGACCGCGGGACGGTCTTCTGGCAGTCCCAGCCAGGCCGGCGGCTACCGCCGCCGGCGGGGGTCAGAATGACCCCCAAAGTGTCCCCAAAGAAGCTGCAGTACAGTCAGAAAGAGGTGAAGTACTTAGGCCACCTGATTGAGAAGGGGTCAAGGAGAATATCCAAAGAAAGAGTGACAGCCATATTACAGATGAGTCCCCCAACATCCAAGAGAGACGTTAGGATGTTTTTGGGAATGGTAGGTTACTGCTGCCAGTGGATTCCAAACTTCTCATTTATCTCTAAGCCTTTGGTGAGGTTGACTGTAAAGGTGGTTAAGGATGGCCGAGATACCCTAACTATGTCTGAGAAAGAGATGAGGGTGTTCATTGAGCTTAGGGAACGTATGTGTAGGGCTCCAGTTTTAGGTATGCTTGAGTACACAAAGCCTTTTGTCCTGTTTTGTCATGAACGTGATGCTTGTACTTTGTCTGTCCTGACACAGGTCCATGGAGTTGCAAACTGCCCAGTAGCATATTTTTCAGCTACTTTGGACCCAGTTGCAGCAGCCTTACCGGGTTATCTGAGTGCAGTTGCAGCAGTTGGTCAAAGCCTTACTCAATGTGAAGGCATAGTGATGGGACATCCCTTAACAGTAATGGTCCCACACTCAGTCGAAATGCTACTCACCCGAACCAAGATGCAGCACATGACAAATGCCTGTCTGACCAAATACGAAACGATTATACTGGGGTCGCCTAATGTATCATTGAAACGCTGTACTGTGTTAAACCCGGCAACTTTGCTTCCCAATGAGAATACGGATGTTGATGATGCTGAGGAAGTAGAACATGATTGTCTTGAGGTAACGGAACTGTGCCCCAAACCGAGACCTGACATTAAAGATACTCAATTGGAAGAAAATTATTACATTATCTTTTTTGATTGTTCATGCCTGAGAAACTCAGTTGGAGTACTGAGAGCCGGATACGCTGTGTGTACAATCACCGGTATCCTGGAAGAATCGTGGCTCGAGAGAGTGTATTCTGCTCAAGTGGCTGAATTGGTTGCTCTTACTAGGGCATGCCATGCCACTGACAAACTAAAAGTGACTATCCATACTGACAGCAGATATGGATTTGGAATTGTCCATGATTTTGGCCAGCTATGGTCACAGAGGGGTTTCATGACCTCTTCTGGTTCTCCAGTGAAAAATGGTTTAAGAATTAAGGAGTTGTTGTACGCGATTCAATTACCTCTTGAAATTGCTGTGGTGAAATGCAGCGCTCATGTGAAATCACAAGATTTTGTGTCAATGGGAAACGGATATGCAGATCAAGTCGCAAGGTTTAGCGCTTTGAACTGTATATTGTTCAAGGATCAGTGGGAATTGGTACCTGAAACCGAAAATGAGACATGCACAGGTTACTCATTGAGTGTGGTTGACACAATGGAAGAGTTAAAATTGTTGCAGGGACGTGCCAGCAGAGAAGAGAAGCACTCTTGGCTTAAAATGCAATGCGTACAAAGACCTGATGATTTGTGGGTTTCAGATGAGGGGAAAATGGTTTTGCCAAACAGTCTCTTGTCACGGTTTGCAAGGTTTTACCATAGTCAAGCACTTATTGGGAGAGACGCCATGATCAGGTTGTTCAAAACCGATTGGTTCAATCCAAAATTCAAACAAGTTTTCAGAAGTAATCCGTCACAGGTGCATCATCTGTCAGCAGATGAATGTGTGGAAAGGGACGGTGGTGAATTTAAGCCACATTGGGAGAGCTGGAGGTCCATTTAGCAGGATGCAGATGGATTTTATTGAGATGCCTGTGTGTGGAGGTCTGAGGTACGTGTTGGTGATTGTGTGCATCTTTAGTCATTGGATTGAAGCTTACCCTACACGCAGGAATGACAGTCTCACAGTAGCGAAGTTGCTGCTTAGGGAATTAATACCGCGCTTCGGGTTCCCGATCTCTTTAGAATCAGATAGAGGAAGTCACTTCAACAATAAGGTGGTTAAGCTCTTATGTGCCGCACTGAACATTGAACAGAAGTTGCATTGTAGCTACCGTCCTGAAGCCTCAGGACTAGTGGAGCAGATGAATGGTACCTTGAAGTCGAGAATGGCGAAAATGTGTGCAGCTACCAATCTGAAATGGCCAGATGCATTGCCCCTAGAGCTAATGTCAATGAGAAATACACCCAACAAGAAAACAGGACTGTCTCCTCATGACATTCACATGGGCCGAGCTATGAGATTGCCCGCAGTGCCTGCAAATGCTCTTGTGAATTTCATGGATGATATGGTGTTGGACTACTGCAAGGGTCTGGCTAACGTGGTCCGCTCTTTCTCTCACCAGGTGGAAGCAACCACACTGCCACCGATAAATGATCCAGGTCACAATCTGAAAGCCGGTGACTGGGTTGTTGTCAAGAAACACGTGAGGAAGTCGTGTTTGGAGCCACGTTGGAAGGGGCCGTATCAAGTGATACTGACAACTACTACTGCTGTGAAATGTGCGGGAATTCCAAACTGGATACATGCCAGTCACACAAAGAAGGTGACGTGTCCAACTGATGAGGAACGTGAGTTGTCGAAAATAACAGCTGTAGAAAAGGAAGTCTCAGGGCCGGAGAGTAATCAAAGGGGAACTGAGACTGGAGGAGAGCCCGTTGAGGACGGCTTGGTCACTCAAACAGCAAACAAGACCCAGAAGGTTGACAGAGCCTATCTCAACTGAGGCACCAGGAGGACCGACCCAAAGAGAGGTTCTCCCAGAAGCAGACGGATACGGGTTTGAAGTTGAACCCCTGACAAACCCAGAAGGCGAAGGAGTTGAGGCAGAGGACAGTCAAAGTGTTCAGACTCCTCCTGAGCCACTTGCAGATCCATCAAGAGAAAACACCACAGCACAAGAAGAGGGCATTGAACAGCAATCTGAAAAGCAGAACAGAAAAAGAACATTGAGAGGAGATAAGTGGCCAGAATCGCAAACTGAGAAAGGGAAAGTAGTCATTAATGAAACAATAGAGGAAGAGGTCGATACCACAAGGAAAGAAGACCTAAGTGAAGGAGAATTACAGGGTGACCGCAAGTTGAAAAGAAAGAGAATAGCCAACAGAAGATACACAGGTCCTGAATGGGCTTATGCAACGTCAGTTGAGTGGCAACAAGAGTTCTTGACATTCTGTTTTGATCGAGAAGTTCCAGGTCAATATTATGGTACTTGAGGTTGGCTACAAATAAAAGAGACTGTGTTAAGTTGAAGGGAAACCTGAGAGAAGAGACTGATAAATTACCGGATGTGACACTGTTAACTTGAATTGACTTTGAGAACCGATTGTGACAAGCTGCTAACTGGATTGACAAAAGACCCTGGAGTGAATGAGAAAGCTGTAAATACTTGCTGAAGAAAGACTTTTGCATAAGCTTTGTGGAGAAAAAGAGTTATTAACCATCCTCCTATTAGTCGATTACGTTTGTAGTACTTTACTTTCTGATTTTTTACAGATCATGCTTAGGTCAGGAGATGACGTTGAGAGGAATAAGCGCTGTAGATATATGGGCATTGCTTTGAGTGTTATGTGTGATATATTCATTATAGCCTTATTTGTGGAAATGCGTTTGGTGGATGAGAGTGAAGCTAACAATGCCACAATTTCTGAGACTGCTACACTAACACCGTGGGATAAGTTTGAGCAAGATACAAAGGGGGTCATTATAACATTGGCGGTAAAAGGTGCTTACCGCCGTGCAGAAGACCGCCAATACACCGCCGCCGCGGCGGTAGTCCGCCACAGCTATTATGACACACATCTCGGAATCCGCCGAAATACAGACACCCACACAACTCCGCCACACCAAAGGTCAGAGTTAAAGTGGCGAAAACAAAACCTCCACCTCCACGCCAACAGAAACACGCCCATGCTATTACGACCCACGAATCCACGTGGCGGTCTTTCAACCGCGGTATTCCATTGGCGGTACACACCGCCGCGCTCAAAATACACACACATCTCCAAAACACCGCCACATTGGACAATTCCAAATACACACACCTGATACACATACAAACAACACTCCCATACACCCAACACAATATAAAACACACACCCCATCACCCACAAACCCCTACGACCAAAATTCACGGACGAAGGCCAGAGAGACAGCACAGCCAAGACAACACCACCATTCAGAGGCACACAACACCATCACCCACACCACATCCACGCACAAAACACCACACACCACTACACATCACCACACACATCAACACTCACACCGCCCCACACATCACACACACCACCCCATGTCACGCCAAAGACACCCCCGCTTTTCCGAGGAGGAGCTCAGGGTCATGGTGGAGGAAATAATCCGGGTAGAGCCACAGCTATTTGGCTCACAGGTACAGCACACCTCCATAGCCAGGAAGATGGAGCTAAGGCGAAGAATCATCGACAGGGTCAACGCTGTGGGACAGCACCCTAGAAATAGGGAGGACATCAGGAAGAGGTGGAACGACCTACGGGGGAAGGTGCGTTCAACGGTCTCCAGGCACAACATAGCGGTTCAGCGGACTGGCGGCGGACCCCCACCTCCTCCCCCACAACTAACAACATGGGAGGAGCAAGTCTTGACCATCATGCATCCAGAGGGCCTCGGAGGAGTCGGTGGAGGATGGGACACTGGTAAGTCAAATCTTAACTATCATATCCCCCACCCTACCTGCATGCCATCACACACCCCCACCCTCATCCCCTCCCCTATCACCCAAAATCCTCACTAATGTACTAAGAACACAAACCACCCATCCCAACACCAAGCCCTGCATGACACAACTAAGCATGGACACCCAGCACTAAAGCATGCCCACTGCACATAGCCAGAACAACCCCCTAACCATCATCACACAAGCCCCCACCCAGGAATGCCTGCACTGCGGTACACAGAAACCCACCCATTGCAAACCATCACACACACAAATGCATTAATCATGCTCTTATGCCCCTGCAGGAACCCAAAGGACCGTCACCACACCAGAGGGTCCAGACAACACCACTCAACCCCCAGAAGAGGCCCACAGTGACGATAGCAGCTCTGCACTACTGGAGCCTGATGACCAGCCCGGACCATCGTGGGCCTCGGGACAGTCGGTTCCCCTTGCACAGGCACAGCCCAACACTGACCTTCCACCCTCTGGTAACACCAGCACAGCACCCACCCGGCACAAACCTCCCTACCCAGGACAGGTCAATCAGCAGTGTGTCCACCACTACAGGGAACCCAGGATAACCCACCACCCCAACAACAACAGGGACCTGGGGGCAGTGGTAGTGGGCACACGGTCCAGGGGACGGAGGCACAGGAACACAGGGGGACTGGGAGGGCTGCTGTGCGACAGGGGGCAGACAGGCCAAGGGAACCCACTTTCCACGAGGCCCTATCCTCCATCATGGGAGCATACCACCACTCCCAGGAGACGATGGCGACGGTCCTGGTAAAGTTTCAGGAGTCCCAGCGCCTGCAGGAGGAACAGTATTTGGGCTTCAGGTAGGAGCTCAGGACCATCAGCTCCGCCCTGGGCACCATCGTAGGGGTGCTGAAGGACATACAGCAGACCCTGAGGGACACCGTGGCACTCCAAGGGGCCCCTGACACTAGCCAGGACGATGAACTGCCCACCACCTCCGCCAGCGCTAGTGGACAGGACGCCCCGCCACAGGACCACCACACCAGCACCCCACCCCCTGCAGATGGACAACCACCACGCAAGCGGTCCCTGAGATCCAGGAACAGGACAGAGCAAGATGGCAAGACCCCCGCCAGGAAATGAGACCACCCTGATTGTCCTCCCACTGACCCACTTTGTTACCCTGTCCATACTTGAACTTCCCCAGCTCCACTTCCTATGCCCATATGGGCAATGCACCTGTGAGACTAATAGACTGGACTCTGCCATGGACATTCCTCCGCCATCACCCATCCTCATTTTACAACCCCCTCCCATTTCTGAGCACTTCAATAAACACCCTTGAAACACAAAACAATCTGGAGTCAGTCTGTGATATTGTAAATATGTATTATCAATGACCGAGTCATAATGCGTTTCCCATTGTAAAGCCAACATACCTAAGTCACACATCACAAGTCCTTGAAGGATGCAAGCAGATGACACACGTTGGTAACCACACCTGTGAAACCGTAATGGAAAGGTACAACTCAGTAACCAAATACTGGTTGAAATCGACAGACAGGCTAGAGGTAGACGTGTGAAAGTTAATGTAATGGTAAAAATTAAAATGTTCTCACCTGTGTCTCACTGGAATATTGCTGTATCACTGACTCCCTGTTGTCGTTGTCTTCTTCCTCAGCTTCCTCCTCATCACTGTCCACAGGCTCCACACCTGCCACAACACCGTCATCTGGACCATCCTCCTGCAGAAAAGGCACCTGGCGTCGCAATGCAAGATTGTGAAGCATCGAGCAGGCGATGATGATCTGGCACACCTTCCTTGGTGAGTAGAATAGGGAACCACCTGTCATATGGAGGCACCTGAATCTGGCCTTCAGGAGGCCGAAGGTGCGTTCGATCACCCTCCTAGTCCACCCATGGGCCTCATTGTACCGTTCGTCTGCCCTGGTCCTGGGATTCCTCACTGGGGTCAGTAGCCAGGAAAGGTTGGGGTAACCAGAGTCCCCCAATAGCCATACACGGTGCCTCTGGAGTTGAACCATCATATCAGGGATGCTGCTATTCCGCAGGATGTAGGCGTCATGCACTGAGCCAGGGAACATAGCATTTACCTGCGAGATGTACTGGTCTGCCAAACAGGCCATCTGAACATTCATGGAATGATAACTCTTCCTGTTTCTGTACACCTGTTCACTCCTGTGGTGGGGGACCAGAGCCACATGGGTCCCATCAATTGCACCTATGACGTTGGGGATATGTCCAAGGGCATAGAAGTCACCTTTAACTGTAGGCAATTCTTCTACCTCAGGGAAAATGATGTATCTCCTTACGTGTTTCAGCAGGGCAGACAACACTCTGGACAAAACGTTGGAAAACATAGGCTGGGACAACCCTGATGCCATGGCCACTGTTGTCTGGAATGACCCACTTGCAAGGAAATGGAGCACTGACAGCACCTGCACGTCAGGGGGGATTCCAGTGGGATGGCGGATTGGTGACATCAGGTCTGGCTCCAACTGGGTACATAGTTCCTGGATTGTGGCACGGTCAAACCGGTAGGTGACGATGACATGTCGCTCTTCCATTGTCAACAGGTCCACCAGCGGTCGGTACACCGGAGGATTCTGCCATCTTCTCACATGTCCCAGCTGACGGTGCCTACGAAGGACAACAGCGACAAATCAGTCATTTTTCCTCCAGGTATGTACCCACAGTTACACACAAGACTACACCAATCACAAAACCCTTCCTATATGTGTGTTGAGTGTAGGCCTAGCTATGTGTGACGCAGAAGTAAATGAAGCCATGTGGGCCCCTGAAATGGTGGCTGCCTGACCTCTAAACTGGGACCATGGGATTGTGGGGTAACAGCGCTGGCGTTGCACACCATGGCGGTAGGCAGTCGTAGACCGCGGCGCAATGCTGCATTGGTTAACATTGGACCCTATGAGTCCCAGGAGCCAATGAACAGGTGCACCGGCGGTGATGATGCGTACCGCCGCGGACGTCACCGCCACGGACGTCACCGCCGCGGACGTCACAGCCATTTTCTATCTGTTCAATCATTAGATACCTGACCTTCGACAGGAGAGGACCTACACTGCAAGTGCTGCTGTGACCTCGGTCTGGAAGCGACGATGGCTGCTGCGTCTGGGGAAAGGGCCCCTGCCTTCACTGCTCAGGAGTTGGAGAAACTGGTAGACGGGGTCCTCCCCCAGTACACGCTACTCTACGGTCCTCCAGACCAACAGGTTAGTACACAGGGAGCACGTTGTATGGGCTAAGCGTGGGTGGAGAGGGCTGGTTGGAAGAGCGAAGGGGGGCAGAGTTCATAGAACATTAATGCATGTGAATGAATGGGCCACATGGCCAGAGTAGGGAGTGGGCCACTCACATCAACGGTGCAGTTGGTAATGACTGTTCCTCTTCCCTTGTGCATGTCATGTAGGTCAGCACCCACCAGAAGAAGGACATTTGGCGTGCCATCGCCAAGGAGGTCCGGACCCTGGGGGCCCACCAGAGACGGGGCACCCACTGCCGTAAAAGATGGGAGGACATTCGCCGCTGCAGCAAGAAGACGGCGGAGGCTCAGCTGGGGATGGCCTCCCAACGTGGGAGGGGTGCCCGTCGCACCATGACCCCCCTGATGTTCCGGATCCTGGCGGTGGCCTACCCGGAGTTGGATGGGCGCTTGAGGGCATCACAGCAGACACAAGGGGGTGAGTACAACCTCATTCTGCGGACTTTGTGTGTAGTCGAGGAGCCTGAGTGGGGGAGGAGGGCTGTGGGTGTACCTAGGCCAGCCAGAAACACGAAGACTAGGCCCCTCTGTAATGCAGCCCCTGTGGCACTCTACCACACCTCAGTATTGTGCCAAGTCGAGGTATAGTTGCCCCTGTGGCATCCATGTGTGCAGATGTCCACCATTGCCATGTAGGCCATATCCCAGAAATTGCATATGCAGAGGGCAGGAGCACGACATAGTGCAAGGGGCTGCTGTGTCTGTATTGTCCGCCAACGGTAGCGGTATGCCATGCACTCAACCTGTCTTTCTTCTGTTCCCCCTCACTTTTTTCTGCTCTCCCTGGTCTTTTGTACATCAGCATCATCAGGCGGAGGTACAGTGGCACCGGAGCACCAGGGAGCTGCATCCCACATGGCCATGGAGGGCCACACCATGGACTCTGAATGCACCAGTGGGACGGAGGGCGAGGGGAGCGTCACGTCGGCCACCGGATCACCAACCAGCGACACGGACTCGTCCGCCGAAGGGGGCTCCCTTGTGGTGGCGGCACCACCTGTGCGCCCCACTTCTACAGGTACAGCTGCCACCTCCCCTACCAGCACTGCCCTCCAAGCAGCCCCTCAGCGTTCGCCCCGTGCCCGCTCACCCAGGAGGGTGGGCATCACCTTCACCCCAGGCACCTCAGGCCCTGCCCCAGTCACCCCTGCTGCCCTCAGTGAGGAGGCCATTGACCTCCTCAGGTCACTCACTGTTGGGCAGTCTACCATTGTGAATGCCATCCAGGGTGTAGAACGAGAGTTGCAACACGGTAATGCATTCCTGGAGGGCATTCATTCTGGTCAGGCTGTCCTTCAGCGAACCCTGCAATCTCTGGCCTCAGCACTGATGGCAGCCATTGTCCCTGTGTCTAGCCTCCCCCCTCCAACCTCCTCCACCCAGACCCAATCCCCTGTACCCCAGCCCATCCCAAGCACATCTACAGACCAGCATGCACACAAGTCAGCACACACAAGTAGCTCAAGCAAACATAGGCACCACACAACCCACAGGCACTCACGCAAGCATCACCCACATACAGACACAGCAACATCCACTGCCTCCACTGTGTCCCCCTCCTCCTCTTCTCCCTCCTCCCTCCCAGTCTCGTCTACACACACACCTGCACGCACCACATCTACAGGCACCATGAATCGCACAAGGACACCCAGCACCCCAAGCCGCTCACCTGCACTCACCACCTCCACTCCCATTTACACGTCCCCTGTGTCCTCTCCCAGTGTGTCTGTGACGCCCCCTCCCAAAGAACACAAACGCCGGCAACCACACACCCAACATCCATCCACCTCACGACAGCCTCCAGTACCTGCACCTGCACCCAAAACACCTAAAGTGACACCTCCTACAACCACCTCCTCTTCCTCCACTCCCAGACCCCCTCCAATTACCCATCCCAGTGTTCGTCGGAAACTGTCCCTGTGTAAAGTTGACCTTTTTGCCCCCCCCTCCAATTCATCAGTCCCGTCGTAGCGCCTCAGCCAAAAAGCCTCCAATACCAGTGGTGCCTGTACAAGGTATGTGGAGTGCACCGGCCACCAGGGCAGGCAGTGTGACCCGGAGCCAAGGCACTGGCAGCCCACCCCCTGTAAAGGCTCTGAAATTGGAGAGTGGACGACGGGACCGTGTGAAGACTCCTGATGGGAAAACAACTCACATGGGTTCCAAGGGGACTGGAGAGTCAGCTGTGACTCCACCAAAGGTGGGGAAGGGCCAGAGGAAGTCTGCCCAGCCTCTTGTGAGTATCATGGCGGAGAAGGGCGGCATCATTCCCGGCGGTCGGGACGCCACCGCCAGCACCGTCGTCACTGGTCAGGAGACCACCGCCAGAGTCAGTGCGCAGGAGGGCCCAAGTATCGTCACTGGTCAGGAGACCTCCGCCAGAGTCAGTGCCCAGGAGGGCCCAAGTATCGTCACTGGTCAGGAGACCACCCTCGGAGTCAGTGCCCAGGAGGGCCCCGGTTGCCACAGCCCAGGTGGGCTATGAGTGAACGTCATGCCACACACCAATGCCCAGTCTAGGGAACGTCATGCCACACACCAATGCCCAGTCTAGGGAACGTCATGCCACACACCAATGTCCGTACCAGAACCGCCATGGCAATGCACCGCTGAACAGTCCAGAACCGCCATGGCAAAGCACCGCTGAACAGTCCAGAACCGCCATGGTAAAGCACCGCTGAACAGGGCAAAGACCGCCATGGCAAAGCACCGCTGAACAGTCCAGAACTGCCATGGTAAAGCACCGCTGAACAGGGCAAAGACCGCCATGGCAACGCACCGCTGAACAGGGCAAAGACCGCCATGGAAAAGCACCCACTTGTTAGACTTGAGAGACTGTGGCTTTGCACTCCCCAGGATGGCACAGTGGGCAAACCACCCACTGTATAGACTTCAGAGACTGTGGCTTTGCACTCCCCAGGATGGCACAGTGGGCAAACCACCCACTGTATAGACTTGAGAGACTGTGGCTTTGCACTCCCCAGGATGGCCTATTAGGCATGGAGCCTGTCGTGGATCTGGCTTTGCAGTCATCCGGCTGAGGTGCCCCCCCTAACCTTCCCCCTGAGGTGCCTGTAGTATTTCTATCTGATGCCCCGGCAGTGTTCTCTCCGATTGTGGTCAGGTATCTTTTATTGGCCTCGCCCATGCATTTTCGGACTAGTGGTGCACGGACATTGATATGTACATATCTGCACTGATTCTCGTAATGTATATATTTCTGCCTGATTTTCATATATATCTGTATATTTTTGCAAAACATGTATATTGATACATTACAATGTTTGAACGGATTTCGCTTTGTCTTTGCATTCTTCCGGAGGGATTGTGGGTTGTTACTGTGATTTTTGTGGATGCATTGGTGTGTATGTTGTAATATGCGAGGGTGGGGGTGTTTCGTGGGTGTCCCCCTAACTTTTGCCTCCCCTATGTCGTAGGTACCGTAATCACCGTTTTCTTCGGCGCCTACGTAGATGGTGGTCGTAGAGCAGCAGGTAGACAAGCGCAGGGAGTATTTGGAGTTCCGGCTCCATGGAGTCCTCGTTCCTCGTGGGATGTGTTGAGGTGAGCGTTTTCCCATTGCAGTAACTGTTTCCGCCGTGTTTTTATCCACGGTGAATCCGCCCCGGAAAAGGTGGCGGATTGGCGGGTTGTGATACAATGGGCGGTACATTGTCTTCCGCCTATCTGTTGGCGGTGACCGCCGCGCTGCTTGTCTGTACCGCCGTGGCGGGCGGTGTGTTAAAGTGGCTGTCTTTGTTGGCGGTTTCCGCCAGGGTCATAATTCCATTTTTTTTCCGCGGGCCTGTTGGCGGTATTACCGCAGCTTTACCACCGTCCGCCAGGGTTGTAATGACCCCTAAAGTATTTGCATGATGAAGCTAATACAAAAGGGGAGCTGTCTACTAATGTTTTCTATTGCTTGCTGAGTGAGTATGTTGACACTATGGACGCAAAGGCTTGTTACGTGTGTACACAAATTCCTCTTTCAGTCCAAGAGGGAGTTACATATCACAGCTTGCCATTAACATACGGGATTAGTTGTAGTTTGCTACTAACGCTTTTCTATAATCAAGAAGAAGTGCAATATTTTTATTCGAACTATGATTTAGTGTTCTCTTATGTGCCTGTCATAGAAGATTTTAATAGTGTAGCTAAGTATTATGCTATAAAGCTGATTAAGGGATTCTTTGAGCCTAGAGCAACAATTAGTGCTTCATATGCGCACCACAATAATTTGACATGCTTGCTTACATCTGTAGAAGAGAGCTTTCTAGATCACACAGAAGATAGAAGGAGGGTTTTAAAGGGGAAATTTGAAAAGGGCTTGCAGCAACGATCATTCCTTAGTAATATCAATAATGGGGTTAGGGAACAAGGGAAGCTAGCTTTAGATGCGAAACATGTAGGTAGGCTTTGCATTACACGACCAAAATCATATTATGACGATTTTTTTGTGGGAACGAGTTAATGTAAGCATGTGTTTTTGTTTCAGAATAAATGGACTTTCATGTTAAATGGAATGGATCAAGCGATCCCAGGGGTTTATTACATTTGTGGACTTATTGCTTATTACCGTCTTCCAAAGGGATGGTATGGGACATGTTATTTGGGAATAGTTTTTCCAAAGATCTATCAACTAGATGATTTAAAGAAGTTTCCGAAAGTGACAGAATTACTTCGTGCTAGACAAAAGAGAGAAACTGCTGCTGGTGTAGTAGAAGACATATTTGGAGCAATAATTCCTTCAGTGGGGGTTGTTTTAAACTCCATAAAGATTCGAAGTTGTCTACTATTGTGGATAACATGCTGACAAACTTCACAGGGGCTATACTCCTGATGGATACTGAACTTGCTGTGGAGAGGGCTATGACTCTTCAAAATAGGCTTGCTTTAGACATTCTTTTAGCGAAAAGTGGTGGAGTCTGTAAGATGCTTAATGAGCGCCACTGTTGTGCCTACATACTGGATAATAGTAATCAGATTAGAAGTATACTAACCCAACAAAAGATAGTGCAGATTTGAAGGAACTCAAAGAACCAGGAGTCTGGGAAAAGGTTGGAGAAGGATTTGCACGTGTTGGAAGTTGGTTTAGTGGTCTTTGGCATGGATTCTTGGGAAAATTAATACAGGGAATAGTAATTGTTTTGGCTTGTTTATTCAGACTATGGTTATTGAACAAAATTTGCGAAAGAAGTAAGGTAAAATGGACAAAATATAAAGCGAGGAGGGAGGAAAAGAAAAGGGAGAAAATGTTCAGAGCAAAATACGAAAAGGCGAAGCAAAAGGAAGAAATCGAAATGAAGGAAATGAAAAGGTAAAGGATTGTTGAATAGTAGATTTGTGTGATGACAAGTGTCATCAGAGGAGGGATTGTTGGAGTGTAGTTATTATAATCAAAATTAACATGAAATGTTTGCAAATTAATGTCTAATGATGCCGCATAGAAATTGCATTGCTGTGTTTTACTAAACGCGTGTTTGAATTGTGCCTATGGGGAGTGGCCACCAAAGCATACGATGATAAATGAAATTGACTAATGATAAATTATTAATGGACTAATGTATGATTTTGTAAGCATCAAGAGTTATATGTTAAGATGTCGCAAAAAATGTATAACTAGGCCTTAGTTAGCATGAGTCAGGGCCTAGCTGCCGGTCTCATATTAAATGTGTTTTTCTAACGTGTGATGTGCTGACTTGCTGAAGGACATGTAGCCGTATTTTTCCAGAAGCTAGACGATGTGTGTAACCGCAGTAAATTCTTTCTCATGAGACTCGACTTGCTCAAGGAGACATTCTTGCTGAATGCAACAGTGTAAACTTGCAACAGGTACAAGGTCGCCTGGACTGGTAAAGACTGAGCCTGAGAGAATAAAAATTTGTACCTGACATTCTACCCATTGGAGACGTCAATTACAGGAGCCAATAAACTACGTGAGAACTGTTCTAAAGTAACAATTCTAATGAGGTGATTACCTGATTATTGGACAGAGATAATGATGCACCAAAATTTGCCCAATTAGAAATTAGGGGACTGTACAACAAGATTGATATAATCCTTTGACACAAGGAGAAAGCAGCCATTCCGAGCCACTTTTTGCCATAGCCATTACGTGCCTTTTGCTATTACCTAGACACTTTGTCACTCTGTCTTAAAGACTTTGCTGTTTAATTCTTCGAGCCATCTTTATCTTTGTCCTGCCCGATTCATACTTTTCCTCCTTAAGAGGGAAGTGTCCCGTATTGCCTGTCTTACTGAACTTTGCTGTGTTTCCTGGCTGATGGCGAATCAACTGATGTCCTGAGGACGAAGACTGACTCTGTATGCTGACCCATTACGGAGGGTAACTATATGATAATGAAATTGTAATTGTCTGTTTGTCTTTCCTTTCTACGTACCAACTGCTACCTTTGATAGAGACCATAGTTAGATGTTTTCTAAATTTGTTTTGCTAAATTGTTTTGCATAAAGCCGAACATGCTAATGCCAATTCGAGGTTAGTTAAGGAGTTCACTAAAACGGACGCAAATAGACAAATGACTAAATCAATGCTTTGTTGAATAATGCTCTAATGATACCCTGCTAAAGTTAATCCATGTTGACGTCGTGCTTTGTTCTAATGTTCATGATCTTTGCGTTGATGAAATCTTATTCTAGTTGCCACATTGTGACATTGCTGATGTGTTTTCTGGTTTTGAGACTAATAAACTTGCTAGTAGAGTGTAACCAAAAGGGAATAAAATAACGTAAATCTTACTAATTTTTGTGTGGTTATTCATGGTTGAAGGGTCATGGTGTGATCAAACTTTATTAATGCATTTATCTAGATTGGTTTACTTCGACATATTGAATATTGAGAAAAGTGATGTATATGCTGATTAGTTGTCTCGTCCTAAGGTGTCTTCAATCGGGGTCAAAATATTCATTGGCCTAAAACGAGTCCCAGACAAATTAAATTACCTAAGACGGGACGCGTTATCAGTTCTGGTAGCAGAGGACGGTTCAGGCCCTTTGGGGCCCTAGGACGAGGGACCATTGTTTAAGAAAGTGTTTTCGTAATAATGCAAATTGGAAAGATGATGTGTCCCTAAGTAAATTAAATTACCTAAGACGGGACGCGTTATCACTTGCAGGAGGTGCAACTGAAAGCCCCAATGGAATGGGGACCTTAGGGTTTAGGAAGGGGCTGGGGCATGCCCAGATGGTGCTGGGGCCTGTTCTAGGGACACCCATTCAACTTGTTTTTCATATACGCTGGGAGGAAAACCTACATTTTGCTCCCCATGGCTTGTGGAGACCACTTCCAGTGCCCCCAGGAGTCTGTTCTGCCTTCACTCAGAGTCCTTCTCTTGTTAAGAGTGCAGTTCTCTGGGCGGGAGCACTACCAATGCTGCTGGTCAGTTCCTTGTCCCACACACTCATGGTGTCAAGTCAACGTACTCACCTTTAATCTGACACTCTTATTTGCTGCCTCTGGTGGTGCTCGGATGTTGCTTGGCCAGCCCACTCCGCTGAAAAGGGAAAAACATGAATATGTATGTGGAGAAAATAACATCTAAATAAAATACCCAAGTTTACATATTGCTGACATGGTAGTTACTTTCACAAACTAGTGGATATCACTTGCAGTCATATATGAATGATGTACATTTGAATTACTTTAACTAAGTCAGAATGAAGGTAGAATAACACAAATGACGAGTATTTTAAAGTTTTTTTAAATAATTTGGAAATCTTTTAACACATGGCCCAAGGAAAATCTAATATCTAAACTGGGTACAAGCACTGTTTCCTTTACAATAATAATGTTTTTCAGCAGCACACTATAGACCATAGAAAATGACTCAGCACTGTTATATAGAAGTTGTTGAAGAAACTACATCACATTATTTGTAAAATATGCACACTTATTAAACTATTAAGAGTTGAACGTGTGTTAGAAAATAAAAAATATTATATTTTTTTACACATGAAAAATAAAAAAAATACATAACCATGTATTTTTATTGCATTATGTCTATGAACACCTATTAAAATATAAACAATATACATAATTAACTTAGTGATTCTAATCACTTGTAATACTATTAGTAGGATGTTAGCCATTACAACAAGAAAGCCTGCTTTCATTATTCCATATGTGAGGTGGTTGCAGTACCAGAGTAGCACGCTTAACGGGGTTTCACTTACTACATTAGTTTGCCTAGTAGTAACTATATAGGTGCAGTCCGTAAATCTCAATGCTGTTACTCTTTTTTGGCTGGATGACGGGCCTCTGTAAACCTTAATTCTATTACACTCTCCCATCACCTAGGATAAGGCAGTGAGCATTTTACTTGTGTTATTTAATATAGGGTTGGGAACTTCTTAATCTTGGTTTATCAGACGTAACCAGTTGCTAACTCCGCGTCAATGCGTGTTGCATCTGCTTTTAATTCACAACGATGAGCAACTGCACCTCCAGTCTGATTCACAACATATTTTACGTGGGTAGTTGTTTTTGACTCCTGTAATTCCACAGCTGAATTTCCAGAATTTACAAGTCCGGTTTAAAAATGCACTTTCTAAGAGTAATTGTGTGAAATCCAGGTTACGTGTGACTGATTTACCTATTATTTTCCAGGAGTAAGACATGCTTCCTCACTGGAAAAAAAATCCTTGTGAAGCTTTGTGAATCGGTGCCCTGAGTAAGGATGGTTTACTGCTGGAAATCCATGTGTAACTCACAGCTAAGTCTGGAACACAACCTAATTACTCATGTAAAACAGTTTGTGAATCTGACCTGGGAGTTCATGAGTAAATTCACCCTTAAGACAGCAGTAAAACACAGCTGCTGATGACACAGAAAAGAGGGTCCAACATATATTCACACATATCACGTAATCAAAAGCATATAATGTAGTGTGATTTTTTAGTAAAGAAAATAATGTACGAGGGAAATTGTGCCCTTGGGGTAGTTCGCCATCGTTATAAACGAGCTTTATTAATCATGAAGAATTGAAAATGAAGTAATCCGTCATATTTGCAAATGTAGGCCATGATTTCTTGTTTGAAACTGTTTTGCTTAGCTTAAATTTAGTAGGGGCTTTGGCCTAGTTGCCTGGTCTCAAATTCTAACTGCGTGGCTTTTCCTTGAACTAATGAAACATATATTCTTGCTTGAAGTTGTATTTTTCCAGCAGAGATGACTAATACACTTATCTTCAAGGTTTCGTACTAGGCCGGTTTCATCCCCTTTGATACAAGGTCAGTCTCAGCAGGTGCGGACAATGAAGGTACAGATAGTAAAATAATTGGCAAACCATGTTACAACTTGTTTTCCAAGGCTCCAAGGACAATGTATGGATAAATGAGAGTTAGTAAAAAGACAATTTTCATTGGATAATTTGAAGCCAACCTATGAACCCTCCAATGGAAGACCCTGCAGAACGTGGAATGTTTCTTACTTAAACCCATTGGACAAAGAGAAGTCAGTCATTTTCCTTGATGCCAATTTGAAGCCAGATGCCAGACTCCATTTTGGACGACACCCTGATGCCCTTTTCTCTATTCGAGAGAAAGATACTTTAAGAATTCTCACCCTAGAAGCTTTAACGTTGATTTGCCCCGTCTGGCCCATGAAGTAACTTTGCCCCATTTTCCTTGCCGCTGCAAGGAAGCTTGCCCTTAACTTTGCCCCTTTGAAACCTGCCCCATGCTGATCGAACCGGTACCTGAGGAACAAAGTCTTTTCTTGAATGCTGTTTGTATTTGGTAAATATGAAATGATAAATGTATTATGCATTGTGTTTTTCCTTTTAGGTACCAACTGCTATTTGGATAGGGCCCAAGTTAGAAGTTTCCAAATTTGTGTTGACTAAATTCGTTTTGCATGAAATCCCACATGCCAATACTAATTAGAGGTTAGTCGAGGGATTCATTCGATGCACCATGTTAATTTGAAATCTTGTTATGCTGACCAATGTATGAAATTAGTCAAATACAGTTAGTCATATTAGTGATTTGCATTGCCGTAACTGAGTGTATCATTATTCAGATTTTGCGTAGATTGCGTTTCTTCCGCTGCTATGGACAGCTAGTAATGTTCATCTACATGTATCATTTGGTTCTGAGACTTATATACATCGTGTTAGCGTTGTTAATATAGGGAAATAAATTCACTAACTTTTAATAAACTGGTGTGGTTATTCATGACTGAAAGGTCATGGTGCGCCGAAATACCAACTGTTATTGATTTCTGTTGTGCTATATTGAGCTATTAATTGAGTATTGATTACCGATTGCAATAGTTATCGATTATTGATCTGAGTGACCCGACTATTCTAGGATGAGGATAGCCCGACTCGGTTAAAAGATTCACCGACCTCCAACGTGTCCAGGTACAGGTAATTCATAAGGACTGGACGCGTTATCAGTAGATGGTAGCAGAGATTGATGGTTTAGCCCTTTGGGACCCCATCCGAGCAATAGACGGAGTTAAGTTAGAATTTTCTTTGATAAAACAAGTTGGAGGGATGATGATGCCCTAAGTCCCCAATGACTTTCCCGGGATCTCGGAGCTTGCGAATGGAGGACATGGAGGTGTGAGAATGGTTTTGGCGGTTCTAGTGACGGTATGAGTGAAGTTAGGGTTTCGCGCTTGCACAGCTTATTGCCGCAGATTAATTGAGAAGTCTGTGAGGATTTTAGGGGGTAAAAAGATATTAGAGGAGTGTTACTCCAAAAGTGTGAGAGTAGGGAAGTCGTCGAACTTCACGTGTATGTAGCGCTTTGTGCAGAAAAATTGTCCACGTGGTTGTTGATGTTGAGACGGGCCCTGTGAGGTCAAGAGACTCCGGAGTATGTTGAAAAGTGTATGAGACACTTGTTTGATGTTGTGATCTGGTCGGTTTAATAGGTTGATCGGGCGTGGTCAACAAGTCGGTATGAATGTTGCGGAGTGAAAGAAACTGTTGACTTTGAGATTTGACGAATTCTAAAGTGCACTAGAATAGTTCATTGATCAGTTGAGAGTAAAGTTTGCGGGTCAAATTTTGCTTGCGAAAGCGGGAAACCGAGAAAGATGGAATAACTGCTGAGGCTAGTGAAAAATCCCTAAGGTTTCTGAAGCGATTGTATTTCCCTTCCTGTAGTAAACCGACAGATTTGTTTTCTTCTTTTGGTTAAGTGCTCGCGTTATATTGCAGAAATTAGTTTATGAGTGAAGCCGAATGAAAAGAGGACAAGCCGCGGGACTTTGTCAGCCGCAGTGTGTGAGTGTGACGTCACTAGGAGCCGCGCCAGGATAGGTCGGTTGGTGAGAAGGGCCGCGCACGGATTGGACACAATCCGTGAAGCGCAACTGGTAGGGGAAAGGTAAGCGAAGAGTATTCCGGGAATTAAAGTCACTTATTGATTACACATTTTAAGAAAATAAAATACGGAAAGATGAAATTTTTCAAAGCATTTAAGAGTGCCATGAGGGGAGATGTTTATATTAAAGCAAATGTAGGAGAAGAAACACCGCCTGAGGGTACACCAGCTTACATTGTCATTGAAGAAAAGGGTGTAGCACCATGTCTTTGGTTAAAACAATGGTGCAAATTAACAGAGAAGCATGGAAGTGTAGCGTTCCCTATCCATGGGTCGTTTAATCTAAGGGTTTTTGAAAATCTGAGATTTGCGCTACACGACATGAAAGTACCTCCAAGACCAGCACAGTTTGAGGCACTAGGAATTTGGGAGCTAATAGCTAGAAACCAACAACAAAAGAAGTTCGAGACCAGAATAAGAAAAGTAGAAAAGACACTAGCGGATGCTAGATGGGACAGCACACAAAAGGTCTGGAGATCAGACGTATTGCAGGGGATTAAATTGTTTCCAGCAATTACTGATGAAGCGGAAACGGAAGGAAGGAAAGCCACCCATAAGACAAACAGGAGTCAGTCCAGAGATAGAGAGAACAATAGAAACTCGAAAAGGGCAGACGAGTCAGACGATGAGGAGTTCATTATACAATTGCTGAATGATCGCCCACCACCATACGTGGAAAGCGAAAAAGGCTCAAGCATTAGTACTGCCCCTCCAGAACCAATACAGGGTAATGTAACACCAAATTTGAGAATATCTCAGAGGCCGAGCAGCTCCGACATGCCTTTCTCACCACAAATCTCACAGATTCAGAGAATATACCCAGACGTGCCAAAATTGAATCCTGCTGATAACTATCAGCCACAGATTCAAAGGCACTGCTGTGATGAGCATAACATGGGAATGACTTCTGATTCAATGGCGCAGGGAGGACAAAACTATCAGAGACCGACATTGATTCAAGCCGAATCAACACCGTTTTTGATGCCTCAAAAGCAGGCACAAGAAGGGCCGAAGTATACTCGAGTAACAGAGAGCCAGTTAGGTATGCCAGCAATGATGAACCATAATGTGGGGATTAACATGCCGCAGAATTCGGGGAACAGACAGAATCCAGACGCGATATCTCTGCCTATTACTGTAGGTCCACCAGTACCACTGTACATACAAGGAGACCCAAACGTATGCGAACAAGGGGTAGTAATGACACAGAGTGGGACAGGGAGAAGATGCATAGAAACCACTCCAGAAACAACTCCAATAGCGGCACTGCCAAATGGATCTGGATCCTTGTCGGAATTCAGTCCAATTCCAATTAGTGCTCCGTCAACCGTGGTAAGGTCACAGCCACCACTATTAGTACCGTTAACCTCAGAGACTGAAACATTACAGAAACCATCAGTAGCAGTTGATGTAACTGCTACACTGATGGGACTGAACGCGCAACAGTTAACGCAATGGTTCAACAGCCTGAACTCCCCACAGAGTACATCCAGCGGGAAGGGAGAAGAATACGTGAATAAAATAAGGTTGGGTATAGAGGTAGATGAACTGGTAGAGGGAACAATGAGTTTGAACAGATTAGAATCATACACAGAGGAAGAACTAAGATACATGTGCCCTAGGATTACAAGAGAAGTAAGCAGCATACATAAGAAGTTACAAGAAATTGCAGACAGAAACAAGATCGATATAAGTAAGACTAAACACCTGAGTAGATGTTACAGGTTAGACTTTGAGACAAAAGACTTTGAACACATGAGATCTGCAGGGATGAAAACACACCTTAAAGAGATACTGCAGAGTGCACAGGTCTGGAGATGTTTAGACAAGTGAGAAAGCAGGTGGGTTAAGAAAAAGGACAAAAAGAAAGAAAATATTCCAGAGCGGAATGAGAAAGCACAACAGAATGACGATCTGATAACTATGTTACCAATGAGAGAGACAGCAGGGGGAAAACTTGTACATGTACCGTGGCACGGGTGCGATATTCATTCCTTTACGGATGACTTTCCCAAATTGAGAGAGAAGCCGATTGAGTGGTATCAACAGACAGATAGATTTGTGAAACTCGCAAAATGTCTCTGGGAAGACCTGAATACTTTATTTGAAATTGTGGTTCCGGCAGATTTGTGGGAAGATTGTAAAAGTGCTGTAGGTTGGCCGACGAGTGAACCAGAGAGAGATAGGGACACAGGTGCGCCATCACCTACGGTAATGAGTTTGTACCACAAGGTGATCGAGCACTTGAAAACCAAGGTTGCATCGAAAAATGTGGATTGGCAGAGGATTAAAAATTAAAAATTACAGTGGCACGGAAACGATTGAGGCAAAGGACATGCTCCATTTTGTGTTCAGGTTTGTGGAAGGGTTGAGACCCGAAATCAGCCAGATGATTTAAACGCATTTGATTTGTTGGCCGTCAAAGTCGATCGATGAAGTGTTGAATTATGCAAAATATTGCAGTGATGAGATTGAGACAAAGCAGAAAAGACTGAAAGAAAAGGTGATGGTGATGCAGCTTAGGGCAGCTCAGACAGGTTTGCAAGGTTTGCAAGGTTTCCAACAACAGATGCCGCAGCAGCAGGGAAATGTTATGTTTCAGCCGCAGATGAGAGGCAGAGGCCGAGGAGGTTTTGTGAATAATGGTCCTGATTTGAATACCGTTATGATTCCAAATGGTATACAGGCAATGAAGAAGGTGATGCCATGTCACACGTGCGGAATTGTCGGGCATTGGAAACGGGAGTGCCCGATGATGGTGCAGGAAGGTGTAGGTCAGCAAAACAATGATGTCAATGCATTTCAGACTATGAGAGGACAAAAACTGAGAGGTCCGAATCCAAATTTTCAAAACAATATAAACCAGATACAGGGTTTACAACCCATGCAACCGCAACAGGTGCAAATGCCCTGTGTGCAAATGGCACAATTGCAGCCAATGCAACAGCAGTTTCCTATGGTACCTAATCAGCAAATGCAAATACCCTTAGCACCAATGAATCAGCAGCAAGCAATGCTTCCTCATCAGGTCACGGGTCAAGGAATGAATCAAAGTGACACAGTGCACCAATTCCCCTTACATAGTGAGAATGGAATAAACGATGCATGGGAGAGTGAAAGTTCAGATGAGGAAGGAAATTGTATGCTTGCAGCATCTTTGGAAGTTGATCAAAAGGGTCCGTATGTGGAGGGGAGAGTTATGGGTCATCGTGTTTCATTCTTGGTTGACACAGGAGCTACACGTTCCACTGTTAGGAGCATTGAAGTACCAAATGTGCCACTTTCAGGGAGAACAGTTCAAGTAGTGGGAGTAGCAAATAGGTACCTGACGAACCCAATCACAGATCCAGTTCAAGTCAGAATTGGTAACTATCAAGGGTCACATAAATTTGTGGTGTGTGATTCAAGCCCGATATCACTATTAGGGAGAGACCTATTGTGCAAATTGAGATGTTCAATTATGTGTTCAAATGATGGAATTAAAATTCAGACAAACAGTGATGGGGAAGAAGAAGACAGTGTAGGAGGGGACGAAGTGGAAACTGTCGATGAGGAGTATTCTCTGATTACTCTTTATCCAATGCTCACTGAAGCAGATATTCCTGCTGAGTTACAGGAAACAGTCAGAAAGGAAGTGTGGGATATGACAGGGAAAGAAGTAGGATTGGTCAAAGGAGTGGAACCAGTGAAAGTGACGGTAAAACCCAATGTAACCTTTCCCCAGACCCCACAGTACCATATGGCACAAGACACCCTCATGAAGGTCGCCCAACTCATTGATGAGTTTGTAAAGCAGGGAGTACTGAAAGAAGTGTTAAGCAGTCCATGTAATTCACCAATCATGGGACTAATAAAACCGAGTGGAAAGGTCCGAATTGTTCAGGATTTGAGGAAAATAAATGACATAATAATAAAATGCTGTCCCGTAGTACCGAATCCAGCTGTGATAATGTTTCAAGTTCCCTGTGATGCTGAGTGGTTCTCAGTCATCGACTTGTCGCAAGCATTCTTTTCTGTGCCCCTTCATGAGGACAGCCAATTTCTCTTTTGTTTCAAATTCTTAGACAGAGTCTACAGTTGGTGTGGAATTCCTCAAGGGTTTTCGGAGTCACCATCAATTTTCAATCAGATTCTAAAGAAAGATTTGGAATCATTAGAGTTACCATTCGAGTCAACCTTAGTGCAGTACATTGACGATTTGCTGATCGCATCCAAGACAGAAAGTGACTGTACAGCCGACACTATTGCCCTATTGAACCATTTGGGAAGGAATGGACACAAGGTGTCCCCTTCAAAATTACAGTTCTGCCAGAGGAAAGTGAAATATTTGGGCCACCAAATAGATAAAGGGTCACGAAGAATTATGAAGGAAAGAATAACAAGTGTACTTCAAATGAGTCCCCCAGAGACGAGGAGGGAGGTGAGGAAGTTTTTGGGAATGGTGAGCTACTGTCGCCAATGGATTCCCAATATCTCCACCCTAGCAAAACCTTTACTGAAACTGACCCAGAAGGATGCGCTGGATGAAATAGAGCTGAAAGGAGATGAGATGTATGCTTTTATTGAATTGAAAGAATGCATGTGCAGGGCTCCAGCTTTAGGTATGCCTGATTACACAAAGCCTTTCACATTGTTTTGTCATGAACGTGATGCATGTTCCTTGTCTGTCTTGACCCAAGCCCATGGTGGCATAAACAGACCAGTAGCATATTTTTCAGCTACTTTGGATCCGGTCGCAGCAGCGCTGCCAGGGTGCTTGCGTGCCATAGCCGCAGTTGGTATCAGCCTCACTCAGAGTGAAGGAATAGTGATGGGACACCCTTTAACAGTCATGGTCCCTCACTCAGTCGAGATACTTTTGACACGTTCCCGAACACAGCACATGACTGGTGCTAGACTCACAAGGTACTAAACAATAATTCTGGGATCACCTAACGTGCAGCTGAAACGGTGCACTACGTTGATTCCAGCAACCTTGTTTCCCAGTGAAAATACCGAAATTGAGAACGCTGAAGACATCGAGCACGACTGTCTTCAGGTGACTGAATTTTGCACCAAACCAAGACCTGATATCAAAGATACCCGATTGGAAGAAAATGATCAAGTCATTTTTGTTGATGGTTCATGTTTAAAAGATGCACTGGGAATATTGAAAGCAGGATATGCTGTATGTACGGTAACAGGTGTTCTGGAAGCATCTTGGCTTCAAGGAGTTTACTCTGCACAAGTAGCAGAATTGGTAGCCCTTACTAGAGCTTGCCAACTCTCCGCATTAATGAAAGTTACCATTTACACTGACAGCCAGTACGGATTTGGAATAGTGCATGACTTTGGACAATTGTGGTCACAGAGAGGCTTCATGACCTCTTCATAATCACCAGTGAAAAATGGTGAAAGAATAAGGGAATTGTTACATGCCATCCAGTTACCAGGAGAAGTAGCAGTGGTAAAATGCAGTGCACACTCGAAGGGACAAGACTATGTTTCTCTGGGAAATGGATATGCGGATAAAGTCGCAAGGTTTTGCGCATTGAACTGTATATTGCTCAGGGATGAGTGGAACTTGATAAATGAGCCAGAACTTGAACCAAGAAAAATCTTTGCTCTAAAGGTTGTAGATACAATGGATGAACTGAAATCCTTACAGAATGATGTCAGTGAGGATGAGAAACTCTCATGGACCAAATCACAATGTGTAAAGAGACTAGACGAATTATGGGTTTCAAGTGAAGGGAAATTTGTTCTGCCAAACAGTCTTTTGACACAGTTAGCCAGATTCTACCATGGACAAGCCCATCTTGGGAGGGATGCCATGATTAGACTATTTAAAACTGATTGGTTTAACCCCAAATTCCGTCAAGTTGCTGAAGCAGTTTGCCATTGTTGCGTCATTTGCCAACAGATGAACGCAGGGAAGGGAACCGTAGTAAATTTGAGCCACATTGGAAGAGCAGGGGGTCCCTTCAGCAGGATGCAAATGGACTTTATTGAAATGCCTGTGCATGGAGGCTTGAAGTATGTGTTGGTGGTTGTGTGCATTTTTAGTCACTGGATTGAAGAATACCCTACACGCAGAAATGACAGCCTCACAGTTGCAAAACTGCTCTTGAGAGAGCTAATACCACGTTTCGGATTCCCGATCTCCTTAGAATCAGATAGGGGAAGTCACTTCAATAACGAAGTAATAAAATTACTTTGTGCAGCACTGAACATTGAGCAAAAGTTGCATTGTAGCTACCGCCCTGAAGCATCAGGACTAGTGGAGCAAATGAATGGCACATTAAAATCGAGGATGGCGAAAATATGTGCATCAACAAACTTAAAATGGCCTGACGCATTGCCCTTGGTGCTAATGTCAATGAGAAACACCCCTGACAGAAAGACTGGACTGTCCCCGCACGAGATTCTCATGGGCAGAGCCATGAGACTTCCAGCAGTTCCTGCAAATGCTCTTTTGAATATTACAGATGATATGGTGTTAGACTACTGCAAAGGTTTAGCTGATGTGGTCCGCTCTTTCTCTCACCAGGTGGAGGCAACCACCTTGCCACCGATCCAAGGTCCAGGACACGCCCTGAAAGCAGGTGACTGGGTCGTGATAAAGAAGCACGTGAGGAAGTCGTGTTTGGAACCCTGTTGGAAAGGACCTTTCCAAGTGATTCTGACAACTACCACCGCTGTGAAGTGTGCGGGAGTTCCCAACTGGATTCACGCCAGTCACACAAAGAGGGTGACGTGTACCACAGAAGAGGAAGTCGAAGCGCTGAAATCACCTGTGTTTGATAACAAAGTGCCAAGCGCCGAGACAGAGCGAAGAGGAAACAGAAGCGAACAGGTAGAAATAGAGGAAGGAGAAATATTTTCTGAGGACGAAGCAACCGATTCATTTGGGGAAGACCAAGGAGGAGCCTCAGAAAGTGACGAAGGTCCTGAAGGTGACAAAGAGCCTGAAACAGCTGAAGGTAACAAAGAGCCTGAAGCAGGTAACAGTGACAAAGAGCTCGAGACAAGTGAAGGAGCAGGAGAGTCTGATCAGAGGAGGGCTTTCCCAGAAGCAGATGATACAGGAAAAGAAAAGGAAAACCTGATTGACTTCCCAGAGGGAGAAGACAAGGCAGGACAGAGCGAAGCGGTTCAAACTCCTTCAGAAGAGAATGCAGGTCCATCAAGTGGACACAGTGCGAAACGGAGACAAAGCATATCGCCAGTGAAATTAAGGATCAGAGAAGCATTAAACGACAGTGAAGGGCCAAAGGTGAAAGAGAAAAGAAAGGAAGTGTCTGTCGCAATATCAGCACCAGGTGAAGAGAAGGACTTGGCCAAGGAAGAAAGTACCAGCGAAAGAGAGTCGAAGAGAGATGCAAAATTGAAAAGAAAAAGAATACCGAGCAAAAGATATTCTGGTCCGGAGTGGGCATACTTAGCCACTAACGATTGATCAGACAAATTCGTATCCCTCAGTTTCGAGAACGAAGAGGCAGAGCTTCACTTTGGCACTTGAGGAGTAAAACTCCATGAACTTTATCGAATAGAGACATTGATAACCTGATTGACCTTTCAACCGGCTAAGACATTGCTAACTTGATTGACTTTTGAAACCGATTTTGAGACAACGCTGCTAACCGATAAGAGACTAAGCTGCTAAAAGAAAACTGTGTGAACATTGAACTCGTTCAGCTTTGTAAATATTTGCAAACCCGCTTTGATAAGGTGTCTTCAACTTTCTGATTCTATACAGATCATGACAGGCTACACTACACAGGGACGTAAAATGAAGTGTTGTAAATGCATGTGTATAGGTCTAATAACCGCATGGGTACTAATCATTGTCGCGATAGTTCTTGGAATGCATAGAAAGAACGAGAGTGAGACGAATGATGCTTCTACTTCTAAACCTACTATTATTACTGAACTAACAGCTCTGAAGAGACTCGAGCAAGATGAGAGACATTTGCATGATAAGAAGGAACTTTCGTCTAACGTTTTCTATCGCTTGCTGAATGAGTATGTTGAGACCATGGATGCGAAAGATTGTTATGTGTGCACACAAATACCTACCTCAGTAGTGGAAGGGGTGACGTATCACAGCATGCCTCTTACTTACGGAATTACATGCAGTATAATAATGTCCAGATTTTATGGTCAACAGTACATTCATTATTATTACTCTAATTATGATGTTACATTTGCATATGTCCCCATAATCGAGTACCTGAGTAAAATAGCTAGAGATTATTATTTCAAGTTAATGAGAGACTTCTTTGAGCCGTTGTCATCTTTTCACACAGCTCACGCGCATACAGAGAACCTTACATGCTTGCTTTCACCAGTAGAGATAAACTTCTTAGACCGCACTGTCGATAGGAGGAAAGAAATGAAGGAGGAATTAGAAAGGGAATTACACAAAAGGACATCTGTAGATAACTATGCTTTTGCCGCAATAAAGACACAAGGAAAATAGCTTTAGACACATTGCACGTAGGGAGATTTTGTATACATAGACAAATCATATTATGACACAGTTTTTGTGGGAACGAGTGAATGCAAACATAAGTTTTTGTTTCAACCTAAATGGACGTTCATGCTGAATGGACAAGACCCAGTTATTCCTGGGATATATTATATTTGTGGACTTAACGCCTATTATCGTCTTCCTAAAGGATGGTATGGGAGATGTTATTTGGGAATAGTGTTCCCAAAGATTTATCAACTGGATGATTTAAAGAAATTTCCAAAGCTGTCTGAATCACATCATGTTCAGAAAAGGGAGACAGCTTCTGGTGTGGTAGGAGATATATTTGGAGCTTTGATTCCCTCAGTGGGAGTCATATTGAATTCAATCAAAATACGAAAGTTGTCTACTATTGTGGATAACATGCTGACAAACTTTTCAGGAGCTATAATCCTGATGGATGCTGAACTCGCTGCAGAAAGAGCTATGACTCTTCAAAATCGGCTTGCCTTAGACATTCTTTTAGCAAAGGATGGCGGCGTTTGCAAAATGCTTGGTACACGTCACTGTTGTACATATATACCAGACAGCAGTGGAAAAATTAGAACGATGCTCACAAATTTAACTAATGAAAGTAAAGATTGGAAGGAATTGAAAGGACCAGGAGTCTGGGAGAAAGTTGGAAAAGGATTTGCTTCTGTGGGAAATTGGCTCAGCAACATTTGGAACGGATTGTTACTAAAAATATTGAAGGGAATATTGATAATATTAATTTGTTTATTAGGCTTTTGGGGAATATGGAAAGCTATCAAAATATTGAAAACAAGACGCGAAAGGAGAAGAGAAGAAAAAGAACAAACCAAAATGGTAGAAATATATAGAGAAAAATCTAAAGGGATTAAAAGAAGAAGGGAATTGACTGAAGTGCCAAATTACTATACAGAATTTTAATGGAATAAAATGTGTGGGTAGATTTGATGTGATGACATAATTAGTCATCAGAGGAGGGATTGATGACGCAGAAAAGAGGGTCCAACATATATTCACACATATCACGTAATCAAAAGCATATAATGTAGTGTGATTTTTTAGTAAAGAAAATAATGTACAAGGGAAATTGTGCCCTCGGGGCAGTTCGCCATCGTTATAAACGAGCTTTATTAATCATGAAGAATTGAAAATGTAGTTATCCGTCATAATTGCAAATGTAGGCCATGATTTCTTGTTTGAAACTGTTTTGCTTAGCTTAAATTTAGTAGGGGCTTTGGCCTAGTTGCCTGGTTTCAAATTCTAACTGCGTGGCTTTTCCTTGAACTACTGAAACATATATTCTTGCTTGAAGTTGTATTTTTCCAGCAGAGATGACTAATACACTTATCTTCAAGGTTTCGTACTAGGCCGGTTTCATCCCCTTTGATACAAGGTCAGTCTCTGCAGGTGCGGACAATGAAGGTACAGATAGTAAAATAATTGGCAAACCATGTTACAACTTGTGTTCCAAGGCTCCAAGGACAATGTATGCATAAATGAGAGTTAGTAAAAAGACAATTTTCATTGGATAATTTGAAGCCAACCTATGAACCCTCCAATGGAAGACCCTGCATAACTTGGAATGTTTCTTACTTAAACCCATTGGACAAAGAGAAGTCAGCCATTTTCCTTAATGCCAATTTGAAGCCAGATGCCAGACTCCATTGTGGACGACACCCTGATGCCCTTTTCTCTATTCGAGAGAAAGAGACTTTAAGAATTCTCACCCTAGAGACTTTAACGTTGATATGCCCCGTCTTGCCCATGAAGTAACTTTGCCCCATTTTCCTTGCCGCTGCAAGGAAGCTTGCCCTTAACTTTGCCCCTTTGAAACCTGCCCCATGCTGATCGAACCGGTACCTGAGGGACGAAGTCTTTTCTTGAATGCTGTTTGTATTTGGTAAATATGAAAGGATAAATGTATTATGCATTGTGTTTTTCCTTTTAGGTACCAACTGCTATTTTGATAGGGCCCAAGTTAGAAGTTTCCAAATTTGTGTTGACTAAATTCGTTTTGCATGAAATCCCACATGCCAATGCTAATTAGAGGTTAGTCGAGGGATTCATTCGATGCACCATGTTAATTTGAAATCTTGTTATGCTGACCAATGTATGAAATTAGTCAAATACAGTTAGTCATATTAGTGATTTGCATTGCCGTAACTGAGTGTATCATTATTCAGATTTTGCGTAGATTGCGTTTCTTCCGCCGCTGTGGACAGCTAGTAATGTTCATCTACATGTATCATTTGGTTCTGAGACTTATATACATCGTGTTAGCGTTGTTAATATAGGGAAATAAATTCACTAACTTTTAATAAACTGGTGTGGTTATTCATGACTGAAAGGTCATGGTGCGCCGAAATACCAACTGTTATTGGTTTCTGATGTGCTATATTGAGCTATTAATTGAGTATTGATTACCGATTGCAATAGTTATCGATTATTGATCTGAGTGACCCGACTATTCTAGGATGGGGAGAGCCCGACTCGGTTAAAAGATTCACCGACCTCCAACGTGTCCAGGTACAGGTAATTCATAAGGACTGGACGCGTTATCACTGCTCACAGAAAATGCTTTGTGAGTTAGAATCCTCTGCTTTTAGAGTAACTCGATCTTATAATTGCTTCCCAAGTTATAGGTGAAAAAGTGTGATATGGTAACTAATAATATTGATAACAGTAATTGCTATAACTTTTGTAGAGCGCGTGATTACTCAGGTAAAGAGATTCCTGGTGCTAAGTGAAATAGCAGCCTTCAAATGCTGTGATTAGCTTGCAGGCTTTAAGGTGAACAGTTTCTAGATTTTTGATTCAGGATGCGTCACCGCTCTAAACATGCTGAAAGTTTGATAGAGAGTAAGCGGGATGGACAACATAAAGAGCGTTACACTAACCCAAGGTTGACAAGGTAAGGGTCTGGCCAATATACTTGCGTGAGTTGATAAATAATATATGAAAAAAAAAAATTCTAATTCTTAAGGGGGACATTTACTTTCAGGATTTCAGAGAAAAAGAAAGATGTGGGTCGAAAATTAAGCTCAGAGTATGTTTAGTGTTGGTAGGAGATGGAGGAACACTTAAGTCCAAGTGGAGGAGTTGACAATATCGACAGCTCGTTCTTATCAGAGTTGAGACGTGGTATTAATGCTCTTCTATGCATTGACTGCATGCACACAGTCCTTTCATTGGGGTTGCTGGAAGCTGGGGTTACTATCTAAGCTGAGAATAAGTTGAATGTCCTTGTCGTAGGCCTAATAATGCAGATGGGAAGAATAAATCAGAGCAACAAACAGGGAGACACCAAAGTTATGTATGGTAGACCTGAGTTATGAGCCCAGCAGAACTCCACAACAAATAGCTTTAAAGCAAGATTGAAACAGTGACATCTTGACTGCCTGATAGCGGTCAGTTAGGAGAAAAGCCATTGAGGAGCTCAGCCTGTAATTTCAAGGATGGTCAAGCGATTAACATGGTGTGGGACACTGTATCGAAGGTTGCAGACCGTTCTAAATGAATGAGGGCAGCTCGGCTCCCTCATCTCAGAATCTCAGATTCTTCAGATGTCTTCTGTGGAAGATACAGGTCTCTTTCACTACTGCAACGTGTACAGAAACACCAATGATGGTGAGCAAATAAGTTATTTGGTTTGACAAAATTAAAAAGTTGAAAGTTTACTATGGATTCTGTCATTTTGGGTGCAAAGGGGAAGAATGAGATGGGGCTTTAATTGGCAGAGTTATGAGGATCAGTGGAGAGTTGTTTTCAGAAGGAGAACCATTAAGGCTGTTTTCCAGTGCTTAGGAACCTGGCAAGAGGCAGTAAAACTGCTGCAAAATGAAGTCAGAGCAGGAGTTGCGACAGTGGTAAGAATCGTAACTGTTTTGATAGGGCAGGGGCATTATTAGGAGCCAAATTATATGCTATTAACTTTGGAGAGGATAGCTTCCTCTGAGGTAAGGCTGTAGGAAAGTGGAGAGTTATGAAGTGATGCTGGTTAGGCTTCACTATGTAATACTCTCACAATACCCCAAAGATAGTCCTATGGAGTCACAATAATAAATCCTTATCGCAGTCCTGGTAGTGTGGCAAACAGTAGTCAGACTTTACTAGAGGAGCATGTGTTAAGTAGTCCAAAGTACAAACATAGCCCCTTCATCTTTCCATAGCCCCCCTTGCACATACATTTCATTTGTATTATAGCACAGGTAATGGCTGGCTTTACTAATCCACTCAGCTATTCACATAAAATACAGATTTGATCTTTGCAGTAGGTATATAAAGTTTCTGGCCTACTTTATGGCATCAAAACTGCCACTAGACAAAAGTCAGATCCTTTTCTAGAAGAACATAATAACAAGAGTTAGCTTGACTTTTTTATTGCTGCCTAAAAGCTACGGTTGAACCACGTTGGTTGGAGTATGTGCATTGCTTTTGAAGACACGAGCTGAGAGACAGCTGGTGGCATATATATATATATATATCACTGAGAAAAAATCCTGCTGTTCTTCCTGCGCTCGCCTGGCGAGGTTGGTGTATTCGTTGGCAGTTAAAAAGATCTTGACTAAATATTGG
The DNA here is from genome assembly GCF_031143425.1 of Pleurodeles waltl. NCBI lineage: Eukaryota > Metazoa > Chordata > Amphibia > Caudata > Salamandridae > Pleurodeles > Pleurodeles waltl. The sequence continues at coordinate 163,154,300 of NC_090444.1, forward strand.
CATTTGATTAAAACAGACAAGGTGATTGGTCAGTTAATTAGTCCTCATCCAAGGGTAACTTATAAGAAAAGCAGTTCCCTGCGGGATATTCTGGTACATAGCTACTCACTTAAAAGGAGGGGGACCTTCTTGGACAAACAATAAGGTTTTTACAAATGTGCAAAGTGCAAAGCATGCAGATATAGTATAAACCGTAAAGACATAGGGGGTCATTTTAACCCTGGTGGTTGGAGACCGCCAGGGCTAAAGTGGCGTCCGTACCGCCAACAGGCTGGCGGTACGGAGTCCCATATTTCGACAGCGGCGGTAGCGCCGCGGTCGTACCGCCGGGGCCGGCGGTTTCCCGCCGTTTTAGCCCCGGCGGTGATAATCCGCCTGGGCAGCGCTGCAAGCAGCGCTTCCCTGGGGATTATGACTCCCCTACCGCCAGCCTGTTTCTGGCGGTTTGCACCGCCAGGAAGAGGATGGCGATAAGGGGTGTCCTGGGGCCCCTGGGGGCCCCTGCACTGCCCATGCCTCTGGCATGGGCAGTGCAGGGGCCCCCTAACAGGGCCCCGTGCAGCTTTTCCCTGTCTGCATAGCAGACAGTGAAAATCGCGACGGGTGCTACTGCACCCGTCGCACGGCCGCAACACCGCCGGCTCCATTAGGAGCCAGCTCCTATGTTGCGGCCGCATCCCCGCTGGGCCGGCGGGCGTAAACTAGGTTTGCACCCGCCGGCCCAGCGGGGATGTTGTAATGGGGACCGCGGGAGCGCGGCCGCACAGCGGTTACAGCTTGTCGGGCGGCAGTAGCCGCCCGCCAAGCTTGTAATGACCCCCTATATGCTACCTACCGGGAAAAAAGAGAGTATAAAAAAAGTTTTGAGTTGCACTTCAGATTTTGCTATTTACGTGATTGTGTGCCCTTGCGGGCTATAATATGTGGGTAGCACAATTTGTCCCCTAAAAAAACAGATTCTTGAACATTGGAGAGCAATTGTGAACAAAGATGTCATGTACCCAGTAGCTCGTCACTGCAATTTGGTACATGGAGGAATGGTGGATTAAATGACTTTTTATGGAATTGATAGAGTGTTGGGTACCCCGAAGGGGGGCGACAGAGAGAAGCAATTAAGAAAGTTGGAATCCAAGTATACTATTCGACTTAATAGCCGACATCCTTGGGGTTTGAACAAGGATGAGGAACTTTATGTACATATTGGTTAGTCAAGGAAGCAGATACATGGTAGTGATCAGCTGTTCAGGGCATATTTTAATTTTTATTTGGTAGTATTGCGGATGTGGCCATCCAATCAGCTAAAGTAGTAATGTTGTGGATATGTTTTCAATTTTGCTATTGGGATATAAATAACTAAAAAAAAAAGAAAAATACATTAAGGTAACACATGATGAATTATATCATTTTGAAAGAAAAGAAGGGAGAAGGGATGAAAGAAGAAAAAAAGAAAAAAAAATCTTCTATGTCTATGATTTGTAAGAGCTGATATATTGGAAGTAGGAGGGGCCACATGGTTTGTGCATTTTTTCCTTTGAGGGCCAATGAAGAACACCATGATGGTTGAAACGCATAGCCCTATTTTTCTATTTGGGAAAATGGAAAATTTAACGACATGAAATGGATTTTTTGGTCAGAATAAATAATTTAGTTGCATGGAGTGCCAGCGTTTGAATCTTGTTTGGTGGAACATATATATATATATATATATATATATATATATATATAAAACCTATATATGTATATGTAAAGAGATCACTTTTATATGTGGGTGTGGTTTCACCGGGGGGATGATTGTGGCCCCCCAGGGAAATCATACAGCTATTTCTTTTTAAATTGCCCCCATAGTGGGTCAGCCCTGCTCACGGACAACCCTCTGTCAGTTTTCTTTTTTTACATTTTTCTGTATTCATTTTCAACCCCTGGGGGAGCACAATCCCAGGGGTAAACTAACATTTAAAAAATATATATATATGCCCCGGGGGGAGGCCGGCCCATTTTTAGAGGGGGCCGACACCCTCAATTGTAACCCCTGGTGTCTAGTGGGGCTTTCTGGCCGTGGATCACAGCACGGCTGCGATCCACACCCAGGAAACCATTTCTGGAAGGCCTTGTTTGAAAGGAGAGAATATCCCCTTTCAAACAGGGCCTTCCCGAATGGTGGGGAGGACCTTTTGGGCCCATCTTCCTCACCAGAGCAAAAAGCGGCCTTACCCACTGCTTCCTGCTCCGGTGGGAAAAACAAATTGTGGAGTCAGTGCGCATCTCGGTACGCTGACGTCACAGAGGGGCGGGTGGAGACACAGAAGGTCTTGCATGTCTAAAGAGGGTATTTTAAATTAAAAAAAATCTTCCGATGCAACTCACTGGAGGATTTTTCAAACCCCTCCCTGGTGTCAGCCACTGGTTGTGACCCGCACCAGGGAGGGTGTGCCTGCGTCGGCCAGTGGCAGACTTTATCTTTGGGGCCCACAGCTGCAAGAGCCACAGAGCACTGAAACTCTTAGAAAGCTAGATGTCACCACTAAACAGGGCTCCTAGTACTGAGTTTGAGATGAAAAGTTGACCTCAGTATGCCTCTCCCTGGAGTTTAAGTGAGGCAGCTGTGGCCTAGATGGCAGACATTTTTCCTTTACTGTTTGGCTATACATGAGGGATCAATCAAGGCCTAGTTCCAAGGTGGTATTGTAGGGTGACTATAGCAACAGCAAGGGGTGTGAGAACACAACGCTGTGATAACTCAAAAATGTATAATTATATTTAAAAATGCTAAATCAAATGAAAGAAAATATAGAACCCAATAAATAACATACAATAAATACAACACAATGTGTGGTTCTGACTCAAAATGATTGCGAATAGAGGTACAACCCTGTAACAGAAAGCATAATGGCATAACAATGTAGTTACAAAACCACTAAAAGTGTTTAACTAATGTTCACAATACAACAACCGTGATCGTTAGCTGACTACGATCAATATCCTGCAAAATGGAGGATTCAAAAGGCTCTCACTAATCTGGAGTTCCTTTGTTACATATTTGCAATTTTTACTGTTTTGACACCGGTAATTGTGAACAACTTATACAATACAGAGCAAAGAAAAAGCAATAGCAAATGCCAAACAGTGTACATAATAACATGCAAAAAAAAGGGACAGTTGGCTACATGTATCAAAATCACATTTTGCATTCCCTAAATAGCGGATTTTAAGAAATCGCTATTTAGGAAATGCTACGTAACAAAATAGCGATTCCTTAATAGAGATTCCTACAGAATCGCAATCGCTATTAGGGAATCAGTATTAGGGATTTCGACTCCATTCGTTCCTATGGACCTGAAGACCCATAGGTGCAAATGGTTTTGCATTTCCTAATTTTCCATTACCTATTAGGAATTTGCAAATTAGGAAATGCAAAACCAAGGGTGCCAAGGCCCTAAAGCCCCCTTTGACGCACCCCTAAAAACAATTGTGCACATGTAAAGCACACACATGCACTAGGGCCATGTGTGCACTACATGGCACTTTAAAAAAATGCATTTTAAATGCATTTTTCAAAATTGCACACGGTTATCACCAACTTGGAGTTGATGGTAATAGCATTTCCTAACTGCCCAGTTGCATTTAGGAAATGCTTGATACATGTGCATAGAGAATCGCATATAGGAATTCCATATTCGCAATTTCCCATTTAAGGAATCACAAATTGTGAATCACTATTTGGAGTCGCAATTTTAGGGAATCGCAATTTTTTGCGATTCCCTAAAATTGGACTGCAATGCCTTTCACACATTGTGGTAGGCTATTTTGCATTCGCAAATGGTGAAATTTACCGATTCACACTGTTTGCTAAAGCAAAATCTTTTGAATACATCTGGCCCTCAATCTCTAAATTTTAAGGGTTCGCTAAATTGCACCATATTGGCAAACCTAACTCCTGCGTTCAGGATTAGAGGTATTGGTCAGCCATTATTGGGATATCTCACTACCTACAGAGGCATCGAACTCAGAGGATGAACATTAGTGATTGGGGGCGTGTAGTCCACTGCTTACCTTCAGAAACAGATGGAAGCCCAAAGTCACATGGGTCCTGATTTACACTTTTTTAGCGCCGTATTTGCTTTTGCGTCAAACAATTACTCAAATGTGGCGCTAAAAAAGTATAAATCAGGCCAAGAGAATACTCTGGTTCGTAAAGGCCTGTATGATCTGGCTTGCTGGCTAGCCAACTGAGTGCTGGAACAAGAGCAGCAGATCCAATTTAAGAACAAAAGCATCGAAAGGTGGCGCAGTGAGAGGGCGCACTTTCTAGACATGTTGCCAATGAGCTTATCACAAATTTTAGCAGTAGATTTCTTGGGCAGCCCAATCTACGATGTGCAGTTTCAAGACACTATGGATACATGTACGAAGCAATTTTCCTGTCGCAAATGGCCAATTCACAGAATTAGGACATATGCGACAGGAAAAATATATTTTGGCATGTACAGAGCCCTAATTGCAAATTGGTTATTTGTTACCGAATTGCAATTTGGGTTTTGCAATTCGGTATTAGGAAGAGGCGTGTTGAGGCCGTCCCTTCCTAATACCGAATCAGAAAGGTATTTTCTCTTTGAGAATGGTTGGGAAAAAATATTTTAGGACAGGCAGTGTTCCTACTTCTAAACAATGACATTTAAAAGTTTAATTTTTTTCTTTTTAAACGCATCCCAGTTTCCTTTAAGGAAAACCTGCTGCATTTAGAAAAAAAAGATTGCTTAATTTAAAAGCAGTCGCAGACATGGTGGTCTGCTGTCCCCAGCAGACCACCATTCCTGTGATTGCTGTGATTCCTAATGGGTCACATATTGCAACATACCTCATTAATATTCATGAGGTAGGTTAATTTGCGAACCTCGATTCCTGTGATTGCTGTGATTCCTAATGGGTCACATATTGCAACATACCTCATTAATATTCATGAGGTAGGTTAATTTGCGAACCTCTACAAATCGCAAATAAAACTCAAAAGGGTTTTAATAATTTGAAATATTGATTTCCTAATTGCGATTCACAGGAAATCACAATTAGGAAATTGCTAATCCAAATCTTGTTACATGTGGCCCTATATACTTGAACTGGATGCAATTGTCCTGCAGTAGTAAAGCTTAAGCATCAGCCTTCAAGTTTATTCCCAGCAAGTAGCAACCAAACAGCATTAATCTCCATGTTCTGGAAACACCAACAGCTCCAGGGTCCTTGTTCTTCTTCCACAAGCAAGAGGGATGTTCCAGCTTATATTTCAGTGAGTCATTTGGCAAGGACCCTCAGTCAATTAAAGTCAGTGGATCCAATTTACAAAGGGTCTTACGACTCATAAAGTTACTAGTGCAGATTCTCTGCGCTCGCGGAATCTCTGCACTGCAGCGCTCAGTGAGAAGATTCCACCACAAGTGCGGAGACTCAGCACCAGGTACTTTACAAGTTGTAAGTCCTTTTGTGAACTCAATATTTTTAGTAGATACTTTTGACACGATATTCTGGTGAATGGATGTTATTGTACTTGATATTCTGCCAAAAAAGATCGGAATCCATTCCATCTTTTCGAGACTCACCATAACATGCCATCTGTTTGTCCTTTCTTCTTGTCTTCATGTTACTCTCTTTTCCTCTTTTATGTTTCCCAGCTCTCAGATCTGCTTTTGTTGTGCCTCGCTTCAATTCTTGTTTTTTCCCTCTGGCCGCCTGCAGGTCTTTCTACTAGTGAAACTCTCTGCTTTTTAGTCCACTGCTCTTTCTGTAATATTAGCTGTTTCTGTTATTTTGAGCTGTTATCAAATAGCGTGATCACCCCTTTTACCTGTTAGTTATGAATAAGGCGGCCATGCATCTCTGCTATACAAATGTGCAGTGCACTGACACCCCTCCGGTTGAGTTGCACTTTATAAATCATGAAATAAATGAACAGATAAAAAATGTGCAGGCAGACAAGAGAATGGACAGACACATGCATTATCAGACACTGAAACCCCTGTGCAGCTCACAATGCTATATATTAAATATGCAGCCAATTGTATGCAAGGATCCCATAGAAAGGCTTCAAAAGTGCATTTTCAATAATAGTCAAGCTGAGTAAAGATGATTGGCTGAGACTGGTTTTGTTACAAACACAGTAGTGTTTCTTTGCTGCTAGTTTTAATGTGAGGGACATGGCTTTAGTTTTTTTGAGACAAATAATGAACCATCGGCTTTGATTCCGCTATACAGGGTGCATAAGAAGGTTTTCAAAAAGCATTATATTGTATTACTTTGCAGAATTCTGTAAATGAAGGAAGATACTGTTGGCTGCCGAGTGAAATGCCTTTTATCTCAGTGTCTAGAGGACTGTTTTTAAGTGATCAAGCCTAGATAGCCCTTCTAAAAGAACCCTCTTTTAACTCGTGAAGAGAAACAGACACGCACTAGATTGAAAGACAAACTGTTTCGTGATGAATAAAACGAAATGCAGACTAATTAAAAGTAATATTCTGTGATTCTGTTACTTTGCCATTTGAAGGGGAGAAACAGAGCATTCCAATGTACCTTTTGGAAAGCTTCTCTTGTCACTATCATGTTTAATCTATTGCAAAATGTCTGTCGGTGTAGCATTGTGACACTTCCCGTGTGCCAAAGGAAATGAGTGCCTTTCTTAAATCAGTTTGTTTGCATAGTCTTTCTGCTAATCAACAGATGTCAAAACAGTAACATGTTAATAATCAAGCTATGAAACTATCGTGCCTGAAAGCTGCATGATTTATGCATCAGTCCAAGATGGTCCATAACTTCCAACATTCCATAAAGTCCAAAATAGAGAGGTGTATTCAAAACTTTTTCAATCTATCCTGTTTGTACCATGGAAAAATGTTTTATAATTTACATAATTATCTATTGTGGGCTTTCTGTGCGTTTTATTTTTAGGTTGTGCAGTAACTGTATTTAGCATAAGGAGTCCAGATCTGAACACATAATGATGGTTTTGTAGAAAATGTAAACGTTTTCCACATTGAAGTACTATCTAGATTTCTTGGCCACACATTACTTCATTGCTAAGGAGAATGTCTCAAAAATGTTTATTAAAGAATACACACTTTTTGCTTTTAGATGAGTAGTTTTATTATATTTGGTCATGTAATTTGTTTGAATTTGTTACTCTCAAATTAACAGCATAAAATATAGATAATCCCACCATATGGGAGAAGAATGAAATTGTTTATTATTAACATTTTGTTTATGTGTTATTATTATTATTAGTAGTAGTAGTATTAGTATTATTATTATTATTATTATTATTAGAACATGGAATGTTGAGAACTCTGCTGAAGACAACAGAGCAGCAACACTCTATGTAAACTGGTATGCGCACTCTTCTCTCAACATTACAATGTCTTGATACACAGCATCTGCCTGCCTCTTCCCATGCCTCTCCTAAATATATGGATTGGGCAAGGGAAAGTGAAAGGTAGAGCCTGTGCAGCAGGGCACAGAGGAGCTTTCCCCTACTCCTAAACTCCCGTAGCTCACAGTGTCACTGGAGCCTTGGAAGGAGGGTGGGTGGGGGAATATTGCTCAGCTGAATGATGAAAAGCAGTGTCGCCAATCCCAGGGAAAACCAGTGGTTGACTTACACCTCCTTTCTCAACCATTGCTGTCAATGTTCAAAGGCTAACAGCTATAGGCCTGAGTGCCTGTTATCTGTGGAGCAATCACAGCAACAGCTGTGACACCAAAACTTCAGAACTGCAGGGCGGGGGAGTTAATCCCCTCGGTTTCCAAGAGGCTTTTCTTTATAAATAAGGACATTCTGCCTTGATGGGGCATAATGTTATATAGCTTTACAGCCCACCATAGTTAGTTATACTGACCATTCGATCAATCATTCAGTATTTATATAGCGCAACTTGTCACCTTAGAAAGTATCTAGGAACTTGCTGCAAGTGCTATTTGGAGAGCTAGGTTTTTAGCCCCTTTCTGAAGTGGGGCAGCGATGATGGGGAGGGCGTTCCAGGTCTTTGTGGCAAGGTGAGAGAAGGAGCATCCTCCTGTGCAGCAGCAGTGTATGCATAGTATTTTTTGTGAGGAGGAGGTGTGTGAAGCAGAGGTTCCAATGTTGTTGGTGGAGGTGAAGGCAGTGGTTAAGGTAGGTGGGTCTCAGTTTGTGGATTGCTTTATAGGCATGGGTCAGGAGTTTGAAAAGGCATCTCTTGTGGATTGGGAGCCAGTGGACGTTCTTCAGGTGCTAGGTGAAGTGGCCTCTCTTAGGCAGGTTGAAGATCATTCTGGCTGCTGCAATCTGGATTGTTATTGCAGGAGTTTGATGGCGGTGCCCATGTAGAGTGCGTTGCCGTACTCAATGCAGCTGGTGATGAGGGCCTGTGTCACTATCTTCTTTGTCTTTGTCTGTGTCCCGTGTGAGCCATTTGAAAATCCTGCAGAGCACGCCGAGAGTGTGGAAACAGGCTGAGGAGACAGTGTTGACCTGTTGTCTCATGGAGAATTTGCTGTTGAGGATTATTTCAAGATTCCGGGCGTGATCCTTAGGTGTCAGGCCGGTCCGAGTTCCCTTGGCCACCAGGAATCGATCCATGGCATTGAGTATCGGCCGAAGACTAGCACCTCCATTTTGTCCATATTGAATTTCAGGCAGTTGCCCCTCACCCAGGAGAAGAAGCTCTTCATGCAGTTGCAGAAATGCATCTTTGTTCTGGTGGGGTCTATTGAGAGCGAGAGGATGAGCTGCGTATCGTTGGCATAGGAGACAATGTTGATGTCATGAGCTCTCACGATGTCTGCTAGGGGTGCCATGTAAATGTTGAAGAGGGTTGGGCTGAGTGAGGATCCTTGGGGAAAGCCACAGATGGTGTGCTTGGCTTACGAGGTGAATGGGAGAAGGCGGACTCGACTCTCTGGGTGCGTCCCATGACGAAGGATGCCATCTAGCTAAGTGCATCGTGAATAATCCCAGTTCGGCACAGTCAGTTGGTGAGTGCCTGGTGGGAAACTGTGTCAAAGGTGGCAGAGAAGTTGAGTAGCATCAGGGTGGCCGCTTCCTCTCTATCGGATATAGTGTGGATATCGTCCATTGTGGTGATTAGAGATTTTCTTGGTGTGGTGATCGGCTCTGAAACCTGATTGGGATGGGTCTAGCAGGTTTGTTCCAGGTGTTCAATGATTTGAAGGTTTATGGCCTTCTCCAGGACTTTGACAGGGAAAGGGAGCAGGGAGATGGAGCAGTAGTTTTGTAGCTTGTTGGGATCTGCTGAGGGTTTCTTGAGGAGGGGGTCTGATTTTGGTGTGTTTCCAGGAGTTTGGGTAGGTGGCTGTGATGAGCGAGGTATAGTTGATGGTGGTGAGCTCGTCTCTTCTGAGGTTGAAAATTCAGGGGGGGCATGGGTCGGTGGGTGCCCCCGAGTGAATGAAGTTCATGATGTTTGTTGTGGTCGGTGCACTGAGCTGTTCCTATGCGACGAGTGGGTGGTTGGCCGTGGTTGTGGATGGGAAAATGGGGGGTTCTGTGGATTGGGGGTTCAAGTGCTTCTATCTTGTTGTGGAAGTGGTCAGCAAGGGCCTTGCAGAGTTTCTGAAGGGGGTGTGTGGAGTTTTCAATATCTGACAGGCAGGAAAATTCTCTGACGATGATGAAGAGTTCTTTGGTCCGGTTGGTGCTGGATTCGATTCGATGGACTAGGGTGACATTTGTGTCAGATGTGATCTGGTGGTATTAGACATTGAGGGCTGCTTTGAAAGTGGATCGGTCAGTGGGGTTTTTACTGGTGGGCCATCTTCTCTCTAGTTGTTTGCAGTTGTGTTTTGCCTCCCTAAGATCCAAGGTGTACCAGCTGGCTTGCTTGGTGGTTTTGTGGGTCCTGGCTTTCTTGATGGGGCTACCTAATCGGCTGCTCTGATGATCCAGTCTTGAAGTTCTGTACAGCCTGATCCACTTTGGTATTCATTTCAGAGCTGCTGGGTGACCTTGGACCAACCGCAGGAGATGGGGTTGTGGTGGTTCGGGGTGGTGCAGTGGGGTAAGGCGATGGTAAAGAGTACAATGAAGTGGTCCGACCAGGTGAGTTCCGAGGTGTGACTATACTTGACTCTGTTGCTGGTGGTCAAGATCGGGTCCAGGGTGTGTCCTGCTTTGTGTGTCATTAGTGATATCATTTGAGATGTCATTAGTGATGACACTGACCATGTCATGAGTGATGTAATATGTGAGGTCATAAGCAGTGCATTACGGGGCGCAGGTTATAGTTAGCTGAGGTAACCATAACTGCTGAATTTCCAATGTTTTCTATGTGAAATATGAGCCTAACTATAACGTCCCTGTAACCTTTTTTTGAGTGAATTTCTACTGTTTTCTTAACGTAAAGTAACTTTCATTATTATGTGTTAATATAACCAACACTTACCACCACCCAACTCAGTGGGGTTTCGCCGCAGAACCTGGCCTCTAACAGGCCCTGTAATCAGCCCCTATAAGCACCCAACCCCACACTGTGCAAAGCCTTCAGCTATGGGCAGTGGAGGATTTGCTGCAATGCTGCTGCCCATCCCTATAACTACCTAACCCAGTGCTGCTCATGGCCTTCAGCCATGTGCAGAGGAGGTTGCCCACAAGGCCTGCGGCAAACCGCTATAACCACCCAACCCCGTGCTGCACATGTCCTATGGCCGTGCGCAGTAGGGGTTGTCTGCCACGCCTGGCCTGCGGACCCCCTCTGACCAGGCCGATCTCAGCTCTGGGGACCCTACCCCTCGGGGCCCAGCCTAAATGTAATTCCTTCTTTTTGTGGAAAGGGCTGCGGGGCAACCCTCCCGAGGGCTAATCTCGGCGCAGGGTCCCTATCCCCCAGGGCCCAGCCTAACTATAAATTTCTTTTGGTGGGAAGGGGGTTGTATGGCTCCCCTCCCCAGGGCCAATCTCAGACCCAGGGGCCCCATTCCCTGGGGCTTGGCCATGTGACCTGGGTGCTCTGCAGGGCACCCAGTCACAGTGTTGGGGAGCACGGTGAAAGCCTGGAGGCCCCCATGGTCCCAGTCAGCTTCTCACCTCCTTTGAGAGATGGCATTGCTGTCACAGGGAGGGAGCTGCTGTGAGCAGAGTGTTTGCTCTGACTTGGTGGGAACTGTAAAAAACTCCCACCAGTCATAGCAAACAGCTATGTCCCAGGGGTGGGCATCCCGGACATAGCAGGAGCCTGCACTGGGGGGTGGCAGTCCCCATGGTCATTAGTGGCTCCACAAGGGGGGCTGTGTGGCCCCTGCCAACTAAAATAGCCCTGGGGAGGTATTCGCCCCCAAGGCCCAGGGATCTACAGCGGACCCTTCTCATTATTTTATTTGAGCCCAAGAGGGTGGCAGTCTTGGAGATGTGGGGGGGACTGTGATTATTTTATTTAAATACCTGGGGAGGTGGCGATCCCCGGGACTGTGGGGGAGCCAGGCAGACCCATCACAATTGATTTATTTGAAGACCTAGGGAGGTGGCAGTCCCCAGGGCGAGGGGTCCTAAATGGACCCCCTCATTGTCTTATTTTAGCGAGAGGGAAGTGCGGGTCCCCAGGGCAGGGGGTCCGAAACGGACCTCCCTCATTATTTAATTTCAGTCCCAGGGAGGTGGTGTCATCAGGGCTCCGGCAGAGGCCATAGGGCACCCCATTAAAAAAAAATAATAAATAAATAAATTGTCCCAGGGAGGTGGTGGACCCTGGGAAGTGGGGGAGGCACATGGCCCCCCACATTCTAATTACTGATCAACCCGGGGAGGAGGTGGCCCCCAGGGCTAATGGAAGCCCCCACCCATGTGCCACTCCTTAAGTAAGAGCTCCAATGCCCCCCGGGACCTGGCCCGCCCAGGGGATAATTAAAAGAAAAGAGCAGGAGACTGATCTATGGATTTTCGAACTTTTTTTTTTTTAAATGCTTTTTATCCAAGGCGTGGTACCTCCGGGACCCCAACATCAGAGCTGAGGGGTCAGCTTGACTTTACCCTGGCCTTTTTTAATAAAATTTATAACAATATAAATGTATATATCTATATATATATATACATATATATATACATACATACATATATATATATATATATATATATATATATATATATATATGTATAAATACACATCTTGATGACTGCTCATCATCTGTTTTCCCCTTCTCTACTAACCTGTGTTTGGCCTCGCATCTGAACAGCGTCATGTGGCGGGTTGTTTTTTCGTCGAAAGTGTCAGACTTCCTGCGCCTGTTCTGCGACCCTTGGACTCCTGCAAAAAAAGAAATACAATGCCAAACTAAGGATTTTTGCACGAAAAAACATTTCCTTATCTAATTAGGGTTCAGTCCCTAGTTCTGCTTGTTCTTCGCCTTCATTAAAAACCTGCAAAACAGATACCACAGAATTATTTCTAAGCAGCTAGCCGCATGTTCGTATATGAAGAATTGTTGTAAAGTCAAGCAAGTACTTGTCAGAATGCAGCTGTAAGAATTGGTGAATTTAACCGTTGTTTTTTGTTGCAATTCTTCACATAAAAAGAATCATGGTATAGATGTAAGGACTCATAGCAAGGCATTGTTAATGCATTTACACACTTACGGATTACAAATGAATCTTAGCTAGTCTAATAGCAATTTCCATTATGTTGCCAGGAAGAAGGAAGCTGAGTAGCCGAAGGCACTTGTTGTCCTGTGAAATATTTTTGACCATCTAAATCTCATAAATCTTACACTTTGGTAGGTGTTAGTGAGAACCAATATATATCTATATATATCTGTACTTATTACCTGTGGAAGTAATTATCTTGACTCTATTCAAGAAGTATGCAAAACCTATTCAGCAAACAGGAACCAGCACCTCAAGGAAGGGAGAAGGGACATTAGTTAATTCTAGTTTGTATCCTTAGGCACAGAAAAAGGCTTGATTGAGTATTGAGTATTAAGGTTGTCTATATTGTTTTTGCAGATAGCCTGGAAAATACCCAACATCACACTCAGAAGGTCTGGTCCTGGTTGTACCTTCATCATGGTGGATCAGGCTTAACTTCTTTAGGAGTCTATTTAGTTCAAAGGGAAGCTGGAAACCATCATCATGTCCAATTCACTCCTGCGGAAAGGTAACACTCACACAGACACATTGAAAAAACTAAAGGTTACAGGAACGTTATAGTTAGGTCCTGAATTTACTCATACAAAACCATAGAAATTCAGCAGTTATAGTTAGAGCTATTTCAAGTAGCAATAGTTTGCGCCCTTGGGTAACTATAACTCGCGCCCCCCCATGCACAGTTTTCTCCTCAATAGATTTGCCACAAATGTTACTGTGATATATCATTGATGTTGTAAAAGATGTCATGAGTGCTGTAATATCTGGGCTAATTAGCATAGTATAGGAGGGCGCAAGTTATAGTTACCCTAGTGTGCAAGTTGTTACAAAAATAACTCTAACTATACTTGCTGAAGTTCTATTGTTTTGTGCAAGTAAATACAGGAACCTAATTATAACTGTCGTGTAGGCTCGCATCATTTTAATGAGACTACTGGATTTGAGCGGCAGAATCACCTGCGGTGTGGGGGGACTGAGTTTAACTCACTGCAGGTGACACCTGTCGGCCCAATCCAGGTTTCTGGTTCCGGCTAACTAGCAATGCAATGCCTCATCTCTACCCAAGAGCAGGGATGATTGGGCAGCTGAGCGCATGACACAATGGACTCCTCAGGGAAACCGTGGTCACTCAGATCTCATCCGTTTCTCTCAGTTACATTAGTCTCACATATACAAGGACAATCAGAGGCAGTAGATGTTTCAATAAGGTTTTAATGAAGCAACTGCATCTTAGATAATAAAGCATCTACTGCAATAACCAGGACAATAAAGCATGACAGAATTAAAAGGAGAGTGAAGCATAGAAATAATGCTACCATATTGTCACTAGAGTCAATAGACTAATTCCTACCTAGGCTATATTAGAGCACAGCATGTTAAGCTCTAGTGGGAAGACATCATCCCCCATACCTGAGCAAAGGCCTGAAGTCTGCATAAGCAGCTGTAGCGAAGCATTCAGCAATCAGCATACAGTTGTGGTCATCTGCCTGGAATCTCCCTCTAACGTGTATGGGACAGGGAAGTGTTTTTATAATAAAACAGCTGATGTTCTGAGAAAATGTCCCTATGTAAGGATGTGTATATTTCTATGAATACCAGAGGCAAAGCGCTACCACGTTTACCGGCAACCTATCTTACTGCAGCCTTCAGAGAAGCACAGAGTGGAAGAAATGTCTTGTTTAAGAATGCAGTGCTGGCCTAGGCAAGGAACAGCTAGATAGAGAGAAATAAAACAAGACCGCAAATGTGGCTATTGTTAAAATAATAAATGAAGCCGAATAAAATATGTCTAGGTTAAAGTGCACAGTGGCAGGCTTAGGGGGTCATTCTGACCCTGGCGGCCGGTGGCCGCCAGGGCCACCGACCACTGGAGCACCGCCAACAGGCTGGCGGTGCTCCAACGAGCATTCTGACCGCAGCGGTTCAGCCGCGGTCAGAAGCGGAAAGTCAGCGGTCTCCCGCTGACTTTCCGCTGCTCGTTTGAATCCTCCATGGCTGCGGAGCGCGCTCCACAGCCATGAGGATTCTGACCCCCCCTACCGCCATCCTGTTCATGGCGGGAAAGCCGCCATGAACAGGATGGCGGTAGGGGGGTCGCGGGGCCCCTGGGGGCCCCTGCCGTGCCCATGCCAACGGCATGGGCACGGCAGGGGCCCCCGTAAGAGGGCCCCGCAAAGTATTTCAGTGTCTGCCTTGCAGACACTGAAATACGCGACGGGTGCCACTGCACCCGTCGCACCTTCCCACTCCGCCGGCTCGATTACGAGCCGGCATCATCGTGGGAAGGGAGTTTTTCCCTGGGCTGGCGGGCGGTCTTTTGGAGACCGCCCGCCAGCCCAGGGAAAAACTCAGAATACCCTCCGCGGTCTTCTGACCGCGGAGCGGTATAATGGGGGCGGAATTCTGGCGGGCGGCCTCCGCCGCCCGCCAGAATCAGAATCACCCCCTTAGTGTGCTAAAATAACGTGCATGGAGCTATATCTAAAATGGCTACACAACATAACCTTCTTGTAACCTTTGTTTTTTTAAGTGAATTTCTATGTTTTTTTTCATTCTATTTGATAACTATAACCTCTCTATTTCTTTGTTTGTTTCAGTGAATTTCTATGTTTTTTTGTAACGTAAACCCATTTTAGTTACTGTACATGGCCAACCGCCTATAACCATCCAACCATGCACCACACATGGCCTTTAACCATGCGCAGCGGTTGGTCGTTGGGCTGGCCTGTGGCCAGGCCCTGAAGCCAACTCCCTATAACCATTAAACACCACGCACGCCCTCTGGACGTGTACTGAGGGTGTTGGCCACATGGTCTTTAACTACACCAACCCTGCACATGCCTGTATGCATAAAGTAATTTTAATTACTGCACATGGCCAATCTCCTATAACCATCCAATCCCGCACCATGCACGGCCAAGCCCTGTGACCAACCACCTATAACCACACAACCCCACGCCATGCACAGCCTTTGGCCGTGCACGGTATCTGTTGGCCACAGGGTCTGGTCTGAGGCCAACCCCCTTTAACTACACCAACTCCAAGCCATGGACAGCCTTCAGCGCAGGGCTTGATTGCACAAAGCTTCTTTATTACTTCCATTGTACAGGCAACAAAAAAATAAACTGTCATTTATTTTTTTTGTTGCCTGCACGATGAATAATAAAGAAGCACTGTGCAATCAAGCTGCGGTGAAATATATCTATCAAATTGCCACTAGGTAGTGGGGGATTAAATCTACTCGACAGTTTTAGATTGCTTTTATTGTAAAGGTTAGTTGTAAATCCCATCTGATTAAGCATATCTGTGCTCTTGTTTGTATCATCATATATGGAACATCTAGCTACATCGCTGTCTTGATCCAGCTCATTGATAGCTATCAATTCTGAGCTATCAGCAATGTTGAATCCCGAGAGTCCAGCCCTCTGGTTGACGTTGTCTGTCATTCGGTTTATATCTTTATTTGAAAAATGCTTGATGAGACGTAGTTTACGAACAAATTTGTACAGTTCAATACGGGTGTTAACATAATCCCATTGTGTATTAGGGCAAAAGCTTAATCCTAAATCAAGTATACAAAGCTGATTGTCTGTCAAGGTACTATGGGAAATATTCACCACCGTACTCAAGTCATTCAATTTATTAGTTGATCCGGGATTAGGTTCTAATTTGATAATTGGTTGCTTCTTCTTCTTGCCCCTCCTCGTCTTCCGCTTCCTCGGCCACGCCTGCGATTTTGCCCAGGAGGTGGCGTGATCATTTGCATAAGGCGCATTTCCCCCTGAAAATCCAGCTTGTTGCGCGGTATCTCGTCAGCAGAGGACTCTATTTCTGAACTGTCATCTGCAGATATCTGTTGTACAGCACAATCAGCCACACTCTTGGACATATCTTTGGTTCTTGCAATGTCATATTTTCGAGCAAATGTGTAGATTCTTCCATGCTCGTAATCCATCTTATCTCTGTTGAATTTATGTGCTTTACATGATTTAATTTCCTCTTCCTTGTATTTAATCCGTTCTTCCATTTTTGCTAACTGATTAGAAATTTCTTGTTGGTTAGGCATCTTTTCTAATTCTTTTGTAAGTTGTTCAATTTTAATAATTTGTTCCTCCATGCGTCTCTTGGCTTGAGTGATTAAGGTTCCCATGAGTTTGGTTGAGCAGTCTGCTGTTTGCATTCTCCATTCCTCCAATAAATCAGAGTCCATGTCTCCTAAGGTGGGTAAAATTAAAATACGTAGACCTCTAGGTACTCTACCACTTTCAATGTATTTAGTTAATGAGGTCATTTCCCACCATTTTTTAAGTTCAGAAATACGTGCTTTTTCTAGTTGATGTATAATATTGGAGGTAGTTTGTATCTGAACCCCCATGGGTCCACTGCTGGTTTTCGAGTTGTCAAACAGCTCGGCTGCTGCTTGTTCCCACATTTTTCTCCGTTCAGCCATTTCATATAAGGTTTGACAATATCTCGTAGCTTGTTTCAAATGTCAGATATGTAACTCTTAACAAAGAGGGCAGAGAATAAGAATAACAGGTTATGGACCAAAGTTCTATAAACCGGGACTCTGTGTAAATATAAACCTATTCACAGCTAAATACTGTGTAGCTTGTGGATTGTTTCAGATTCTGAATTAATCTGCTTTTGTGGGACAGGAAAGCCGTATATCAAAAGGCAAAGTAAATTCTTCCCTGCCGTTGATTTTCCATTTATTTTCCGGGCCGTGTGCCAATTGGTGATGTGAACGAAGAAACGCTGATATCAAGCTTTCAAACTGCTCAGAGGGCCGCGTTCATTACCCCACGGGCGTTCTCCAACCCCCCCGGGGAAAAGACAACAATCCTACCGTGTCAGTCCGGCTGCGTTATCTTGATTATCAAAGGCACGGTGCTGCGTGAGATACAATATCCAAATTCTTCCAGTAGTACAGCCACGTGCACTCGACCGGTGTGCCAGCCGTCTCGCGTACCGGAGACCAGTTTAAATTATTTCTTCAACAGATGGACTGATGGACTGTTATATATATATATCAGTTATAGTTAGGACCATGTTTCTGTAGAAAAAGTGTTTGTTTACTTGCCTGTATCTTTTGCACTGTTTGACAAATGTTCACAAAACTTTCCAAAAAAAGTGCCCTGGTGTTTATTGTTGCACATAGAAACTTTCAGGGTGATCATCAGACGGGGACCAAGAAAAAGGGGGGATAAAAAAACATGTGTTTCCCATGTTAATTCATAAAAACTACCAGTATGATCCGCTGGTTGTAATTTCACCAAATTTGGCAGTAGTTTTGGCGATATTAAAGGGAAAACAAATATGTATATCTAGGGCCGCAGACCATTCGGACAATTTTTGAAATAGTAACAAGCTCATGCAGAGAAACGCACAGCTCTAATTGTCTGCCAACTCTTCAAACAAGGAAGTGTTGGCAGCATCTTGGGACTTGGCTTCAGCCGAGTCCCCAAAAAGAAAACGTAGAGTCACCCAGACCCCTTAGCTCTGGTGTGGGGTCTTTTTAATTTTCCCCGCAAAATTGTGATGGCATCGCAAATTCGAAAAAAAAACAAAAAAAAACGACTGCTGCATTTGTTTTTTACAAGCCCTTTGATGGGCGAGGTCCCGTGGGTAATTTCTCCTGCACCCCACCATCTCCATGGGTCACTGAATGAAAAAATGCGGGGGCCTGCGCTTTCCCCCCCACAGCTCTGGAGACCACTTCCTCCCCAAAGCACTTAATCAAAATAATGCGGGGGCTACCCAACAGCCCCGGGGACCACCACTTGTCTGAGGCAATAATTATATGGAATGCGTAGGGAGCCGCAACCGACTGAGATCCTCTCCAGGGCACTAATTGTAAAGAATGTGTGGGGCCGTAAAAGCCTCCCCTGTGCAGCGCCTGGGACTGCCACCTCCCCAGGGCACTAATTGTAAAGAATTTCAGGGGTTACAGGTGGCCCCCCGCAGCCCCAGGGACCACCACCACCCTGGGGCTAACTTTAAAATAAAAGGGGGTCTGTTACGCACCCCTGGGCACTGGAGACCACCACCTCCCCAGGGCTATTACATTGGAGGGGGGCCCGCTGCCCCACTCTTGGAGACACTGATGGCCCTGGGGACTGCCCCCCCCCCTTGGCTGGCTCCTGCTATGTCCTGAGATGTCCTTTATTATCCTGCCTGTGGAGGTGCAGGCAGAGAAACAGAGAAAATATTGCTGTCACAGAGAGGGGGGCACCCAGATCACATGGCTGGACCCCGGGGGATGGGGTCCCTGGGGCTGAGATCGACCTTGCAGAGGGAGGCCACTCGGCCCCCTCCCCAAAATAGAAATAGTAATTGGGCTGGGCCCTCGGGGATGGGGTCCCTGGGGCCAAGATCAGCCCTGGGGAGGGGGATTGCATGGACCCCCTCCCCAAAAACAAAGAAATGTAGGTCGGGCCTCGGGGGATGGAGTCCCCGGGGCCAAGATCGGCCTGAGGAGGGGAGCCATGCAGCCCCCTCTCCCAAAAAAAAGAATTATATATTTAGGCTGTGACCCAGGGGATGGGGTCCCCAGGGCCGAGATTAGCCTGGGGAGGGGGCGCTGCGCTACCCACCTCCCCCCAAAAAAATAATAACTGGGCTGGGCCGTGGGAGATGGGGGTCCCTGAGACCAAGATCAGCACTGGGGATAGGGACTGTGCGGCCTTCCTCCCCCCCAAAAAAATAAAAATGTAGGGCGGGGTCCCTGGGGCAAGATCGGCCGGGGGAAGAGAGCTGCGACTGCTTTAAAATAAAGCAGTTTTTTAAAAAGAATGCAGCCCTTTTTTCTTAAAGAAAAACAAGATGCATTTCAAACAAAAAAAATGAAAAGTTTACGCAGAGATCCGTCGACCGCTACCTGCTCTGTATTTTATTTTTCCTCTTCCATTCACAAAGGGTAAGGGGGTTACTTGGGGACCCCTTACAGTTTGCGAATGGGTTAACTCCAATTTGAAATTGGTGTTAACTGTGATTGTTTTATGACTGCAGTCACAGTAACAAAATAATCATACATACCACTGTGACTCGCAGTTAGAAAGGGATACCCTTAGAAGACCCCTTCCTAATTGTGACACACAAACTGTTTTTGCAATTCAGTAAGTAGATTGCTGAATCACAAAACTGGGGTTGTACATTGAGAAATGCTTTTTTCTTCTTGCAAGTGGCCCAGTTCTGCGAATAGGCTACGAAAAGCTTTGTATATTCGGCCCTAAGTCAGCTATTCACACAATCATACAGCTACTCACACACCGACTCACAGACCCATACAGCCACTCACATACCCACTAATAGACCTACACAGCCAATTCCTCACACATACAACCACTCACACACCCACACTCTCAGCCATACCTTCACTGACACAGCCACCCACTCCTCGATACAGTCACCTACACAACCATTTACTCACCCATACAACCACTGACCTATGGGAAACACCCGAAACAACGACTCCGAAACCATGAAGTCGTGAAAAACGAAAGCAAAACAACGCTTTCGTTTTCCACGACTTCCTGGTTTTCGTACTTTAACCATGCATGTCTGAACCACGTACATGCGTGGTTAAGGTACAGAAGAAGGGAGTCGGAGTCAACGTGGTGAAGGAGGAGGTAAGTTGGGCTGGGACTGGGGCTGGTTTTTTTGGGGGGGGTTGGGTGGGGGGCTCGGGGTGAATAGGGTTTGGCGGGTCAGGGTTTAGGTTTAAGGGGTGGGTTGGGGTATTTAGGTTTTGGGGCGGGGCTGGGGACTCGGGGTATTTTTAGTTTTTTGGGTGGGGGGTGGGGGTCTGTGGGTGATTAGGGTTTGGGGAGAGGGGTTCAGGGTTTAGGTTTAAGGGGTGGGTTGGGGGTTGGGGTGGTTTAGGTTTTAGGGGAGGGGGGTTGGGGTTGTTGTAATTTTGTGGGTGGGGGATGGGGTAATTGCGGGGATGGGGGTAGGGGTCATTTTTGGGGGTGGGGACTAGGGGAGAAGCACGCTGGAACTGTGCATGCTGATTACTAATTCCTTCACCAGGAATGCGTTTACAATGAAAAATCGTTGTAAACGCATTCGTGGTGAAGGCATTAGTGATAAGAACGAGGTCATTGTTCTGACCTCGTTTTTGAGCCTTGGGTGCTTGAAGCAATTATGGTTCGGACATATAACCCTGACCTACCCACTCATTCACTCACCTGTACAAGCGCTTACACACCCACTCACCCACCCATTCACTCACTGAAACAGCTGCTCACACATCCACTCACTCTCCCATACAGTGACTGCACGCTCACCTATGCATACAACCACTCATACACCCGCTCAGTCACCCATACTGTCATGGACTCACCAACTCACTCACCAATATAGTCACTAACACATCCAATCACTCACCTATACAAGCACTCATACACCTACTTAGTCACCCGTACAACTACTTAAACACCCACTCACTCAACCACTCACACTGCCACTTGCTCACCCATACAGCTACTTACATATCCACTTACTCTCCCATATAGCAAATGACTCAAACACTAACTCACCCATAGATCCACTCAGACACCCACTAACACATCCATAGAACTACTTACACTCAGTGGATGATGTCGTCAGTGATGTCATTTGAGATGTCATCAGAGATGTTATCAGTGATATCACTGACTGTGTTATGAGTGAATATGTGAGGTCATAAGCAGTGCATTATGGGGGCGCAAGTTCAAGTTAGCTAAGGTAACTATAACTGCTGAATTTCTATGTTTTTGTATGTGTGAAATGTGAGCCTCACTAAAACGTCCCTATAACCCTAGGTTTTCTTGAGTGAATATATATATATATATATCTATATGTATGTATATATATATATAGATATATCTATATATATATATAATATATATATATCTATATATAGATATATATATATTATATATATATATAGATATATCTATATATATATATATACATATAGATATATATATATATATATATATATATATATATATATATATTACCTAGTGGCGGATGCCACTATGTAGTTATAGAAAGGACCTAGGGCCGTATTTATACTTTTTGGCGCACAACTGCGCCAACGCAGTTGTGCGTCAAAAAATTTAATGCCGGCTAACGCCATTCCAAAGCGCCATGCGGGCTCCTTATTTATGGAATGACGTTAGCCGGCGGAGCTGACTGGTGTGCGTCAAAAAAAATGACCCACACCAGGCAGCGCCGGCGTAGGGGAAAATGGAGCTTGGGCGTCAAAGAATGGGACAAGTCGGTCTGAGGCAAAAAATCTGCCTCAACCCGATTAGCGCCATTTTTTTGGACTCCCACCCTCCATTGACATGACTCCTGTCTTAGCAAAGACAGGAGTCATGCCCCCTTGCCCAATGGCCATGCCCAGGGGACTTATGTCCCCTGGGCATGGTCATTGGGCATAGTGGCATGTAGGGGGGCACAAATCAGGCCCCCCTATGCCACAAAAAAATAATATATATATACTTACCTGAACTTACCTTAAGTTCCCTGGGATGGGTCCCTCCATCCTTGGGCGTCCTCCTGGGGTGGGCAAGGGTGGCAGGGGGTGTCCCTGGGGGCATGGGAGGGCACCTCTGGGCTCCTTCCGAGCCCACAGGTCCCTTAACGCCTGCCCTGACCAGGCGTTAAGAAATGACGCAAAAGCGGCTGGACGTCATTTTTTTTGACCCGCCCACTCCCGGGCGTCATTTTTGCCCGGGAGTATAAATACGGCGCACATGCCTCGGAGTCATTAACGCAAGGAAGGTGTCCGCGCTAAAAAATGATGCAAACTCCAAGATATTTGGCGCTAGACAGGTCTAACGCCAAAGTATAAATATTTTTAGTTAGTTTTGCGTCGGATTTGCGTAAAAAAAAACGACGCAAATCCGGTGCAAACAGAGTATAAATATGCCCCCTAGTTTCCATAGACGGAGTATTTTTTGTTTTGCCTATAACTTTGATGCTGCTTGACAAAACTTTTCAAAACTTATGCTTTGGTCAGTTTAGCTTGGGTGATCTGTCAAGCAGGGTTGAGAAAAAGGGGGGGTCACAAAATGTCTTTACCCCATTCATTATTCCTTTGGGTCTTTGGACACACTTACAGCCTAAACTGCTGAACGAAGGTACACCAGATTTGGCAGGAAGCTAGATCGAGATCAACAGATTATGCTTTTTGTAGTGTTGTGTAAACCCGTTCAGTAGTTTTAGAATAATTTAAATCCCAAAAATATAGCTATTTAGGGATGCTGATCCTCTGTGGATCCGGATATGTGGATCTGGGTCCAGATCCTTGAATCTGGGGGAAAAGCAAGGCCCTGGTTGACTGTCCGCAACCTGACAGAAAAGATGTGGCCTCCATTTTGTTTGTTGCATGGGCTTGGGGGTGGGAAAAGAAAAGTGAAAAAACACATAAGGGGTCAGGATACGTGTATCCGGACCACATAGGACACAGAGGGATCCCTTAGGGACCCCTTGTGAGCAATAAAATTGCCCTATTTTTTTGTATGAGCCATGGATCCGTGAATTCACTGGTGGATACGCGATTCCAGAGAATTGGAGAAAAAAAATGCCCACTGCTTCCCTGTGCAGCTTGGGTGCATGCAGGAGGGTAGGGCGCCGGGCCTGGCCGTAGGCCAGCCCCAGTGGGCAACCCCCGCCATGCACAGCTGAAGGCTGTGCATGGCGCTTGTTATATTCAGGTCTGTGCATGCTAAAAAAAAAATAGAAATTCACTGAAAAAAAAAGATTATAGAACGGTTATAGTTTCCTCGCACAAAACCATAGAAATTCACCAGCTATAGTAATGGTTATCTCAATTAAAGATAATTTGCGCCCTAAGGTATTTATAACTTGCGCCTTTGCCTATCACACTCCTGGGGTCAGGGTACTCCACCCTGACCTATTATGCTACTTTTCATTTTGTTTTTCAGGACCGAGGACCGTGTTCCTGTACCTTAAAATGGTGGCTGCAACTTTCTTTTCAGGTTGTGGCCAGCGTATTACATTGCTTCTATTCGCGTGCACATTCATAAATAGCTGTGAATCAATTACAAATTATTTGCGACCCTAGATACACAAATTTCCTTAATTTCTCATAAGGTACTGAACGGATTTACACCAAATAAGACAATAGCTACTTTTCAGCAAAATTTAGTGCAATTCTGTTCAGCAGTTCGAACTGTAGGTGTATCTAAAGAGTTTAAGGGAACTAACGCGGGAAATGCACTTTTATTGACCCCCCCTTATTCTCAGTCCCCACCCGACGGATCTTAACAAAACTTTCAATGCGCAACAAAAATCACCGGCCCACTTTTTTTGGAATTTTCATGAGGATTTGTCAAACGGCACCAAAGCTGTAGGCAAGTCAGAAAATGCTTTTTCTATGGAAAAATGGTCCTAGCTGGTAAACGCCAGTATACGTATACATATGTGTGTGTATCTTATATTTATATATACAAATTATGTACTGACGCTTGCCAGTAGGTAGGTATAGTTAGGGCTTAATTTCCATAGTAAAAGCATTTTTTAGTTTTGCTAATAATTTTGGTGTCGTGTAATGCATCTTCACGAAATCTTTCAAAACTAGTTTGCCACTCACTTCAGATGCTGCTTGGAAAGTTTTGGGAATATTCATCAGGTGGGGGCCTAGAAATAGGGCAGGCTGTTTATGCGTATTCCCCAAGCAATTTCCCATAGGGATTTTAGACATGAATACAGGCTGAACCACTGAACGGAATTACACCAAATTTGGCAGAAATCTAGATTTTAGTACAGAAAGAGTCCTTTTTGTAATTTGGTGTAAGTCTGTTCAGTATTCTTAGAGTTATTTAAGAAAAATATATTTATTTATATCTAGAGACGTGGACCCACAGCGGATCCACCATGGTTAAATCCACTCACAAACTGCAATGTTGTGATTGGCTGTCCCCAACCTGACAGGAAAGTTGCAGCTGGCATTTTGTGTATTAGTACATGGTCCCAGGTGGGTTGCGGGGGTGGAATACAACTTAAAACTGATACAATGGGTCAGGGTAGAGGTGCCATGACCCCATGAGACTGAGAGAGGGGTCTGTCATGGACTCCTCATGGGCAAGAAATTGCCCAAAACCATTTTTTGGGGGGCACACAAGGATCTGCAAATTCTCCACGGCACTCAGCACAGCCCCCGTGTGAATCTGTGGCAGATCCACTGACCCAGACCTCAACTACAAAAAAGTATACCCACTCACAGAGCCACTCACACACTCACTCACACACCCATTCACATACACACCCATTCACAGACCCACAAAATCATTGCCTCACCCAGTCACAGACTACATACACACTCAAACACCAACTTACACAACCACTCACAAACCCATACAGCCACTCACACACCAATTCACAGAATCACAAAACCACATGCAAATCCACTCACTGACCCACAAAGCCGCTCATACGCTTACTGACACAGCCACTCACACACCCACTCACAGACCCACAAATCCACTCACACACCCATTCACAGAGCCACACAGCCACTCACTCATGCACTCACACATCCACTCATATACTCACACACCCAGACAACCAGACACACACACATTCACACACATATACAGCCACTCACACACCCACTCACAGACCCACAGTGTGATATGTGCTGCATTCAGGTGATTGGCCCTGTGGCCAACCCCCCACCATGCACACCCATTCACAGACCCACAAAACCACTGCCAGATCCAGTCACAGAACAACACAGCCACTCATATTCCCACTCACAGACCCACAAATCAACTCGCACACCCACTCACACAGCCACTCACTCACATACCCACTCTTTCACTCACACATCCATCTATACAGCCACACGACTACTCACACACCTACTCACATACCCATAGAACTACTCATACACCCTCTCACAGATCCACAAATCCACTGGGATTTCCATTCACAGAACCACACAGCCACTCACACACCCACTCATACATTTGCACATCCACTTACACACCCACACACTCACACCCCACCACACACCTATACAGCCACTCACACACCCACTCACAATCAATCAGGGATTTGTAAAGCGCACTACTCACTTGTGAGGGTCTCAAGGTGCTGAGGAGGGGAGGGGTGAAAGTGGGTGGGGGGAGGTGCTGCTACTGCTCGAACAGCCTGGTCTTGAGAAGTTTCCTAAAGGTAAGGAGGTCTTTGGTCTGGCGCAGGTGGGTGGGAAGAGTGTTCCACGTTTTGACAGCGAGGTGCGAGAATGATCTACCGCCGGTCTAGTTCTGCGGACGCGTGGGATGGTTGCGAGGGCGAGGTCGGCGGAGCGGAGATGCGGGTTCAGGGTATAGAAGGAGAGTTGTCTGTTGAGGTATTCTGGTCCGACGTTGTGCAGTGCTTTGTCAGCATGGGTGAGGAGTTTGAAGATGATTCTTTTGTTGACTGGGAGCAAATGCAGGTTTTTTCAGGTGGTCTGTGATGTGGAAGTGGCGGGGGATGTCGAGGATGAGGCATTGTAGGAGGCTGGCCTGGCTTGTAGTGGGTACCAAGGGGTACTTACACTCTGTACCAGGTCCAGTTATCCCTTATTAGTGTAGAAGAGGTGTTTCTAGCAGCTTAGGCTGATAGAAGGTAGCTATAGCAGAGCAGCTTAGGCTGAACTATGAGACATGCAAAGCTCCTACTATACCACTGGTGTCATATGCACAATATCATAAGAA
This sequence comes from Pleurodeles waltl, assembly GCF_031143425.1. NCBI lineage: Eukaryota > Metazoa > Chordata > Amphibia > Caudata > Salamandridae > Pleurodeles > Pleurodeles waltl. The sequence continues at coordinate 163,180,634 of NC_090444.1, forward strand.
AACACAATACACAGATATACTAAAAATAAAGGTACTTTATTTTTATGACAATATGCCAAAAGTATCTCAGTGAGTACCCTCAGTATGAGGATGCCAAATATACACAAGATATATGTACACAATACCAAAAATATGCAGTAATATCAAAAGGAAGTAATGCAAGCAATGTAAAGTTACAGTAGGTTGCAATAGGAGCACATAGGTATAGGGGCAACACAAACCATATACTCCAAAAATGGAATGCGAACCACGAATGGACCCCAAACCTATGTGAGCTTGTAGAGGGTCGCTGGGACTGTAAGAAAACAGTGAGGGTTAGAAAAATAGCCCACCCCAAGACCCTGAAAAGTAGGTGTAAAGTGCACCTATAACCCCCAAGACATTGAAAAGGGTCGGGCTGAAGGACGAACCCTGTGGTACGCCGCAGATGATTTTGGTGGCCTCCAAGCAGAATAGGGGGAGGAGGACTCTCTGGGTTCTGCCAGTGAGAAAGGAGGTGATCCAGTCCAGGGCTCTGTCGGGGATTCCAGCCTTGCTGAGGCGTGAGTGTAGGGTGTGGTGGCAGACGGTGTCGAAAGCGGCCAAGAGGTCCAAGAGGAAGAGGGCTGCGGTTTTGCCGCTGTCCAGTATGGTTCTGATGTCATTAGTGGCGGCGATGAGGGCGGTTTCGGTACTGTGGTTGCTGCGGAATCTGGATTGGGAAGGGTCCAGGGTGCGGTTCTCCTCTAGGAAGCGGGTTAGTTGTCTGTTGACGGCCTTCTCAATTACTTTTGTTGGGAAGGGGAGCAGGGAGATAGGCCAGAAGTTCTTGAGGTCCTTTGGACCCACCTTGGGTTTTTGGAGGAGGGCGTTGATCTCTGCGTGTTTCCACAGTGCGGAGTTGGCTGCATGCCGGGGGTTGCAGCCAGGCCCTGCGGCAAACACTCCTCCTTTGGCAATGCATGAAAGCTGTTGGGTGAACCCCTTCACTGCTAGCTGTTTTTCCCTTTTTTGGGGAACTTCATAAGGTATCCACGCCAAAAATGTGCCCCTTTTTTGCAACATCCTGAGGATTCTAAATTTAACTAGGGTTTGTGGATTCCCCTGGAGGGGACCAGGAACATGGGCAAAACATAGGTAAATGTTGAGTTGTGTGGGGAAAAATGTGCTGCGGAAGAAAGTGTCTGTTTTTCCCTTTAATGGCATCAACAAAAGCTTTGCGGTGCTAAAATCACCATCTTTCCCGCTTTCAGAAAAAGGCAGACTTTAATCAGGAAACCACATTTTTCAACATTGTCTTGGCATTTTAATGGAACATAGCCCATTTTTTCTATTTTTTGGGGCTTTCAGCCTCCTTCCAGTTAGTGGTAGAAATGGGTATGAAACCACTGGTGCATCAGAGAATGGTATACATTTCTGAAAATTAGACATAATGCAGAAAGGGGTCTTTTTAATGAGGTTTTGTACAGAAAGCTTCAGTTGAAATAAAAAATATTGAAATTGAGTTGAAAAAAACAGCCAAATCTATCTACATTTTAATCTGTAACTTCTAACCATGGCAGATTTTCTAAAGTAATATACTGCTGCGTCTGCTGGACCCTTCTGGTTGCAAGGATATATAGGGCTTGCAGGTTCACCAAGAACCCTAGGTACCCTGAACCAATAACTTTGCTGCACCTTGCAATGATTTTTCATCGTATATCCTGTATACAGAAATGAATTTGGTAAAATATAAAGAGTGAAAAATAGGTATCAAGGAAACCTATGTATTTCCAAAATGGGCACAAGATATGGAGTTTAGAAGCAGTCTCTGAATTTGTGTGTCCCTATACTAGCATGTGAAGTAGAAGGCATTTCTCAAAATGACTTCTTTCTTACAAACTGTCTTACATTTGGAAGGTGCAAACGCAGAGAAAGACATTAGGTAATAAAACTTGTTCTACTATTCTGTGTTCACCTAAGTCTTCCAATAAAAATGGTATCTCACTTGTGTGGGTAGGCTTAGTTCCCGCAACAGGAAAGTGCCCAAAATGCAACATGGACACATCACGTATTTCCACTCCTCAAAACTGACCCCTTTCTTGCAATGTGCCTAGCTGTAGATTTTGGGTCCTAGCTCAGTCAGCACTTAGGGAAACCTTAGCAAGCCTGTACATGTTTGAAAACTAGACACCAAAGGGAATCCAGGATGAGGTGACTTGTGTGGCTCTCACCAAGTTCTGTTACCCAGAATCCCTTGCAAACCTCAAAATGTGTCAAACAAACTCCTTTACCTCACATTTCTATGATGGATAGTTCTGGAATTTGAGGGGAGTCACAAACTTCCTTCCACCCAGCATTCCCCCAAGTCTCCAGATAAAAATGGTGCCTCCCTTGTGTGGGTAGGCATAGTGCCCATACCTGGAAAAGGCCCAAAACACAACCTGGACACATCAAAACTACCACTAAACAACCTGTTTTTGCAAGAGGGGCATCTGTTTTTTTGGTTTCATGATTGGTGGCCATCTAGTGAAACCTACCAAACCCAGACATTTCCAGAAACTAGACACCCAGGGGAGTCTAGGAGGGTGTGGTTTGTTTGCATCCCCCAATCCTTTCTTACCCAGAATCCCCTGTAACCCTCATTTTAGCTTAAAAAAAGAAAACATTTTCCTCACATTTCTTTGTGGGCTCACTATGCCAACACAAATGTCCTACCACCCCGCGTTCCCCTTGGCCTCTTGATTCAAATGATACTTCACTTGTGTAGGTGGACCAAGTTCCTGCAACAGGGAAGGGCCAACAACATGTTGAAATTGAGTGGGAACCAAGGCGAGTCCAAAAGGGCAGGTTTTTTCCTATATGTTTTTAGGCTGACTCTGCTTTGGCCACCTACACAAGCTGGGCAGAGTTTTTATCAGTACAGATAGGACAATGCTGTGTGTTAGGAATATTGTGGATTCCTGCAGATTCCAGAAGTTTCCATCACAGAAATGTAGGGAAAATGTGTGACTTCAAGCAAAGTTGGAGGTATGCAGGGCATTGTGAGTAAGAAAACAGTGTGGTGTGCATTTGAAGCAACCACCCTGGGCTTCCCCAGAGTTCTACTTTTCAGAAGTGACTGGGTTTAGTAGGTTTTTCCAGGTACCAGCCTGCCCAACCCCAAAAAGTGCACCATTACAAGTGGGACAATTTCGGGAATTAGCCAAGTTCTGACAGCCCCTTTGTGAAATCAACACCCAAAAGAATCAGATCTCCTTTTGCTTGCCATTGGGATGATATGCTTTAATCTGCAGGGAGGGCAGAAAGACTGTGTTGATTTTTGGGGATTGTGGCATTGCCATGCCCATTCTAGTCAGTCCCAGCCCAGTAGTCCTTGGTACCAAGTAGGCTTTCTGCCTGGCAGATTGGGGGCTGTTGCCCCATCTGACCCCCACAAGGGGATGAGAAAGACTGTGTCCATTTTCGACAGGGTGGGGGTATTGTTATTACCCCTACACTAATAACAAAATAGTCCCTGGTGCCTAGTGGACGTTCTGCCCTGTTGGGGTAGCTGACCGGGTGCTAGTGCCCCAATCTGCCCCTAAGGGGATGGGGCAGAAAGACTGTGCCCACATTTTTTAGGGGGGGGTGGGGCATTGTAATGCCTATTCTGAGCAGCCCACCCTACAATTAAAACAAATAATCCCTGGTGTCTAGTGGGCTTTCTGCCCCTCCAGGTGGTCAGATCAGGGGTTATTCCCCCTATCTGCCTCACTGTCCAGTTTGTTTAGGGTGTGGCATTGCCATGCCCATACTGGGCAGCCCCTACATTAACAGAAAAAATAATCCCTGGTGCTTAACGCACTTTCTGCCCCCCAGGGGCTTTGGGGGGAGAAATTGGGGGCCATTGCCCATATCTGCTCCTCAAGGTGGGTAGAAAGACTGTGGTTTATTTTTTTAGGGGGAGCGGAACATTGTCATGCACATTCTGGGCAGGCCCCACCCCTACACTAATAAAAAAATAAAAAAAATCCCTGGTGCCAAGTGGGCCTTCTGCCCCCCTGGGCAGGGCAGATCAGGGGCTATTGCCCCCATCTGCTCCCCAGGGGGGCAAAAAGATTGGAAGGTACCCAAATAAAATGGGGAGCCAAAGCTCTTGTCCAAGGGGCCTCTCCCCTTCCCTAGTGTCTAGTCTAGTAGATCCCTGCTTGAGGATCACCCTCCTTGCTTTAGCAGCTTCCTCTCTGTGACAGCAATTTCAGTTGCCACAAGAGGTGGGGATCTGGCTGGGACCGTGGGGCCTTCAAGTTCTCCCCGTGGTCCCTAACATTCAGGTCATATGGCCAGGCCCCAGATGATTGGGTCCCTGGGGCCAAGATCAGCCTGGGTAGGTGGGGACCTCCTTTATCCATAGTAACCGGACACTCTCACATCCATTCTCACACCCAGGCAGACTTTCTCACACTCGGTCTCACAACAAGACAGACACTCTGAAATGTTCTCTCACAGCCAGACACTCTCACATTCACTCTTACACCCAGGCAGACACTCTCACACTCACTCTAACACCCAGACAGACACTCTCACATGTACTCCCTTCCCTAGACGCACACTCTCATACCCACTGTCACAACTAGACACACTCATACGTAATCTCACCTAAAGAGAGACTCACACTCTTTCTCACATCCAGACATACAGTCTCACACCCACTCTTGTGCCTAGACACACCCTCTCACACACCCAGACACTCTCATACACGCTCTTACAGAGAGAGAGAGACTGTCACACACTTTCACACCCAGAGAGAGACTCTCACACTTTCACACCTCTACTCTCTCACACCCACTCGTACACCTGGACACACCCTCTCACACCATCTCTCAAACCCAGAGAGACACTGTCACACTCACTGTCCTACCCAGGCATACTTTCTCACACTCAGGCACTGTCACACCCACTCTTACATCCAAGCAGACAGTCTCACGCTCACTGTCACACCCTGGCAGATTAGATTGGGTTTTGAGAATGTAGAAAAACTGTTGATGTTTGATTTAAGTGAATAATTTGAAATAAATCAAGTAGACCTGGCATGTTTCTATTAGAATGGATGATGGTACTGTTATGGAACTGTTCTGAGCTCTGCTGCAATGGAATGTTGCAAGGTTGGTTACTATGGTAACTGAGCTAGAGAAGCATCGAGGATGGCATAAAAAAGACTAGACTGCAACCTTGTAGTCACAGTTCTGGTGAAAAAAGAGGTTTAAAGAAGTGTTTAATTGTGAACTAAGTATTTTATTAAAGGAGGAATTTATTTATGGTAGCATTTTAAAATAAGTTTGTAAAATGAAGTTTGTGCTCCCGATGGAATCCGCGGATCCATCCACGGATTCAGCAAATATTGGTATGGAATTGGGCTATGTTTTCAGGAGTGTTGGAAAGGGTTACGTGAAAGATCCAATTAGAAGATATATAGCAAAACTTAAGTTTGAAAGAGAGATTTTGATTTGGTTTGTAACTGTGTAACCTTGAGAATAAAGTTGAAAAGGTTGCCTTTCATGGTTGCTTGACGTGAGAGCGTTGTTCCATTTTTCTTCTTGGTTTTTGCATACTTACAAGTGAGCAGAAATTCTAATTTAAATCTAAATATAAACAACACCAAAGGCATTCAACAGGTATGTGTTGTATAGTGTATTTCAATGTATGATGTTGTGATATTAAATAGGGAACAAAGATTGCCCATAAGAACTTAAGAATGTAAATAATAGATATGTCATAACAACAGTGAAATGTAGAATAATTAGTAAACAATGATTATAGTTCTATTTCAGCACATATGACAGAGTGATATGTAGCATTGTAGACTCTTATCCTCATTTATACATGGAGTTTGACATGTATAATACAAATTATGTTCTTATTAAAAAAGTGTATATTCAGTAACACTGTGACCTAGACACTGAGGGAAGACTTTTCTTCACAACTGTATTGGAGCCAGTTGCATATGTCATTACCTATACTTCTACTCTCCATATTGTCTTAAGTATCTGTTAACACATCCATAAAGGTAGTGGTACCTGTTCATGAGATATGTGGTGGAGTACTGAGGAAAGCTAGTGATGAATCAACAGAAGTAGTCCTTTACATGTTGTTGAGGCCTACTAATGTGAGCCTGGATGTGCAGTTTTACTGTCACCTTGAGTTGCCGTTAGTAAAGCTGCTTCATAATTGTTAAACTGTTGTTTTTAAACAGAAAACTGTTCACGAAAGTAGGATGTAGGCAGACTATTTACCAGAATTAGTTTTTGGGTAAAAAGATAAAATGTGTCCTTTTAAGTTTTTCCTGTCTTAGATGTGCAGTTACAGCTTTTTATTCTCAATTATATGTGGAGTCTTGAGGCTATATTGCAACTGCTATATCTATAAACAAAATGATAGAGGCACTGACACCTCCAGTCAGAGCGAGAGAGGCAGTTATGCATATATGTACACTCTCAGGTATCAGTTCTGTTTCATATAATATTGGAGACATTTGCACAAAGAATTACATTATCCTGTACTCATCATATTGACTTAGACATTTGTTGGGAAAATAATGGAGATACTAATACACTCACTGAGATATGCATGTACTCTCACTTGCAGATATGTACTCATTTAAATATGGCTCAGGCCTCGTAATGGAGAGACTGGTTATGTAGTTTTAGTATCGTCTTGACTTGCTATTAGAAACGCTGCTTGGTAATCCTGTTCATGTTGTTTTAGTAATGAAAGTAAAGTAATCAGCAAGAGTATAAGTATACTGTAGAGCAGAGTGCTTTGAAGTTAAAAGGTGAATATGGTCTTCTAAGTTTCACTGAGTGAGACGTCCACTTGCCGACTTATACTCTCATGTTTATGCAGTTTAGAGGTCCTCCTGCAAGTGATATAGCTATTTAGAAAAGGATAGGAGCACTGACAGATGCAGTCAAAAAGTCAGATATACATTTTTACATTCATGCAGACACTCAGGCAGTAGATATGTTTCCAGCAATATTATAGCTGGTTGTAGACTTAGTTACAACCTCTTACAATTATCTTGTTTCCTTAAACATATGATGTGAGACTGATAGATGTATTGTTATACTCTTCCAGATAGGTAGACAAATATTAAGACATTCCACTCATGACTCATGTATCTAAACAAGTACTACTTTCAATATGGGTCAGGCCTGCTAATGCAGAATGTTAAAGTGCACTTTTGCTATAGGGTAGTGTTTGCATTAAAAAGGCTGGTTGATAATCATCAAATAATTATTTTTCTACACAAAACTGATCAGTTAGTTATTATGTAGGTAGATGATACAGCAAGGTGGTTTGAGTGTAAAACATTCATATATTTATAAGTGTGACTGACATAGAGATGCAGTTGTACACTCTAGTATATGCAGTCAGCAGACTATTGTAGTAATGGCATAGGTATCAAGAAAAGGGCAGATGCACTGACAAATCCACTGTCACAACCAGCGACATAGTCTTACTTGCACTCTCCCTCCCAAACATACACCCTCTCAGCCACTGTCACATCCAGAGAAACACTCTCACTCTTAATCACACACAGACAGTCTCAAAACCACTGTCACACCTAGACACAAATGGTCACAACTATTCTCACACATGGACAGATGTATAAAAAAAATTATTTCTTAATTAGACAATCACTAAGTGATTTTATTATGTTATATAATGTCATACTGTTTTTCATGGAGATACATTTATTTTTCATTTGATTTGCTGATATTTAATTGTACTGGTAACACCAGAGTCAGAATGCCTGATAAGATATAAAGGAGAAGGACAGTAAAAAGCCAGATAAGGTGGAAAATGAGGAGAAGAAAAACACAGCTGGTAAGAGCACTAAGCACGTTCTGAAAAACAATGTATGTTTAAAATTTGGAAACTGAAAAAAGCTCTGCAGTAAAAGGAGAAGTTGTAAATTAAATGTTAAAAAGGACAGACTATTTGATTGTAAAAGTAGAACATGTTATAAGGAAAGAAAAATTTGACTTGGAGACAAAACAGTTTAAGAATATAAGAATAAAAATGTTTTGAACAAGAGTTATGCATAATTTAGTTAAGAAGATGAAGTATGAGAGGAGAAGTGCTATAATTAAGAAGAAGCAACTTATTGAGAGTATAGCGGACAAAACATTTGTTTTAAAAGGGAAACTTTTTATCCTAATATTGAACAGGATGAGGACAATAAACAAAATAGTACTTTGCATGAGAAAAAA